>NC_134470.1:56984626-57255688 GCF_964194025.1 Convolutriloba macropyga | reverse complement strand
ATTTCTAGTTTAATTTTATATTCTCTGCAGAAGTCATTTTTCGGAGTTTGAATATTCTTGACCTTTAATGCCAAACACTTAATTCACTCTTTTACAAGCCACTTTGAGTTTTTCTGTTTATTGCGGGTATTATACCACTTCTTTGTAAACGTTTGTAAAAAAAAATTTTAACAAACACAGTATCACAAAGCAGAATAAACCCTTCAAAAAGAGGTGTCTCTCTTAAGCTCGACTTAGAAACGAGAAAAGATAACAAAATTGCTAGCTTAAATTGATCGAATTCGGGACCTGTAAACCCTGCCCGGGCAATCGTAGGTGAGGGAGACCTGATTATAAGAGGGAGTTCAACTGGTGAGCTGAATGAAGATGACGGTGAACTACTTCAAAATGGAAGTTCATGATTAGAAAAAAGACTGTCATAACCAATGGTAGACGATGAAAACTATGGAACCTGTCATTTTAGGTTAGCTTGACTGATGTTTCAGTTTAATGTCACTGGGTCGGCGGTTGGAATGTTTGAGATGTTTAATGAGGTTGATGGCAACATTAGGACTATTGCAGCGTTGGACAGGGAGTCACAGGCTGCTTACTCATTCGACTGCATCGCATATGACCAAGGTTAATACATATTGTACCAATTGGCAGAATTATCATAGAGCCGACTATGGGCGATAAACGACGAGGAAGAAAAAAGTTCAGAGATTAAAGCCGCGGGGGAAAAATGCATTGAAAAAATAACCACGATCCTGATCATAGTCTTGCGAAACTTGTAGTACCTTACAGAGATAATCAAAATTTTTTGAAATATCTTTTATGTATGATAGGAGAGATCTTATCAAGACGTCAAGAAACTTTTTGACGCTTCTTTCTAATATCTTGACCCATAAAACTAGTTAGGGAAGCAAGCAACATGGGAAAAAGTAGAACCAAATTTAACAGTTGAAAACATTACAAGATCTATACAAGTTTAACTACTTTGATCGTGTTTCCTATCAAGGCTATCAGGTTTCATTTCGCTCGGGCAGTCTTTCTTTCTCGGAATACAATCCTCCAATGACATGCAAAAAAACTCATAGTTAGTAACTTGTATTTTTGTATCAATTAAGAATTGTTTCATAATTCTAGGAACGCCTCAGCTGACGGGCACAGCTAGCTGCATTGTTTACATAGTGGACGTGAATGACAATAGACCCATCTTCGCACAGACCAGTTACACTATAACAGTGAATGAGAATTTGCCCATTGGTGACGTCATAGCCACACTCACTGCCTCTGATGCTGATGAAATGGGAAATGTCAACAGCGATATGCAATACACGTAATTAGCATTGAAAAAGGCTGTTTTCAAAGCAATTCCAAAACATTGAAGTAAACCGAACGTTTCAAAATCAGTTGACGGAGTTCTCATGACAAAGTTCCATCGATTATAAAACCTTTCAGATAAGAAGATCAAATGAAACTAAGCGGGAAAAGAGGATTACATTCAAGTGACCACATTTTAGTTGATTGCATTGTTTGGCGCTTTTCGAGCGTTGGTTAGGTCGAGGTGTCAGCGCTAAAAGTTGCTCAAAAAATTGAGATTTTTGTTGAATTGAATTTAAATTTGCGGATTCATGGGTGAATGTGGTAAAAAAACTTCACTGCTCAAACTGCACAGATCAATTTCACTGCTTTCAACACAGTAATTTTTTGTTTATTTATGTCTGCCCAGGTCGAGGTGGCCAGACCGAAGTGACCTCTGATCAGACCATCTTTGAGCGCACACTTGTTCTCGGTGCGCTCGAATTAGATGGTCTGGAGAAGACTTTGAGCGCACGTTTGTCTGGACAATGGTCTGGATCTTGTCTGATCAGAGGTCACGTCGGTCTGGGACGGTCTGACCAGAGGCAGTTTTGAGCGCAAACTTGTCTGATCAGAGGCCAATTCGAGCGCACACTAGTCTGATCAGAGGCCGATTCGAGCGAATTTTTTTTTCATTTTTTTTATTTTTGTTTTGCTGACTTAGGATGTCTCTCCCAAGAGTCTATAATACAGACGCATTCTGATCAGAGACCCATCGCGAGCCTGATGGGTTGATCAGAAACAAGAGGCCCAGTTGATAGCAACTGCCGGTCCCCTTTTGAAAAGATTGGGATTAACTGTAGATCAAGACATTATTATGTAAAGCTGTCTAAGTTCATCTATTAAGTCAAAAACATGAATTATTGGCATACTCAACAAATTGTTTTTCCCGCACTTTGGATTTCTTTTAATTGGCAATACCTTTATTATAGGCTTTTCCTTAGTTGAATATATTTCTGAACAAATCATTTCTTATGAAATGAATATATTATAACAAAATTGAGAGATTTTTTCATGTTCAAATCCTTTCTCTGATCAGACTATTTTGAACGCACTTTAGTCTGATCAGAGGCAATTTCGAGCGCACTTCAGTCTGATCAGAGGCGATTTCGAGCGCACTTCAGTCTGATCAGAGGCAACTTCGAGCGCACTTCAGTCTGATCAGAGGCGATTTCGAGCGCACTTCAGTCTGATCAGACCCGGATTCGAGCGCACACTCGTCTGATCAGGGGGTGACATTCGAGCGCACAATAGTCTGATCAGAGCAAGTTTTCGAGCACTCTCTATGCGCGCACGGAGCTTAGAGCGCACTCTAGTTTGATCAGAGATCAAACCAGTCTGGCTCGGTCTGATCAGAGGTCAGTTTTGTCTGGAATGGTCTGATCAGAGGCCATTTCGGTCTGGACCTCAACCTGGGTGCTTGTTTGTATTAATACCAACTTTTCAGGAAGTTCAGTATTCTTTTTCCTGGCTCTTGCTGGCTTTGGGTTTAATGCTTGATCACCGCTATTTACTGCAAATCATACCTTTTTTCTACACAACCTTCACTCGGGAGATATAAATTTTATGGAACAGAATATAAATCTGTCCCTTTGTGTTATCAACTTAGATAGGATTCATTTTCTTTCAGAAAAAGCTTTCTGCTTTAATGAGTATATTTTAATAAACTGATGCTCAGTTAGGTTGGAATGTCATATCACTGAGTAGAACTCTGAGCTTTGTCTTGTTCGGACACTTTTTCACTTTTTCCTCAGGAATGTCGCTAAGTCGACAAAGAGAACAAACAATGAGGGGAAATTCAGAAATTAATCAACATTTTAAACCAGGAAATTTCAAAAGTCTTAAAAAACATTAGCTTTTAACTAAATAATCCTTGATAAATTACTAAAAAGTCATTACAAAACCAATAGGACCTGTATTTGATTCGACTAAACCATAGAAACGAACAAAAGAAAAAGTCAAAAAATTACAAACTGTTTGCGAAAACACAAACTATTGCTACCGTTAAAATCATTAGCTATTATCTGAATATTATGTATTTTCAAAGAGAGGCAGAAACCAAAAATTCAATAGAAAAGTGCCAGAAGAAATTGTCGAAGCAAATTAAATCATAAGCTCTTGTCTGAAAACTTTATCTAAGATCTTTTGAACTTCTTCCCTAAACTTATGCAAACTATCAGAATAGGATAATGTGATAAGATTTCAAAGGGATCCAAAAATTTAAAAAAGTAACCGAAATTAAGAAAAAAATTATGAAAACTAGTGGCATTGAAATTTTAAAACCAATAGGTGGAAGATAAACCGGCTAACCAGATTGAATTTGGCTTTAGTAGAAAATAAAAGGTAACTGTCAGTACTGAGGCTGACCAATAGGTCACGAAAAAAGATTAGGATTGGTTAATTGTCAAAAAATTTTCGAAAATTAAGTTAAATTCAAAAGCTTTCAACGGAGGTCAATAACTACGATGTAACTCGATGCCAATGGGAGGAAAAAGATGTTTGTCATGCATAGATAATGAATAAGACATCACAGTAAGTCTTATCACTATGAAAACAACAACAAAAACAGGCAAAAACCAAATTTAAGTACAAAAGTGCGATTAAAAAGTGTCGAAGCCAATTAAACCATTAGCTTTTCACTGAAAACTTTATCTGTGATCCACTGAAGGCCATCTCTAAGCCAATGGGATTAGAATATTGTGTAAAATTTTTGGATAATTTGATAAGAGTTCAAAGGTAACCAATAATAGGAAAATATCCAAAAAATTTTTGAAAATTTTTGAAATCTTGTGTCATTGAAGACATACAACCAAACGTTGGAAGTTAAAACCTGTTGTCAGATTAAAATTGATTGCAGTAGAAAGAAAGAGGGCGCTGTCATCACTCAGACTGACTTACAGTTCACGATAATAGGTTTATGAATGGTAATTGTTCAAAAAGTTTTTTAGAAAAATTATTAATAAATTCTTAACAGCCATTAGTTGTCCACTCAAACCACATGTTCCCCTAATGCTCATTACGAAACATATTCTACTGTTAGTCAATGAGTCCATGAAATAGGACTCCAAAAATTAGTAAAACCTGAAAAAAATTAAAAATTTCATTTAAAATTTACGAAAACTCCAAAAGCCAAGCCAAAAAAAAACATAAGCAGCTCCTTGAAAACATTTTTTTGTTCATTAGGCTTCCTTTGACTGTACAGCAGGTTTGTCATTAACAGAACCTCGATATGAAAAAGGATTTGTCTCTAGGTGACTTAAAAAGCAAAATAAGAGTAGAAAAGTTTTATAAAAAGAGCTCTCAAATAGAATTCGATTTTTTTTATAGTGAACTTTTCTATGAGACCAGAACTGGTCTTTTTATGGCTTTTAGTCTAATAGGAACACAAAATTTGTTCGTTTCTTGGCGTGAAATTTAATTTTAAAAGTACTATTTTTATAGAAAATATCTTAATTTGAAGAAAAATTACACTAAACGTGAACAAACATCCCGTGTTCACACAAAACTTCAATCCTCAATAACTCCTCGAAAAAACTGAAAATCATAAAAATCTTTTTAATTTTGAATTCTACGCTGGACCAGCTTTTTAATTATACCACTCACATTTCTCTGCGATGAATATATCGATCGGCCAAAATCGTCTGAACAAAAAAAACCATTTGAGTATATAGTTCCTCCCCCCACAAGTGGGTTCGGAACAGAAATGTAGCGAAATTTCAGTAAATGTTACTCAATACAGGGACCATCTTTTACCTTTTATCTGCCATGACTACTAATATTTTTTCTACCATAGGTTACAATAAGGATAAGGTTTATCCTTATTGTAGCTCCAATTGATTTTCCTGTGAAATACACAGTCCAGTGAACTTTGTGTCTACCATGCTAAAGAGTCTTTATTTTTGTGTTTCCTTAGAATTACTGATTCGAACGGTGATACGGACTACGGCAACGCCACTTTCTACTTCAACTATGGTGTCTCAACTGGCAGCCTCACAGTTAGACGAGAGATCGACTATGAACTGACGACTCAAGTCATATTTGAGATTACAGCAACTGATAGGGGTTAGTGTGTTTCTTCTGAAAGAGTAACTTTGAGAAAGACAATCAAAAGGTTAAATACTTACATGCTAATTGAAATACTGAAACTGTTTCTTTTACACCCGTGAACAAAAAATTTTTTATTGACATGTTTGAAGGAAGGAACGATTGTTTTTAATTTATTGATCCGCATAACCTAATAAGAGGTATGGAATTATCCATTTCAATTTATATGGACCATTATAAAAATGTGAGAAGAAGATCAAAAATACCTAAATTACTCAATGTAAAATTGACTATCATGGTCTATTTTTATTGTATTTGCCGTATAAATATTTGAAGAGTTGATCTGCTTCAAAAGCTTGATAATTTATCGAATTTCTTTTGATATTCTTTATGAATTTAGAAACTTGATGGAGTATTTATCACATCACTATCATTTTGGCTTCTGCGTCCGCTTGGTATTAAAACTTCGTTATTGCTTCTTATTTGTGCAAGATTTTGATTGATTTATTCCTTAGGTTCACCTGCCCTTTCTGGCACGACTACAGTGACAGTGAGCATTTTGGATCTGAATGACAACGCGCCAGAGTTCCAGCCCAGCAATTTCTACCACGCAGTTCTTATACCAGAGTTCTCGGACGTATTTGCTTGTGCTGAGGTACATGAAATACTTAGCCAAATAACTGGTTTCTGCACCAAATACCCATTCCACAGCATAATATTTTTATTTATAGTACACTACACTTTATTTATAGTACACTATGGTCACAAAAAAGCTCTTTAAGCATTTGAGCTCAGGCATAAAATTTCAAAACGCGACATTTAATACTTGTTTTCCCAATGTAAAAATATAAAAGAAAAACGCTTTGCTCGTTTACTGCTTGTCAGGTTCTTGCGCTTCTAATTCAGATTCTCCTGGACAATAATTATTGGAAAAATCCGGCGAAAAATAAGTAGGCAAAGTACTAAAAGATCAAAAAAAACTTTGACCTGAGGGCATCATGATGACGTGTAACACTTTTTCCTGTTGAGGAGCAAATACCAGAAGTACTCCTCTAAGACAAATATTGCAGCAATATAGCAATTGATTCTGACTGTTTATTGCAAACCTGCTCGACGGGTGAATTTGCCTCTGAAATAGCGTTCTTTAAAGGAATTTGTTGGCTTCAACTCACATTTTTCTCGTGTATTTTAAAGTATTGATATCTGGTGGACGTATTTTAGTAGTTAATACGTGATTTGAAATACCAATTTTATGTTTTTAATTGCTCTCAAACAAAATTTGCAGCAGTCATATTTGTACTGTTGTCTTTTCACGAGTTTAAGAGCTAGAAGTTTGGTATTTTACATATTTTTTTAGCAAAATCAAGTTTATTGATGACTTAAATTTTTGCTCCTTTTTTCAAACATTGACCTCTGTTTTCAAACACTGGATGTTAGCAGTAGCCTAGTTTCTATTGTAACTTGCTGGTAATATTTATGTTGAAAAGGTCATTTTGATAATTGTTGATCCCATATAAGTCCCCCATTCCTATCAGTAGTAATAGGGTGAGCAAGTCTCCCCGGGGGGGGGGGTGTAGACCCCATGTATAAAGATAGGGTATAGGAGTTATTTTTCTGAGCGGGTCTACAGTAATGTATTAAGATTGGGGATAAATCTAGGGGCGCCTACATGTGTTCGAGGGTGTGAGTAGTAAGGTAGGAGCAGATCAGATGCCGGAGCCACTTGTCACGTGATTTTACAGGTCATTTAGGGCAGCGCGCAGGGTAATTGTACAGGCGGGGAATTGTACAGTCAGCGCGCAGGGGAATTGTACAGGCAGCGCGCATTAACGGATAATTCCCCTCGCAGTAAATTTCAACATTTTTTTGGTTTGACCACCACAAAGTATTAAGACTAGGTATAGCCGCTGCAACGTATTAAGATTAGGTATAGCAGCCGTAATGTATTAAGATTAGGTATAGCCCCAGCAATGTATTAAGATTAGGTATACCCGCCGCAATGTATTAAGATTAGGTATAGCCGCCGCAATGTATTAACATTAGGTATAGCCGCCGCAATGTATTAAGATTAGGTATAGCCGCCGCAATGTATTAAGATTAGGTATAGCCGCCGCAATGTATTAAAATTAGGCATAGCCGCCGCAGTGTATTAAGATTAGGTATAGCCGCCGCAATGTATTACGATTAGGTATAGCCGCCGCAATGTATTAAGATTAGGTATAGCTGACCCTAAATAGCAAGATGGCGCAGTGGTAGCGTGCTGGGCTCATAACTCAGAGGTCGGTAGATCGAAACTACCTTTTGCTAATCTGGCACTGTCACAGTACTAGCGGAATTTTACGCGCTCATAACTTGGAAAAATGTTAAATAAAAGAAAAAATTGAATTCAAAAGTACAAAACAACAGACACAGTACAAATTAAATACATGCAAAAACAAAATTAATCAAACGTTTACATGATGATAGTTCAAAAGAAAAAAGTATTAAAGTACAATTAGCCGAGTAGTTAATATAGTCGACAACAAAAATTTGATTAACTAACGAAGAATTAAGGAATTTAGAAAAAATTTACTGTCGACTTTATTACACTTCGACTTATTTTACATTAAATTTATCTAATTCACATATAATTACTTATAAAGTTTAAAACATGAACATCATGAATATTGTTCAGTTTTGTTTGAAAAAATTTAAATAGTTGAAATGCTGCAAATATTGTGTAAAATCCACACAAAATATCAGTTTTCTGAACTGGCTGTTGTATCATTTTCTGATTTTTTTATTCAAAAATTTGTATTTTGTGATTGGAAGAGCCAAAGAATCAGCATAGTAATAAGTTCGATTGAGTCGAGCAATCATTATCCAATGCTCTCCAGCTTCACTGCTCGGAGAAGTGTTGATGATAGCAAAGCAGACCGTGGGTAGTCTTGGAACACGATCTGCTGGAAAGGAACCTATATAGCGGTATTTAAGTTCTAGGATTCGTTCAATAATCTGTCTCAGTGAAGTGCTATCCATGACAAACAATTTTTCTCTGCTTTATTTTGCAAGTACCATTAACACACGGATTTCTAACAGTACTGTCAAGCTGAAAAGACTCATTCTCTTCAAAAAAGCAACAATCATTGGACTTTTTACCTTGCTCTAAGAAAGCTTGATTTTTTAATTTTGTCAACAGAATTGTAATGGTGGTTGAGGTAGAAAAAAAATAATTATAAAAAAAGTACCAGAAAAATTATGAGAGGAACGTAAACAAAAAAGTTTGAATTAGTTCGCCCCCAGTTAACGTCCATTTTAAGAAATTATTTGGCGAAGAGAATGGCAACTGGGTGATGATAATACTTAACCCACAAATGTTTCAATGCAGAAAGCGATGATGTAAAACCCATAAAAAACTGAAAAAAATATGAAAATGTTTTCGTTAACGCAAAAATCTTCAGACATTTTTAGCAACCGTTCCGAACTGATCAATTTTAACAGTGGACGTCCTTTCTCCTAGAACAATTAGTTCTGTCACGTATGTTAGCGGGCGGTCGAAAAACATTTCTAATCGGATACTTTCACCGCTGAGCTCAGGATAATGAATTTTTTCTCCAGCATCTTGAAGTGAAGTGAGATCAAATACAAGCACGTAATGGCTCTGAAATAGATTATTTGGTAACGCAGGAATCTCTTCGTTAAAATTCATTCCTTTCATTGTTGTTACGTATGCTCTAAAGTCATTATTTGTATCAACTGATACTATAGCTCTACCTCCTCGAACAATTCTTAGTTCTCGTAAACCAAATTTCTGACAATGGAAAGGATTTTCTTGAAAATGTCCTGTGATTGTGTTCATCGCAATAGCTATTCTTCTGATTGGAGCGTTGTTAAAAACATTTTCCTGAATAAACTGGTTTTGTCCCGAAGGAATAATGAATGATCGTGCAATTGTTTCCATAAATTTGTAACAAGCAGGTTGATGAGTTAATTGATATTTGATAATCTGGTGATACACTTCGTTAACAACAACACGTCTTGTAAACAGGGAACAGTCAAGAACTTTAAGGGAGACATGAGGATTGTAGGAGATCATGTAAAAATTGGGTCTTGCACGAATCAATTTCAGTCTAACTTTTGTACTTGGAAGCAGTAACTTTTCACATTCGAACAAATCAATTGCTAATTTACCGTAATAAGTAGTTCCATTTTTCAGCAAAATAATCAATCTATAAAAGGGGTTTTGCCTCTCGATCTATAAAAGGTATTTTATCAAAATTGCTAGGTTCTTTTTCAAATTCATATCCATGACATGCCAAAATACCTTCATTATTTCTTGTGGAAGCGTTAAATTCATTGGAAATTAAAGCTTTGTGTCCATAGAGACCATTTGAGTTGTAAACCTGTTGATTGTTCAGATAAACCTCACAGTTGGAGAAGAGCGAGTGCAATAAATTGTTGACGTGAGTCAGATACTGTAAATCATCATCTGCGAAAGACATTCCCATATCTGATTTTCCTTGCTCGTCTTTTTTCATAAAGTCATCAAACAATCTTCCCTTTTGTAAACCAACTTTGATTTGTAGGTGGTTATCTCTCATATCAAGATATGTGCTTCTATCTGTTTCAAACTCGAATTCAATGCTGCTTTCATCCAATGAAGTACTGAGATAAACTTCTTGAACGTGAGAACATTCAATTGGTTCCAAAACAAGAATTTTGTCAAAAATCTCCAAGCAAGAGTTCGTTAAGTGACCATAACGAAAGCTGCTATCGTTTGTTGATCTAGTATTCATTTTAGCTTAGAAAAAATATCTCTTCTAGTTCGACGACGTTGACCCGTTTTTGGGGGAATTCTTCGGATAATGCGACGTTTCCTAATTTTTCCACCACCTAGTTGTTTACGTAATGTTTTCTTTCCAACATCTGCAGCCACAGATTTGAATTTTTTCTTTCCAGTTAGAACATTTCCACTTTCTGGTGCAGCTATATCAAGCAAATCAGCACCAACTCTTTTTGCTGCTGGGACAACATATCTCCTCAAGAATGGAATAGCTGTCCTCCCAATTGTTTGTGCTAACAATCCGAATCCTCTTCCCCTCTGTCATGAATCACCACGAAAATACGGTAAATCACTATCAGCAACCATTTTCTACAACTTTAAAACTAAAAATGATTGCCAGAAGTTTTTCTAAACATTAGTACCGCTCTTGTTACACCAACAGAGTTGAAAGGAATTTTTTCACCATAAGAGTCCCGGAGCTCGAGTTTTATGCTCTGGAATGAGTTTTTAGAATTTTTTTAAATTGTAAGTTTGGAAAATTTTGATAATTCATGTATTGTCCCGTTGAGATTATATCTCCATTCTTAACTTTTGATATAAACGGAATGCATCGTAAACAGCAGTTTTTGTATCACCCACAATATTGTATTCAACAATATCACTATATATCATTAAGGTGTGTATTCGTACAATGTCATAAGGGAACTTGGGAAAAAGTGGACCAGCACCACTCTTGAAAACACCCATACCATAAACAGCTTCTTCGCATCCAAAGACATGACAAAGATCGGCACTAAAACTGAAAAGTAAAGAGGTCTGATTCGGAAGACTCAATTAAATTCGCTGTGTAATTTTGTTAACGTGTAACATGATTGGCGTTTTTCATACTTTTCACGTTCCTGAATTTTTCTGATCATTTCATTGACAATATCAGAGATCGAGGGGTATAGACCTGGATCAAGTGTGTCATAATCCGTTGGTTTTGTATCTGGTGTTGCTTAATCTAGATAGAAAAATTTACCTTCTGTTATGTTCTGGTACAAGGAAGGATACGACAGTTCTGTTATTGCTACCTCCCATTCTCCATCAAGATTAATTTGTTCAGGTAGAAAATTCGTGAAAGAACTTAGTGTATTGTTTGGGTAACTATCAAACGACGCAATTGAACCAACTCAACAATGAAAGAACTCATCTTTAAATGATACACTTTGAAAGCTCTTGTTCATAAAATTTACCTAGAATTTCATCACCTTGTTCTCCGCAAAGGTTATAGGTTGGTGGTTTAAAAGTAGCAGTTTTAACAATTTTGAAGTTTTCATTTGTGAACTGAGATTTATAACCTTTTCTGAATGGAATATCTTTTTTTGATATTCGAACATTTTCACCAACTTTAAAGCGTGGTCGCTTATATTGGTTAATTGGGTTTCTGTAAAAAAAGTTGACAAAAAGTCTTTATTTGTTACATTTTTTGGAGTTTTACCTGTTGAGCGATTAACTCTTGTGTTCATAGTTTTGAGAAAGGAGTCCATTTTTCTCATGTATTTGTCACCATTTTCTTCCATATAGCGATAAATAATGTTTCTCAGAGATTTCATAGATCGTTCTGCTACAGCAGCTTTCGTTTCGCTTCTAGTAGAGTAAATTTTGATTTTCTTGTCCGTACAAAACTTTCGAAACTCACCACTAAACTCTGTTCCCTGATCAACCGATACCTTCGCTGGCATACTCTTTTTGCGCAACAATTTTTTGAAAGCTAAAACTGCATCGGTAGAGTACTTTGACTTCATTGGATGCACACGAAGAAAGCGAGAAAAGACGTCAACACATACTAATAAACACTTCACTCCATTATTAGTATCCGATGATTTATCCATAAAAGCTAGATCGAGAAACCAGATCTCATTGATTCGCTTAGCAAATGCTGGTAATCTTTTGAAATGTTGTGTTGCATGACGATACTTTGTGTAGGAATCTTTACTGTGTAGAAAGTAGGCAACTTTCTTTTTGGATAACCCACTTGCCCTTTGTAGCTTTTTAATTGATCCATATGCGGCTTTTCCATCTCTATGCAGCCTTTGTAGCTTGGCTTTTTCAGACTTTGAAAGGAATCCAGCTCCCTCTGTCTTTGCCTTTGGCATCTTTGTTTATTACTTTTTGCGGATTTATTCCGGTAGCATCAACTATTGTGTAATATATGTCGGGAAAATCAAGGTTCTTTCTTTTTAATGCAAAAATAAAATCTGCGAAAGCTACTTCTGTATCTCTTCCATCTAATAAAATTGTGTCGTTGAGAGATAGCTTGACTCGCTGCGAATTCAAAATTTGACCTACAATTGATTCGTTCTTTAAAGATCTGGTTTTGTTGCTGATTTCCTTGTAATTAGGGTTCAAATGTGTTGGGACAGAAACTGGTTTCTGCTCAAAAGTGTCCAGCGTTTTAACTTCTAATTTGAATTTTTGTTCGTAAAGATGTTGAGGAATCAAAAAACTGTTCCATTTCAAGACAATCGATTAATGATAGATGGTGTCACAAAATTGATATGACCTCTATTCCTTTTCGTGAACTTAAAATTGCTCTTCTTTTATTTCTTGCGGTTCTTTTTAGCACGAGTTGATGAATTTCGTCTCTGTACTTTATTACGTCTTGTTTTTGTATTTCCTGTAGTTGTCCCCCGAGAAGGTTTACTATGCATTCGTTTAGAAATTGAATGAAACCTTTTGGACAATTTCTTGGGAACGTTTTCTTGAAGTTCCGGGAATACGTTTGGAACGTTATCAGCGTAGAGAGATGTTGTGTTTTCATCGTTCAAAAAAGAAATCTCTTGTTTCGTTTTAGGGAGAAAAAAATAGTGGTAATAGAACCACTGTTCGTGCAAAATCTAAGAGAGTCGACTGTTTTTGGAGTCAGATCAATGAGTAATTGACCATACGGGATTGAAGTAGCTTTTGTATACAAATCTTTTAATTGTGATCCTAAACCGAGCTGTTGACTAAGAGTGTTAATCCGGAGAACATCTCTAGGAGACTTGAACAAAACTATATGAGTATTTTGTAAATCAATATCTCTTCCCAATCTACTCTGATGAATGCTTTATATATATTGCTTTATATATATTGTACTAAGTCCTTTGTGTCTTCCAGCTGTCGCGATTTTGACAAATTCTTTCGAGCTTGAGATTTCCTCACAAGAATCATAAAAAATCAGCAAATACTTTGTTCCATTATTGGGTAGACTCTGAAAGAACTCAAAGTCAACTCCTTGATTAAAATGAATGTTCTTAATGTTTTCGGACATTAGTCCGTAAAGTGATTGATAATGTTGATAAAAATAGTAAATTTTTTTATCAAAATCGGGTTGAAAAGTTCCAATAATTAGCCAATCATGGATAAGATGAGATTTTCCAGACCCGCTTGGTCCCACCAATGAAATAAAAATGCGTTCCTTAGTAGAAGTTATATTGTTCATATTTTAGGAGAAGGTAAAATTTAACCGACTGTACTAGATGAGATAGCAATCCAAACTGTTGTTTCTTCACAGCTTTCGGCAAGAGTTATTCTTGCTATACAGCCCGCTAATATTAACAAAATAACAACAAATTGGGACGAAAAAAACACCAGAGATCTATTACAAGTCTGTCCAAACCATTTCCACGATTGTCGTTCCTGGTTATTATCATCAAAGAAAAAATTACCTAAATTTAAACCGTTATCTGTATGCTCGGTCATTTATAACTTATTTTTAAGGGAAAATCATTTTTTTGAACTGGGAACGCGACTTCTCTCTGATTTCAAAAGTAGTAAAATAAAAAAAAATAAATTACAAAACGATCACAAATACAAAAAGAATTTACGAATAGAAATTACAAATATTATACGTTATCAAAGAAATCTAGAGTCCAAGTTCCGTAAGCATAAGCTTTCTTCTCTGCACAGTGAAATATCTTTTTGTGTCGATAAGGATAATTGCTACAATCCCAGTCAGTATCCGAGTTATTGAGAAGTTTGGAAACTTTAGGAAAACCAAGATCATCTAGATTCTCTATATCTTTACACAAGTAATTTGAGAGAAGATTACACTTCTCTAACCCTTTTGTAAAGTATTCTGTTGTAGGTGAACAATGTTGGTGAATGATTGATGACAACTCAGTGTATTCCAGTTTTCCATTGTTCCAATTATTCCCATATAAATTTTTAGTGTACCACTTTTCTTGAAAAGTAGGTTTATAGTCTTTGGGTGGGAGGAAAGACCAAAACAATTCCATCCTTGAAAACACCCAACTGCTTGACAATTTTGCCCTCCAAGCATTCAATATCAAATACAACGAGAGACATTCTTTTTTCTAGATTAGATTATTACAAAAATGATTAGCAGTCTAGCATTTTGAAAATTTGAGGATGATAAAATTTAATAAAAACAGAAAAAACTAACCCAGTTAAATGTCCCAAGAAACATGAGCTTGGAAAAATTGGTAACATGTAACAGTATCCTGGTCCCTTGTTTGTAGTTGCTTTAACCGCTCCAGCAGAATCGTGTAGTATAGCATGTAATCGAAAAACTTTCAATCTAGCAAAGAAAAAATCTAAAAAGGAATTTCCATAACCAAGAAGTCCTCCATGAGGCAATTTTTGGTTAATTTCCTCCAAATTTATATTCTCGTCCCAAATTTTACGGGCCGATAAAAAAACAGTTTTTGCGTTTTTTTCATTTTCGGGAAACATTGAAAGGATGCTTCCGTAACAATTGAATATGTTGACAAGAATGACAATGTCCATCAACTTTGCGTTCCTTCATCCATGTCAATGCAAGTTTTCTTAAATTTTTCAGATAAAAGTGTAGGGAGATGCTCTAGTAAGTTCTCGTACTCTTCTTTTTTTAATTCTTTATTTGTCAGAAAACTCTACTGATATCCGTTCCAAGGATGTTGTGAAATAGTAACTTGTTGTTTATCTGAACGATATATTAGACTTGTTCTGCGTAATCCGTTGTGAATAACCCACTTAAATTCTGAAATTTGGGACTCTATGTCCAAATTTTCTAATTTGGGAAAATTTTGAGCTTCAAGAACAGTATAGGAATATCTTTTCAGTTCGTAATGAAGTCTAACGTGAAAAACCTTTGACTTATCTCTGAGACTCAAAAAATATTTCTTGAGCAACCAATATCAAACTCATTCTCAGATCAAAGGTTTTTAAAATGAAAAATTTATTGTAGAGAAGACAAAGACATTACAAAATCACACAACAATTATTACTGAAATGTACATTGTTCAATATTAGAAAAGTCATTCAAATTTTGAATCAGTTCCTTGAACTCGTCCAAAGTAAAGCTGACATAAGTCACTTGCTTAAACTCATTGTTTTCTTTACAACAAAAGAGCCGAATCTGCGCATAAATGGAGGCTGGATTCTCCTGAACGTATTGGATGAAAGTCACATATATTCGTCGATTTCGTCCTATGCTGACCTCTCTGATTTTGTGACATCGTTGCAGCACATCCTCCATACATGGGTTCTTATCAAATTGAGTCGGGTGCTCACTCAGTTCCAACTCCCCATCCAGGATACTGTTCTTGAGGAAACAGAGTTTCTTGAATTCGTAATCTCCAATTCAAAGCTGTTGGTACTTCTCAAATGTTCCAGAGTTATCTTTTTTGAAGACTTGGAAAGTTGGTTCGGAATAATTTTGTCCTTTTTTAAAAATCTGGGAAACAGTAAATCTCCCAAATCTTTTTGGGTTAGAACCAAAGTCTATATAAAACGGAACCGAATCAATTCCAGTTTTAGGTTGAGAATCAGTTGACATAGACGGAGCACTCGAGTAAAAAGGAGAAACTTTAGAGAGAGACATTTTATCAACTTAATCTGACAGAGAGAAATTAATTGAATGATTTGACTTGTAATTTAATTCCCTCTTTTGTTTCCGATCACCTTTATTTTGTAATGATGTCATTATCCTTTTTTAATTTCCAAATATGGAAAATTTAATTGTGTCATTTTGCAAAAAAACCTTATAAGGAAACTTAGTCAGAAATTTTAAGTTGAGCAAACATTTGAACCAGAGCAGTGTATTTATTTTGATGTTAAGCACGTCTGTGTTGCATTAGCGAGTAATAGTGTTTGAAATATTTAGAACAAGTAAAACAACGGATTTTTCTGAGCTGCTGTCTCTTGAACTGTGTCATTTTTCAAATGAAATTTTCGCTGCATTTGAACTGAATTGCGTTACTTCCTTATACAGCAGTTTAAAAGAACCACTCCAAAATCACTTTGCTTACAGAATGGCCTCAGTTATGTGTCAAGTTTTACCTGACTTTTATAAAAAAAGTTGTGAGAAAGCTTTGTTCATTTGCGTATCGTTTAAGGATTATAAACCTTACTTGCTTACTAACGAATACTCTGTTGCGTCTCACAATTACACTTTTTGTCCTCTGAAAAAATGTTCTTATCACATAATTCTCATTTCATCTTCCATTAATGAATTACTCCAAAAAATGGATGATTTATCTTTTCAATATCAGACAGTGGACTGCTTATACACCTTATATAAACATCAGTTTTTTGGTTACACAATGGACGAAGCAGGACTTGTTTTTACTCAGTTGAAGAGAGCAGTACAACATAATTTGGAAAACAAATTTGTTGAAAAACTACCCAGCGTGTCTAAGAAGAGATTGAGTAGAAGGAAGTTCACGAGACATCTACTGAGAGCTGAGCAAAGAAATGCAAGCACACAAACATTGAGATCGTCCTCCTTCGACCGAATTCAGTCACTTAAGAACTCAAAGTATGAAAGTGAATTAATAAAAATTATTGATTGTTTACTAGATGGTCATGGAATAATTGATAACCCCATGTTGTACTTTGAAGTTAGAAAGTAATGAAGTGTTTGTACTAAAATTTTTAAAATCTAGAGTATAATCTAAAAGTCAAAATTTGAACTCAGTTTATTTGTTAAATGTCGAATCTCCCAGCAACATTTTTTGTTAAAAGTCAAAAATAGAACCACAGATTTTTCGTTAAAAATCAAAATTTATACCAAATTGTGCAAACAAAATGTGCAATTTTTTCTCATTTTTCTTTGTTTTACGGTATCATTTTAAGCAAAAAACAAAAAATTCAATCATTTTTAAAATGACAAGTTTTGAATCTGTTCTTGCAGCTTAAAAATCGGATTTGTAACAATAATTTTTTCATAAAAATCGAATTTTTTCTCGACATTTTTTAATAAATATCGAAAAAAATTCGACAGTTTTCTTAAATATCAAAATTAAATTCGTCATAAACAAAGTTTTTAATAATAACCAATACCTAAATTATCAACTAACCTTTCGTATTAATCTTTGTTTTGAAAAACTTGAAAAAAGTAATTAAAAAACTTTATAATTGAAAATGTTTATTTAATACGAAACACCTAAAAAGTATTCAACAACTTTATTATTTTAATGAACAAATAGAAAATAGTTTACAAAATTGAACGTACAAATCATTCAAAAAGAGTTTCAATAACATGTTCTAGCAAGTTCTGAATTTTATTACCGAAGCTTCTTTGTTGCTCAATTCTACCAGGTAGTTGGGTTGGTTGAACAGTGACTGGGGTATTAGGTACATCACTCAAAAAGATAGGATTTGAGCTGTTCCTTCCTCAATCGAAGGAGTTGTCATCGAGGGTGTAGTTGACACGTCAGTGGATCCATAGTACTGCGCTGGATCAAAGTTTTCCAGATCGTTAAATGACGTGGTGGTACTAGTGTCGATACTCAACTCGCTATGTTCTCTACTATGAGCTCTTGAAACTATTTGGAGAAGATTATTTTCCACCTCCGGGCTTGATACCTGACATACGTCCGGTGTAGTGAACCAGCTGTTTGGAATTTGCTCCTTCTTCCCACGGAAATGTGTACTGAATGTTTCCAGCTACGTAGTTGGCGGGAAAATCAGATCCATTAACGTGAGGATAGTGGTGTCCACTAACAACAGCAACTTCGTGTCCCATCGCGTGAGTCACGAGCTGATTCTCTGTGATTGGAACCTGTCCCTGATGATATGTATCAAACTGTTGTCGCTGGTGCTCAATAATGTGCCACACAGTAATGGGTAAAGTGATAACAGACTCATACAGTCCGTTTGATAAATCTCGCACTCCTATCCGAGCAATATCCTCAGTGAAAGAAATTGAGTACAGAAGATTATTATTTTGAACAGTGAACTCCATTTTGGATTAAATGATAGAAGAGATATTTGTTAGAGAGTGTTGAGAATGGAACAAAAGATTCTTGTTGAGAACGTGATAAAAGTAATCAGTGGAGAGAACGTTAGAAAGCAACAAATTTCTTTTTTAGGAAAAAAACAGAAAATATAAATAAGATTTAAACAAAAGTTAGAACTAAATTAAGTATTTTTCTAATAAGAAGAATTTGAATGTTGGTGCTCGATAGCAGTATAAAATGTTGAGGAGTAGTTAGTATAATGTGAGAAACAGTGGCGATAATGTTTTCAGAGAAGTTGGATAAAATGATAATGTCAAAATCAACAACCTCTATATATAGTGTGCTCTGTCCAATCAGAAAACAGTAACCAAAGATGGAAGATTTTACGAGAAAAAGTGACGTTTAGCTGGAAATTTCTGGACGAACTGAAATTCAAATCCAAATTTGGGTAAAATTTCCCAACAGGCTAGGAAGTGAAGGATACGTACAAGTTTCCGACTATGCTGTTACCTAAAATGGTCTATTTTAGTTGAAATGAAGTGACATAATTTACCAAAAAAAGTCATGCTTTGATAAATTTTTTTCCAATTCGTCAAATTTCAGATCAATCTCGGAAAATGTTCCATTTTGGGAATCAAGTTTTTGTATATATGCGTTAGGTAAACGAATTCCGAACCTGATCCGTACTCCCACTGAATTGTACTCGTTGTAATAATGGAAGTACAAAGTACTCTGTAGTGAAGAAGTTATTGTTATTGGTTCTGGGAGAGGAACAAAGTTTGTTTGTGATATATTTCTGTACTGTTCCAATATATCGGGGACGGAGTTCAAAATGAACAACAATTCGTATTTGCTTACATGCAATTCTGAGGATAAATCGAACGAGAGTTTTGCAATAAACTCCTCATATTCAACTTTTTTAATAGAGAACGTTGCATACTCAAGTCCTTTACTAAATCGGATTATTCTGTTGGATTTTGTGAAAATGTCCAAAAAATTGTAAAAAAAAGTATGAATCTACATCAATTTTGTCAATTTTGTATGCATCAGGTATACCTTTTTTTTCTCTTGTAAATCTTCTCCAAAATTTGTAAGTGGTTTTTGATCAACATGTTTCGCAACTGAGCAAAATTTCACGTATTAATCTATTAAAATAAAAAAATTTTCCGAGAGAGAACGAGACAAACAAAACGATATCATTAATTTTTACAAGTTTCCTAATACTAATATTTGATTGAATTCTAATTGTAATATAATCACAATAACGTCAATTATATATAAGTTATCTTCAATTAAAGTAGGAGTTTTCTTCTCTAATGTTTTAATATTATTGTATAAATACATATAGTGTTCTATCGATAAAATTACAAAATTAGTTCGTTTACAATAATATTTGTGTTCTCTAAGTGAGCAAACATCTGACAGATAGATTTTGTTAAAAAGTCTGTAGTGGGTTGAATAGTATTGTTTTGTAAAAAGAGTAACACAAATCAGCAATATGACAAATAAATATAACTTAAGATTTCCAATTTTCCTCCAAGGAATAAGGTTACACATTCTGGATGTTTTCAGGATTCAAATAAAATGTAGAATGCAACACTGTGACTGCTTCGTAGGAAGTTCTTGAACTTTTTCATTGCGTAATGTTACTAAAAATAGAAAATACGTCATTTCCTTATATGGAAGTAATGAGTCATAAAATTATTTTAACTAACAAAACAAAAATTGTATTCATTCTCACTTTGTTATCAGTTACAGTTGCTCGGCACTTTACCTGAATTTTTTTCAATTTATTTTGGATCACAACAATACAATGCCTTCTCTTGATAGAAATCTACCTGTCAAATGCACAAAGTTCGAGAAAATGGTTGTCAAGCAGCAAACGGCTCGACACAAAAAAATCGTGTGATAGTGAGACTTTAAAATGTCCCAAGTGTCCACATTTCTATACAAAGAGGAGAGAGGTCTTGAACTACCACCTTGCTAAGCATCACGCTCCTCAAGAAAAGAAGCTTAGTACAGTGTGCACTATATGCTTGGAGGAATTTCCAAGTTTTTATTCTCTTCAACAACATAAGAGACGGAAACACGGAACATCGACCAAAATTGGAACCAAATCCAGCGAAAGTATGAAAGAAGTACTAGAATCGGAAGAAATGGATAAGAACAACGAACAGTTACAGCAGGAATATAGTGCCTGTCAACACTTCTTTGACAATACTGAGATGGAGAATGGGAGACACAGAGTATTCAATTTTAAATTGCCGAAACTTGATCCTAGCGAAATTAATGAAAAACTGAAGGAAGTGTTTGAAAAGCTTAACTGCGCTGCAAAAATAAATTTATCTCTGGGATTTATTTTACGAAATGTGGACACAGACGAATACCGATACTTTTATGCTCATGAGAACAACACCTTCTTTGAGAAATATCATTTAATTTGTTCTAAAGGAGACTTAGTCTCACTTCAGGATAGAGTAGAGAAAATGGATTTGATTGAGACTTGTGCTCAAGAGAGGGCAAACACAAAATGGCGGTATGCACTAACTACGAATGGCGGTAACAATTGTCTGTGCTCTTCTCAACAATATCCCAATGGGATGTTTAGATGCTGTTATACCTGAACAGTTGTTGAGAAGAAGAGATGTAAATTGTCTTATTACGAATGGATACGGAGAAACCTACAAGGATTACCTTTGCTTGTTTAGAGCTGTGGTTGTTGACTTGTATTGATCAGCTGAGCTGGAAACAAACGCAGCTAAGTTGTTCAGTGACTTTCTCAACGAGTCTGGTCATGACGCAATTAATTTTAGAGGAGTGTCAATTGATCACCTTGTGTTTGTTGAAAACGCTATAAAACACAACATTTTCATTTATGACATTGACATTGAGGACGGGGATTTTGTAGGTGCCAGAAGAAGTATTGAGATGTACGAGAACAACATTAATCTACTTCGCTACAACAACCACATTTGCTATGTTGATGATATCAACACGTTCTTCAAAAGATTCCGCTGTCCTAATTGTGATACCTTTATTAAGCGTGCTGGTAATTTCCACCGTCACGTGAAATCTTGTAAAGATAGGATACAGCACATTTATCCGAAGAGTGTTTAAACTTTGAGAGAAACTTTGTTCGATAAACTTGACGGTTTTGGAATTGGATATGCGGAAGAACAAAAACTGTTCAAAAACTTGGCTGTATTTGACTTCGAATCAATCTGCGTTCCATCTAATGAACTAAAAGATACCAATACGATAGGAAAACATGAACCAATCTCTGTGTCAATTTCCTAAAATTTAATACAAGAACCTATTTTCCTTTGCAACAAAGACCCCACGACACTGATTGTATCTTTTGTTGAAGCATTAGAAGAACTAGCTAGCAAAAGTAAAGCAGAAATGTTGCAAAAATTTTCGCCAATTGAAAATGCAATTAAGACCAAAGTTCTATTTTCGAGAAGCTAAATGGAAGGAAAGATGAGAGTACTCCAATGTTTGAATTTCAATATATCGAAGAAGAAGAAATTGATATGTCGACTCAATTCCTCCAAATTCAGAAAAATCAATTTCTCGAACTACAACAACATTTTGAACATTATGTCAGCACTCTACATGTATTTGGATTCAACAGCGGGAAATATGATCTGAATCTTATCAAGTCTTATTTACTACCCTACCTCATTCACGAGCGCGTTATTCAACCAACGGTTATTAAAAAAGCTAATCATTTTGTATCCTTTAATTTTGGTGATGTTCAGTTTCTCGATATTCTAAACTTTCTTGGTGGAGCAACATCACTAGATTCGTTCCTCAAAGCTTACAAGACAAATGAGACCCAAGGAGGATTTTTCCCTTATTAATGGTTGGACTCACCAAAAAATTGGATGTAACTTTCCTTCCCCTTACGAATGTTTTTTTAGTAAGTTGAGAGATCACAATCCCTTGGAGAAAGAATTTACGGATTTCACAAAATTGTTGAATAGTGGATTTTCCCAACAGGAGGCTGTGAAAAAGCTGAGGTTGAAGGTTGTGCCCCCCTCGGGATTTGACAACTTCAATTACTGGGAAAGTGTGTGGGAGCACGAACAAATGACAACTTTTCAAGACCTTGTCGGGTGGTATAATATCAAGGATGTTGTCCCGACACTAGAAGCGATGCAGAAAATGATGGAATTCTATTATAACAAATTGATTGATATGTTAAAACTGGGTTGCACACCACCTGATTTAGCAAATACTTTTCTACACAAATCAACTAATAACAAATTCTATCCTTTTGTTGAAGCAGACAAAGATTTACATGATAAAATACGCGAAGATATGACCGTTGGTCCCTCTATTGTGTTTACGAGAAAAGCGGTTGTGGATCAAACATGTATTCGAAACACGGAAAACATTTGCAAATCAATTGTGGGTATAGACGCCAGTCAATTTTACCCCTTCTCAATGTGTCAAGAAATGCCTACTGGGCTTTACACTAGATGGGAGTTTGATTCAGACTCTCAGAAGCTTAAAGCTAGGCAAAATAAATCGAGGAAATTTCAGAACATGGTTATGTCGTACCTACAATCTCAGCGTCGTAACTGCAATATTGAAAGCTACTACACAACTGGAACTCAGAAAAAGATTGATTGTTTTAATGTAGACGGATTTTGAGCTCTCTGTAAAACTATTTTTGTAGCAATGGTTTGTTACTTTCACTTTTGTGCATGTCAGGAAGCAAGAATAAGTATGTCAGAGGAAGAGACTCAGAGAGGACTCAAGAAACGGGAATACGATGAACTAAGACGGGACTATTTGCGAAACAAAGGATATAAAGTTTTTGAGATATGGGAATGTAACTGGTGGGAATCTCTCAAAGGTGATGAATCTGTAAAAATTCACGTGAGAAACAATTTCCCATTCAAGCTACCTCTGACTCAAGAATCTCTACTTGCTAAGATAATAGAAGATAAACTGTTCGGTTACGTTCAGTGTGATCTCGAAGTGCCAGATGGGTTGAAATACAAGTTCTCGAACTTTCCACCAATCTTTAAAAATTTTAATGTTAGTCGAGCAGATATTGGTGATTATATGAGGGATTATGCAAATGATAACGATTTAACGATTTAATCAAGCAACCGCAACGCATGTTGATTTCAAGCTTCAAGTTGGAGAATGGAACAGTCATAACACCTTTACTCAACATTTACCTTAGTCTTGGGCTGAAATGCACCAAAATTTACCGCTTCGTTCAGTACACACCCAAAAAATGCTTCAACATTTTTGTTCAATCAGTTGTTGATGCTAGAAGAGCTGGAGATTAAAATCTTGAATCAAGCGTTGTAGCAGAAACAATGAAATTGTTAGGGAATAGTTCCTATGGTTACCAAATCATGGACAGAAACAGACATACAGAGACAAAATACCTGAACGTTGAAAAGACACACAAAGCTCTCAACGGGATTCTGTTTAAGAGACTTAACCGTGTGTCAAAAGAACTATACGAAGTTGAACTTGTAAAATCAAAAATTGAGCACCGTGAACCGATAATAGTCGGCTTTTTTATACTTCAGTACGCAAAATTACGTATGCTGGAGCTTTATTACAATTTTTTTGATAAATTTCGCGATGTCGACAGATTCGAAGAGTTAGAAATGGACACTGATTCCTTATGCTTAGCTCTAGCACACGATTATTTGTATGATTGCATTCGTCCATCTAAAAAAGCAGAGTGGGAAGCTCTGAGGGAACACGATTGTGATGATTCTTTCAAAGCTGATGCTGTACAAAATTTCTTCCCTAGAACTTGTTGTGATAAACATAAAAAGCACGATAAGCGTGAACCAGGTCTGTTCAGGGAAGAATTTAGATGTACTGAAATGATTTGTCTCTGTAGCAAAACTTATTTTTGCTACGATGCCAAATCGGATAAGTACAAATTCAGCAGCAAAGGACTAAACAAACGAACATTGGAAGAGACCGGAGATGGACCATTGGAAAATATCGGCGAGTGATGGAAGAATTCATCAATTTAACATCTACAAATAGAGGATTTCGGACAATCAACCACTGCGCCGCTACCTATGAACAAACAAAGGAACATTTGTGGGTTATGTATTATCATCACCCAGTTGCCATTCTCCTCACCAAATAATTTCTTAAATTGGACGTTAAATAGGGGCGAACTAATTCAAACTTTTTGTTCACGTTCCTCTCATAATTTTTCTGGTACTTTTTATATAATTTTTTTTTCTACCCCAACCACCATTACAATTCTGTTGACAAAATTAAAAAATCAAGCAAAGTTTTCTTAGAGCAAGGTAAAAAGTCCAATGGTTGTTGCTTTTTTGAAGAGAATGAGTCTTTTCAGCTTGACAGTACTGTTAAAAATCCGTGTGTTAATGGTACTTGCAAAAATAAGCAGAGAAAAATTGTTTGTCATGGATAACACTTCACTGAGACAGATAATTGAACGAATCCTAGAACTCAAATACCGCTATATAGGTTCCTTTCCAGCAGATTGTGTTCCAAGACTACCCACATTCAGCTTTGCTATCATCAACACTTCTCCGAGCAGTGAAGCTGGAGAGCATTGGATAATGATTGCTCGACTCAATCGAACTTATTACTATGCTGATTCTTTGGCTCGTCCAATCACAAAATACAAATTTTTGAAAAAAAAAGTATCAGAAAATGATACAACAGCCAGTTCAGAAAACTGATAATTTGTGTGGATTTACACAATATTTGCAGCATTTCAACTATTTAAATATTTTCAAACAAACTGAACAATGTTCAAGATTCTCATGTTTTAAACTTTATAAGTAATTATATGTGAATAAGATAAATTTAATGTAAAATAAGGCGAAGGGTAATAAAGTCGACAGTAATTTTTTTCTAAATTCCTGAATTCTTCGTTAGTTACTCAAATTTTTGTTGTCGACTTTATTAACTACTCGGCTAAATGTACTTTAATACTCTTTTCTTTTGTACTATCATCATGTAAACGTTTGATTAATTTTGTATTTGCATATACTTAATTTGTACTGTTTCTGTTATTTTGTACATTTTTATTCAATTTTTTCCTTTATTTACCATTTTTCTAAGTTATGAGCGCGTAAAATTCCACTAGTACTGTGACAGTGCCAGATTAGCAAGAGGTAGTTTCGATCTACCGACCTCTGAGTTATGAGCCCAGCACACTACCACTGCGCCATCCTGCTATTTAGGGTCAGCTATACCTAATCTTAATACATTCCGGCGGCTATACCTAATCCTAATACATTGCGGCGGCTATACCTAATCTTAATACATTGCGGCGGCTATACCTAAACTTAATACATTGCGGCAGCTATACCTAATTTTAATACATTGCGGCGGTTATACCTAATCTTAATACATTGCGGCGGCTATACCTAATCTTAATACATTGCGGCGGCTATACCTAATGTTAATACATTGCGGCGGCTATACCTAATCTTAATATATTGCGGCGGCTATGCCTAATCTTAATACATTGCGGCGGCTATACCTAATCTTAATACATTGAGGGGGCTATACCTAATCTTAATACATTGCGGCGGCTATACCTAATCTTAATACATTGCGGCGGCTATACCTAGTCTTTATACATTGCGGTGGTCAAACCATAAAAATGTTGAAATTTACTGCGAGGGGAATTATCCGTTAATGCGCGCTGCCTGTACAATTCCCCTGCGCGCTGACTGTACAATTCCCCGCCTGTACAATTCCCCTGCGCGCTGCCCTAAATGACCTCTAAAATCACGTGACAAGTGGCTCCGGCATCTGATCTGCTCCTACCTTACTACTCACACCCTCGAACACATGCAGGCGCCCCTAGATTTATCCCCAATCTTAATACATTACTGTAGACCCGCTCAGAAAAATAACTCCTGTACCCTATCTTTATACATGGGGTCTACACCCCCCCCCGGGGGAGACTTGCTCACCCTATTACTACTCCTATCCTACTTTTCTAATCTACTGTAGAGCCCCTCAAAGTACCAGTATGCCTAACCAAAAATTGTACCCATTGTACCCTAACGGCTTTTTTAATGCGTTTTTCAACTTGACTGTGTTTCTGTCTGATACTTATCACTTTTCGTCCTCAAAAACATAATAAACAGTAAAACCCGGAGGTCAATAAGTGGCTGCGCAGCTCTTTGATAACCTTACCGTTGACCAGTGTCTAATTATGCGATTCGCCAAAAAAAATGTTTTTGAGTAGACATAGTTTTATTGTGTGAAGGGTGGTTTTGAAACTTGAGAGTTTGATCCCCTCTTAATGAACCCTCACCCCTCACCCCCAATCCAGTCCCGTTTTAATCTGAATTGTTTATTGTAACTTTTTGTCCAATATTTTGAGTTTTCTGTGTAAAATAAGTTTGACTGGCATGCAGATTTTTTCAATGGCGTTTTTGGTTTAGGTTCAATTTTTTTTTGTTATTTTAGTAAGTTAAGCAAAAAAATTTTAGTTTTAGGAAATTTTGTTTTCTGACACATTTGATTTCAATAATTTTATGTATTTTCTTGGTGCTAGAGTGTGATAGGATTTGAACAACGGCTTTCGCGTTTTTAATTGTAACAATTTCTGGTTATGCAACGAAAAATTTCTGTTGTTAGTGTATCTTAGCTTCTCATTTTTGTAGAAGACTTGTATATAAAGGTCAGACTTCAGTTCAAATGAATTTTTTAAACACTTACTCTAACGATGTATTTTTTAATGTTTCACTAATATTTTGTTGTATTTGTTTTTGGCTGTGAATGTTTCTTAAAGAATAAGTTTTTTAAATGGTAATTTTCACTGAATTATCACTGTATAACTTCAAATATTTTTGAAATGAACACTCTTGGAGAATATCCTTTCCTTTAGATAGTGACAGCAACTGACATTGATTCTGGACAGAACGGGGTCATTGTGTACTCGTTCGGGACCCGAGAGGTCAAATTCGAAATCGGACCCGACTCAGGTAACTATTACAAACTACTGATAGAGTGAATCGGCTCCCCCCGCCCTTGGGCTGGAGAGGACAGGAGGGAGATAACGGAAATGATGCAGAGAATCTATTCAAAACTTATAAAAGTACACAACTTAATACTCACGCATAGTAGTAAAGTGTAAAAGGGCGCATGATAACAAGCTGGATTGGATTGATAAAAATTGGATTGAAATTAACAACATTGTCCGACACAACCCCCCCCCCCCACCCATATATATGAATGCTGATTTTCGCAAGTGGTATATGTCTAAACGACGGCGTGTGTGCTTGTGGGTGTGTGTGTGTATGTGTGTGTGTGTGTTTGTGTTTGCGTGTGTGTGTATGTGTGTGCATGTATGTGCTTGTGTGTGTTTGTGTGTGTGCATGTGTGTGTGTTTGTGTGTGCGTGCCTGTGTGTTTATTTGTTTGTGTGAGATTGTGTGTGTGTGTGTTTGTGCGTGTATGTGTGTGTGTTTGTGTCTGTGCATGTTCGTGTACGTGTGCGTTCGTTTGTTTGAGCGTTTTTTTTATCGTGTTTGGGTGTGTATGTTTGAGTGCATGTTTATGATAATGTGTTTGTTTGTATGTGTGTGTTTGTGCGTGTATGTGTGTGTACATGTGTGTGTGTGTGTGTGTGTGTGTGTGTGTGTGTGCGTCTGTGTGTGTCTGTTCGTGTGTGTTTGTTTCTGTGTGTGTGTGTTTGTGTGTGCGTGTGTGTGTGATTGTGTGCGTGTTTATGATAGGTGTGTGCTTGTGAGTGTGTGTTTGTATGATTGCGTTTGTGTGCATGTCTGTGTGTGCGTCTGTATGTGTGCGTTCGTGCGTGCTTGTGTATCTGCTTTTGTGTGTTTTTGTGTATGTGTGTGTTTGCGTGTGTTTGTGTGTCTGCGTGTGTTGTGTGTATGTGTGTGTGCTTGTTTGTGAGTGTGTTTGTGTGTATACATCTGTGTGAGTGTGTGGGTGCATGCGTGTGTGTGTATGTGTTTGTTTCTGTGCGTGTTTGTGTTAATGTGTGGTTCCGTGTATGTGTGTGCGTGTGTGCCTACAAGTATTTATATATATATATATATATATATATATATATATGTCTGTGTGTGTGTCTGTGTTTGCGTGTGTGAGAAGTCGTGTGCGTGTGTGTGTGTGTGTGCGTTTATGTGTGTCTGTTTGTGTGTGTTTGTGTGGGGTTTAGTATGTTTGTGTGTTTGTGTGCGTGTATGTGTGTGTGTGATTGCATGTGTTTGTGTGTGTGTGTTTGTCTGTGCGTGTGTGCCTGTGTGTATGTGTGCATATGTGTGTATGTGTGTGTGCGTGCGTGCGTTCGTGCGTCCGTGCGTGCATGTGTGTGACGACTCATGAATGTGTGGAGGCCGTTCGTGTATTGAGACTTGATTTTTTTCCAAAATAATAGAAGCCGTAGTTTTTGATCGTTACTTTTAGGAAAAACACTCAAAGCCCTTATTATTTTTACCAGTGTTATTGCGTTTGACGGTTTAATAAACCTAAAACTTTACCAATTTGACGATTATTTAAACATTAGCATTGTTTTTCAGAAATGCTTATTTGCGACCAGGTTTTTCTGGAAAATGACTGTTTTTGGCAGGCTTTCTTAGGAAATTTGCCAGTCGTTTCCAAATGGTCTGAACAATAACCGTGTGCGACAGTTCCTTCTTTTAATAAATTTATATGCTCAAGACACTTGGTGATATCACTCTGCGTATGATTTGCTAATGTTTGATAAGGGAACGAAGATATGTTTTCATTCTTGAGATGCGCAAAAATACCTCAGCATGAATCGATCTACACTGAATTTTAAAACATTGCTAAAACTTACAAAGATGCGATTTTATAGAAATGGATGACATAATTGGCAACATTTTACGTTAAAATGTGTGTTCAAAGTAGTTTAGAGCCCTTGGAAACAGGAAAATGATCAAATACGGTTGTTTCGTAAAAATACAGGTTGTTTCGTAAAACATTAATCGCCTCAATAATACTGGTTCCCATTTTGATAGTTTTCCCCCCGAATGATCGGTTTTTTCGGGTTTTTGATTGAAACTTTTAAGAGATCACCATGTTTGACCGGTATTGTCCGAGAATCAATGGAACATTTTATTCGATCAAAACTCATCAACATGGGTGAATACAATTGGATCGGTAGGTTACATTAACTGTTTTACAGATGTGTGCAGTTTGAGACCAGACCAGACAATAAGGCCAGATGACAAGTATACCATGAGGGTGGTAGCTTCGGACAACGGGAACCCATCCCTATCTTCCCAAGGAGTAGTGAGGGTTGATGTCCTGAACATCGAACTCTTTGTAATCCAGATGACTATCAGCATCAGTTTTGCACAGTTTGATGAAGCTGTAAGTCTCTGAATACGCAGTATTGAATTTATTCAATTGGTTTAAAACACTTTTCAACTTCGTGCGCCGCTTCTAGATTTGATCAGAATCTTAAACGAATCTTACAACAAGATTTTATCAAGATTTTTGAATCCTGTCTGAATTTTTCAAAGCGTTCACAGTTGTGAAGCCTGTTCGAAAAGCATTGGATTGCTCCAAAGCAATTTTAGAGCATAAGAAAGGTGGGTACTATTCTGTTTTGCCCCCCCCCCCCCCCAATTAGTGGGCTTATATTTTGACGCCCCCCCCCCCCCGGGCGCACGTGCTATTTCGTTACATAGTGCCGTGCTATATAACAACCCGTGTTGAGAAAATGCAAAGAAATCGATGCAACATATAATTCGCAACTGGGGGCGAAAAAACACTGGGGGGGGGGGGGCGAAAAAACACTGGGGGGGGGGAGGGGGGCGAAAAAACACTGGGGGGGGGCGAAAAAGGGCGAAAAAACACTGGGGGGGGGGGGGAGGGGGGGCGAAAAAACACTGGGGGGGGGGGGGCAAAACAGAATAGATCCGAAAGGTGATTCATGGTTGCTCCAAAATTCAATTTTTAGAGGTATAGGTTGCGTGACTCCGCTTCATTCAAATTCAACTATTTATCAAGAACCGCGCAGCAGTTCGAGATGCTGAGCCACAATTTGAATGTGACTTTTGCAGAGTCGTGTATTCTAGCTGAGAACACGCAGCCTGCAAGTTCGAAAATGCCGATTGGTCATGGAAGTCAGCTTCTGGCTATTTATATAGAACCTTCGGGCATTTTTAGCTTCTGGTACTGAAGACTTTTACGTAATGGTTAAGTGACTCTGCTTGAAGTCACTGAGAACTTCTGGCATTTATCGTGAACGGCGAAGCGGTTTGAGATATTAAGTCAGAATTTCGGAGTGATTTCTTCGGAGTCACTTAACCATGCTTAAAACACGAAACGCTCACTTTTTAAAATGACGAAAGTCAACGAAATTCAACCTCTGGCTAAATAGCAACTTCTGGCATTTTTACTTCTGGTACTGCAGACTTTCGTCATTGTAAAATGTGCACGTGAAGGTTTTAAGCTATTTTGCATTTTTCACGTGCATTTTTTTATTTGCTCATCAGTTTTGTGGTTTTAGACTCAAGAGAGGTTCTCGATTGCTCTGCAAACAGAGTGTCAGCGCACTTATCGTCTATGTACGGCAGGTGTGATCTACTTTGAGAGAAATGCATCCAAACGACGAAGAAGAAGGTCTTCAACGATAAACAAGTAAAACCTCTTCCCAGTTTGCTATCATATCGTTCCCATATCACAATAAAAATATTCGCGCGTGTACATGCGCGTGTGTTTATGCATAGACTTCGCGCGCCTGCCTCATCTAGTTATCATTGTTCCGACCCAACTTGCTGGGAGAGGGAGGGGGGACCTATATGCGCAGTTGAGTCAATTTTGGCCGATCGATATTGTTATTGTAGAGAGTTGTAAGTGGTATCATTAGAAAACCGGTAAAATTTAAGAATTTGTAATTTGAAAGCTTTTCTCAAATTTCGTCTTCTTCGAGGAGTTATTAATGTTCAAACTTTAGTGAATATTTTATGATTTTCACTTTTTTTAATTATTTTTTTGAAACTCTTTACTCGTACATTATTTTATTTTGCTAAAATAGATTAAAAACAGCTTAATGAAATTAAGTTTCTTATTTTTCTATAATGAGAATAAGTTGATCAAGTTTTCGATTTGATGCCGTTGCAAACATTGGCTGGTTTCTCTTATAAATTACCTTTTATCACAAGCAGGCACCCAATAAGTTATTTTAGCTAAAATTCTTAAAAATTCTGAAGAGCACCGCCCTCAAAGATGTTCAAAGAATCCTAATGAACTAAAACGAACCAAAGTCAACTGAATTTTTTTCGCGGTTGAAGTCAATTTACGGATTTTTGATTCATTTTCAGTGCCATTTTCAATCTGTTGTAATTTTTAATGGCCACCTCAGCTTCTCAGCCGGCTATTATAGCGCTCCTAATTTTTTAAAAAGTTTTCGTCGTACTAAAAGTTTTTCGCTTTACCTTAGTTCACTTCCTGTGCAACATTTTTCGTGAAATATTTATGACTTCTCTGGACCAGTTTCAATCTTCTCTCATTTTGCTAAAGGTGTTTTTAGACAGCAGTTGCTCAGCAAAGCCACTCAAAATGAACAGAGTCAGTATCAAAATACGAAATCAGAAATAGAAACGGGGTAAACCCATAAAGCAAATTTTAGATGCCCGTTACTCGAACTTTATTCTTAGTTACCATTTCTAATGATTATTGATACTGGCCCATGTGTCGTTTCACTACGAAACAGGAGTGTATTCAGCTCCAAAATTACATCAAAATAGTTCGCAATAAAAAATTGTTTTTGTACAAAAATCATTTTTGCATTAGTTTCTCTTCTTTCAATCCCAATCGTGGCTATGGGAATCAATGGCAGCTATTTTCCACCAATCTACCGGGGATATTTTTTGTTAAAAGTAGGAACAAAAAGGCAGTTAAAATAGCTGTAAAGCAATAGGGATGATATTTCTGATCACGCACTGGCTGCCTACAGTCCTAAAAAATGTATAATTATAGGGGCTGTCTTTTTTCAAGTTATGTTATCAATTCTTCAAATTTTTTGATTTCAAAGAGACTAAATTATAGTCGAGATTTTAAAAACGCTGAAACATTAAATAGAGCGACAAAAACAGTAGTTCAAAAGCGTGAGTTTCAAAATCCATCTTATGTGGAACAAAAACAAGTTTCGTTTTTTGGAGAGTTTTTCACCAGCGCTGAACTTAAATTTCAATGAAGGCAATTTTGCCTTTAAGTAATTATTGTTTTCAAATAAAAGTGTATGATTTTTTGGTCTTGACACTATGTTTTTTCATACAATTTTGTCTAAGTCTATTGTTTTTTGTTGTTCTATTGCTTAATCGCGTTACAGAGAGGTCTCAGTGTCTTTGTAAAGACGCATAATTTATCATATTCTAGGATTTCAAATCGTAATTTAAGGCTTATGTGACTTCTTTTTTTCTGTTTTAAATTTTAATGACTTTTTGAATTCGCCCTAATTAGTTGTTATCATTGCTGACTTCCAACTTAGACTGCTTACTAGTAGGTGAGATCTACTCTGTAGCGAATTAAAATTCCGAAACTTCAATGGTTTTATATTTAATGTAATTGTTATTTTACTTTGATTTGCGGGTTTCTACAGGTATAAAGAAATGGGTTTACATACGAAAAAAAAACAGATTGAATTCGTTTTTAAATGTAGCATTTTAAAATCAATTCATATATTTCTTTTATATCTATTAGATTATTCTCAGCGATCAATTAATTTCAATATAATTTTTAGTTATATTCTAAAACTTGCCTTTATTTAGTGTTAAAAGTATTCTTTTATATAATTTGCCGTCTTTTTTGAAATGTTTGGAAATCAATGTTTAGTGACATCTATTGGTAATTGTTTTCAAAGAGTTTAGCGGTGGGCAGACGTTTGTTGCAACGCACATTTTTTCAACGTGTTGTAATGGGTTTTCGTATTTTTTGCATTGCTAATATAAAGCAGTTTTAGTCTTTAAATCTACTTTTGCTTGTTCTTAGTATACGTAGGTTTACACTTTCAGTTGGAAATCAAAGGCTACTGTTAAGTAAAAATGTATACAGTCAGATCAATATTATTCCTTGTTGATTCGAGTGTAATTGAGGAACTGTCATTATTTTGTTTTTCTTTTGTCTTCCTCTATGTTTAAAAAACTTACCTATCAGGCAGAGAATGAACAAAGAATCTTTTTTTGATGATATATATCAGTGGAAAGATAAATTTGTGCTCACGAAGTGGGTTTTTCTTGTTTTTATATCAGTTTCTGTTAATTTTTGCAAGAAGTTGTTTGAGCATGCACAAATTATTTCAGCAAGATTCAGTAATATATCTGCAACGGCTTAGTAAATTCTAATTGAGACAGAAAGTTTTACGGACCTTTAATTTTATCTCTTTAATGAAATGTCGTATCTGCTCTCTCATTTTTAGTTTTTCTGTAATTGTTGGTTCTCTGCTCTCTCAATAAAACAAATTTCAATTTGGCAGTAACAGACCTCATAGTTACTCTAACGTGGCATTTTTCAATGATAATAGGTGATTTAGTTTACATCTAATGCTCTTCAATTCAGACCGTGAATTTTCAAAGTTTTTGTATTACGAATCTTGCTTTCTTTTCTTGCTTTTCTTATGCTCTGATATTTTGGCATTTAGTCGCTTATTTGAATTCAAATTGGATAAGTTGTTACCTGTCTTTTAACAATAGATGCTTTGAAATGGTCAGAGATCTAGACATATGGTTACATTTTCTTTGGGTTTTGACTTTTGTTTTTTGCCAAAAAAAAATAAATGCTGCTGTCGTCCGTTTTAACCGTTTTCGGTTTTTAATTTTTTTCAAATGTTTCTGTATTTGTTCTAGAAACGTTTTTTGTATATTTCATAAGCGTGAACTCTTTTTAAGATATTCTTCTGCTTTCTTTTTTTGGGATGCTCGGACATTTGTTTGTTGAAGATAAAAGCTTGCTCTACCATAGAAGTGCGGAAATCCATTCGATTCGTCAATTCATTTTGTGCCTTGAATTGGAAATCTTATTTTTTGTTTATCGCAAATTAAGCATTTACTTGATAAGTTTGCCTGTTCTACTTGTCAGTTTTTAGCAGCATGAATTCTTCTCTCCAATCAAATCATAGCCAAGTTCATTTTTGTCCATTCAATTGAATTAAAAGAAATTGATCCCACTGTTTTAATCATCGTCTCACATTTCAGAAGCATTTTAAAATATCTCTTTTTTCTATTTCATTTTCAGATCATTACGCCAAGAACAATAATAATAAATTTAAAAATAAAATAATAAAAATAATAATAATTGTAATAATAATAATAATAATAATAATAATAATAATAATAATAATAATAATAATAAAAATAATAATAATAATAATAATAATAATAAAATGCATTCAAACCAAACATTGTTTCCACTCTCCTGGTTTTACTCCACTTTAGGTTTTCTAATCGAACCCATTCAGAAGAAGAGAAAAAGCAGCTAAATTTAGGTAATGCTCGTGACTCGAAAAATTTTGTCATTTCTCTTTGAAATGTTTCTCTGAATTCATCAGAGCCGTTAACAGGACAGATTGAAGGGGAATGAAATCGCCTGCTTATACTTAGCTATACGAAACAAAAAAAAACGCACCGCTTCTGTCTGATCTTTCTACCGTAAATCAAAATTTTACGACTGGATCTTGTATTGCAGTCATGTGATAAGCTTTTCTTAAATCAAATGCAATCAGAATTGTCTGTCCAACAATTATTTTGTTCAAAAGGAGGAGATCTGAGACAACCAACTTGTGCCCAATCGGCAGAAGACCTTGCTTAATCAGATTTAAGGCATAGCCTAAATCGGATAGATTCCATTTCCTACAGATGCACTTAACACATCTTCTTTGACCTTTCTCCAAATGCTGTAGTCTAACTTAACTGGTGAACCAAATATTTAAATTAGAGAGAACTAAAACTACATAACCAGAAAACACTTTATGTTCACTTTTGTTCCAGCAGGCAAAACTCGTCGAATATGAGCTAGCTTCTGAAGACCTTTCTCTACAATAAGATCAATGTGAATGTCCCCAGAGAATTTTTGGGAGAAGCTTACACCATAATTTAGGCCAATGTGGAATGAGCAGAGTTGGAACAATTTGCTTAAATGCACATTCATTACCTAGCCTTCTTTTATAAAACTCAAATAGCAAAAGCGGAGTTTACGGAGTTGCCCGTATTTGGTCAAAACTTGAATTTGAGATGCCAATTTAGTCTATTAACAGTAAATATGGTTCCCCTTGGCTGTTTAGTTTGCCACTTGAGGTCCAGAACCTGAAAGGCTCTGATCGTTCCTGTTTTTCCCGCGCCAGCCTGTATACCAAAAAACTACATTCACAAGGCTTATTATATTAGCAGAATAAATTATACATTAGTCAAAACTACGAATCTCCCAAAAATCTTGACTGGTCAGTCATATCAATGACTGGTCCAGAGGTACTCGGCCACCCAGTGAATTGAAACTTAATATTCCGTGAAAACGTTTTTAAGATCTTAATTTTGCTAACAGAAATTGAATTGTCCTCTCAAAAATGTTTAACCAAATTTTTACGAGAATCTTGACCAAAATGTTGAGGTCTTGAGGAAATCTTAGTAAAGGGCGTCTTCGATGCAAATTCCTTGCAAGTTTGCACTATCTGTTTACGTTTACTTGACATAAAAGTGTTCAATAATGTTTCAAGAACTACATTTGGTCGTTTTGAGGATGTTTTGGACTTTCGTTGACAACAGTGCTGGCAATACTTCGTCACAAAATCTAATATACCGTCAATTTTATCCACAAAAAGCGATATGTTAATTGTGGATAAATGTGACGAAAAAATACAAATTTTATTACTTGTTTTGTTGTATAATATAACCATTGTCCACGATGTTGAGATTCAGTCAGCTAAAACTTTTATATCTCAAATTTACTTAAAATTGAGACTTCATTTCGGTTCAATCTCCATGTTGCTAACTATCCAGTGGCTAAATCTTTTCACTTGTCCATGCTAGCTCAAAAGCAGGCATTGTGGATATTGTGATAGATATTTCCAAACTTGCAGCAATTGTGAACTAAACAATGACCACACACGCTCACAGCTCTAATATTAAAACTTGTGAATAACGCTAAAAATTCGAGTACATTTACGAAAAGGCAAATAAATTTTCTTCAACGTGATGTAATTAGAAAATATTTTGAAAAGTTTTTTTAAAGGGTACTAAAAATTACATTCATTGCAAAATGTACTTTAGCAGTTTGTGAAACGAAACTACTTACATTGATCACAAAACTTCTCCTCGCTTATTGGATGTGTTCATTTCAGCGGTCAGACGATCACAGCGTACGTGTATGCATTCAGCAGTGACCTTGACCTGTCGAACACAGAAGCAGATGCCAACTTTCTAACAGCTGACCAGTTGCTCGGTATCTTCCAGCAGGCGGGTGATGGGACACCTGTTCCCGGGCTACTTAACACAGGTAAAACTCACCAGTGCGACGAATATGCGTTATCAATTTTCCTCGCCAATTTAAGCATCGTCGTAAGTGCCGTTCATTCTTATAATGCCCCTATTTGCTTTAGTAAAACTGAAACGCTTCTCTCAATTGAAGTTCGTGGCAATTAATTTTAGACCTGATCGTCTTTTGTTGAGCGATTTTTTTGCACTGCCATTTTTCCGTCTGCCCCTTTTTCTGACCATCATATTTTCGTGACTTATTTTCTTCTTGAAAATCGGAGTTCATGAAAACTTGCGCTAAGGAATTCAGCTAAAAGTGATTGTTTGAAGGGAGTTTCCCTCATCCCTTTAACTCTGACCCCACCGAATTCTGCTGTGTAGGCGTAAATTCATGGTCTAAATGGCAATTCTGGGTGGCTTGGACCCTCTCCTCACTTATACGCCAGCCCTCATTTTAGCCGCCGCACGTTTCTGCTCCCCCTTCTTGGCCCAAAAAGGGGGAGCAACAACCAAAGCTGCAACAACCAAAGCCAACCAGTCGACAGATCAATACACATTTGATTTGTCTTAAAGCTTCAATATAACGCTGAATGTTGTTAAAAAGACCTTCCTTCTCGCAACTATTTATACTAACTAGTTATTCGTCTTAATTTGGTTAGTTACAGGCACTTCGTTTTCCAGGTTGAGCGACCTTGGCTTGACTGATCAATTGGTCCTATATAATTTTGAAAACATCAAAGTCCTCTATTTCTGACTAGTTTTTCTTGATATACAAAGTTGAATTTTTTGCTGGGCACGCTGAGCAAGCAATTGCGGTATCACTTTAAAATTTTTGACCTCCACGTTTCAAGGGCAAATCATTAGTTGAATAACCAATTTCTGAAGAATAATTTACACCATATCCAGCAGATCCCTCATAAAAACACGGGACTTCTGAGAAATGCCCCGTGATGCGTTTTAACCACCAATATTACAATAATTTTGAAAAGGAAATAAAAAATATTTAAAATGAAGCGAAGATATAATTTTCAAGCGCTTTGGTCAAAACAGGTCTTCTTCGTGTTTTCCTAAAATGCAAAAATTTTCTTGAACATGTTAGTAAACTATACTCGACAAACAAATTCCTTTTGGATTCCAGATCATTTTTCTCTTCCGTTATTGATTCTAAGAGAGGTTACTGCTTTAAGACATAATCATTCTTTTCCAAACAAAATTTTGGCATTTCCTAATGATTCAATATTTTGTGTTCTAGGTTGTTTTTACTTAGCTGTAAGATAATCAACAAACGTTTTTTTTTTCAAAAAGGCGATTGCTGCAACTTATTCTCCTTTGTTTGTGAAGTCCAGCTGAACGCATATTGTAATGAGAGACTCTGAAAACTACAAAAAAATTATTGGTTGTTTTTAAGTTAATAGCCGCCATCGGTTTTTGCAAGCTATTATTTAGGCGCGCTATTTTCTTACAAAACGAATAGTTTGAATTGTTTTAGGTGGTAATTTTTTATGATTCTACAAATTTAACGATTTTTAAAAATCAAGTCAAATTGTAGGAGTAAATTTTCAGATAGTCATATCATATTGGTCTTTTTAATGCATGATTTGCGCTTGATCGTTTTTGCTCTTTTGTTCTAGAGCATGCTTTGATTTTTTGAGTGACCTTTTCACACCTCAGTTCTTCATTTTTGAGTGATCGAAATTGTTCTCATTCTGAAATAAAGTTTGTTTGTAAAAGAGGCTGTGAGTTCATCTGACGTTATGTTTTTATTTGAAAATCAAGGTGTAGTACGCGAGAGGAAACCCCCTTCGTCAAACATGCATGGGCATTCTGTGAAGAGCTGAGAGCAAATTGACCAAGTCTGTCCAAACTTTTTGTGTATTTAATTTCTGCATCTTCCAGGAAATTTTTACTGGCCTCAGAGCTTCCGATAACTGATCCCAGGACTCGAGCGCCCTGCGTGATTTCCACATTTATGCCTACAAACACAGTTGACGCCTGGCGCTCGCCTCCTGGCTTAATTTTCAACTGACACTTCGGAGGATTGACAAGATATCCGTACTTGGGACCAAGCTGAGTGAGCTTGTCGAAGAGTGCCCTGATATCTATCAACATACCGACGACGCTACCATCATACTTACCGATGACGCTACCATCATATTTTTTCTCAAATGAATTTTTGCTTCAGATATATTCGGTGACTTCCCTATACTGAGTGTGTCTGCGTACCCGAAGGAGGAGAAGGCGTTCCTGGACAATGTCACCAACAGGTGGATTCTGGCCATCGCAATCATCACTGGCGTCCTCATCCTGGCTGTGCTCGCAGTCTACGTATACTTCCATGTCAGGAGTAGTCGCTCAACTGGAACCAGGTTTTTTCTCTTCAGCAAATGAGATAATTATTCTATAAAGATTCAACAAAATTTTTAAACATTTTTCTGCACGAGAATGCAAAACTTTGTCGACATTCATTCCCTTATATTGAGGCTCTCAACTGTTTTGTTTTCCTGGATCAACAAGTGATCTGATGATTACGATACCAAAGAAATTGAGATAAATTAAAATGTTTTTTATAGGAAAAATTTACTGAAACTTATTTCATGTGAATCAAACTTTTGGCTGTGCGTTTAGATTGACCCTTGTGAAGCCCACGTATAAATGGAGAGGAGGCGGTGGTAACAGAGGAAGAGGTGGGGGTGATGGAGGAAGGGCTCCCAAGTACAAGAGGGAGACTTCCAGGGGCGACGAGATGAGGAGGAAAGTGAAGGATTCCAATCAAGCGAAGAGACAGTCCGCTGCTGTTGCCGTCGCACCACAAACAAAGCCAGACACCTCTAAGTTGCAACGTAGGTATTCTCACATACTGAATAATTCTGATAAAGATACGACAAAAGTCAGACAGGAAAAAATGTCCTATCGAGTGTTTTTCTATTGGAGTTGGATCGATGTTGGGTATTTGTTCACTCAATTTTGTTTTTATTTTTTTATCACACTTGTTTCACGTTACTATCAAAATTGATTTTCCTCACTATCAAAATAATTTTACTTTAAATTGGGGAGATGATGTTAACTAAAAGTGTGCCACTCTAATTGAAAGTCATTTGAGGGCAGCTAATGGATGCCATAAGTTATACAGATTTCTAACCAAAATACAATATCTCAGGGATTAGTAGAAAGAGAATTTTCTCTTTTGCGTTCTGTTATTTATTATCGGGGTTTTTTCTGGCAATCCGCCCGCTATTGCTGGAGATTTGTTATTTCAAAAAACGGGGGTTGGTAAAAACTGGTTTCTGAAGTTCGGTTGCAATCACTGTGTATTAAAAGTCGTGATGCGGACATCATATTATAATTTGTTGAGTCGATTTTAATAATAATAATAATAATTGTGGTTTCTGCGTAATCGCAGCGGAACGGCATTAGGCCTACAGTAACCTGTTTTCAGCTGCCCTTTTTCTTATTATTCCCCACATTTCAGACTGATCTTTTTCGGAATTGCTCTTTTTTTGGTGACTATAGCCACTTTTTTTGCGTCTGAAACTTTCACGTGGTACCATCATTGCAGCCAACATTGGTCAGGCTATGGTCAACCTGAAGCTATGGTTAAGTAAGAGCTCATCCTCACACAGACAGCTTCACGGAGGCAGGGGATTGAACTCTCAATCATTGGTGTGTGAACCACACACCTTACCCCTCGGCTATCACGCCGCAAATTTCCTCATAGCCTAAGATTCTAGAACTCTTGTCTCAATTCTGAGCAATGGTGGTTTGATGAGAGTGCTTAAATTTAAAAAAATGTGAACTTTGTTTTCTGGCAATTATAGACTGACTCTATACGTCATGCTGCTTCAATGGGTTTTTTGTGTTTGTCATATAATTTGACCAACGAATGCTTTTTCTCAGTATGTTAAATGGCACTACAAGCTTAGAGAATCAGCATATTGAGTTGTCTTATTTTGTGATACTTAGAGTTGGATTAGTTATAGGAATGCATAAGGCATCCCAGTGAAACAAAACTTGTTAAATTTAGCTGAGACTCGCATGATGCTGACTTTGTTGACAAAACTTAAGGGTGTCTCAGCAACATTTTTCTTAGCTAACATTTCATGAAAAACCTTGACATGCCTTGGAAAATTTTGATAAAATGCCATTGATCTTGCAACGTTATACGTATGTTGACTCTTTCTTGCCGATACACTGATAAAATTTCACGCTTTGTTTCACTGGGTTTTGGCAAACTGTACGACAATTCTCAGTTTGGTGGGATTGGATAGTAGGGCAGAATAATGGATGGAAATTGCCCATTTTTTAGAGAAGTCTTTGGCACCCGTGGTAGCTCCCCAACCGCAACAGCCAGCGGGAAAGCCTGCAGCGGTGGAAGAGGCCAAAAACAAGAAAGACAATCTGCACGCTGAAGATGACAAACCAGATGTTGGAAAACAGGCACAACAACCAGTCGCCAATGTTAATCAGGTCAGAATAATCGATTTTCAGCTGATTTAATTCTATGAAATGCTCATTCGGTCTTGATAAATATAATATCATAAAAAGTAACTTACGATCGTCCTCTGACACAATATGTATACGGAAATTTCTATCAATATATGAAATTAAGGATACAATTATATGACATTTTACTTAATGCGATAATTTCACATATGCTAGTTATACCCAACGTCATATTACCCGATAGAAAGGACGAAACCGAGTTCTTTTCAATGGGTATCGCAATGGGTAAAAAATAATGCTTAAACTTTGAGTATTATATATGACATTCATTATTTTGGTCTGTAGAAAGAAGATGAAGAGTCAATTCTGCGTAACTACCGACATTTCGTTGCAGACATTTCGTACAATAACGTTGCAGACATTTCGTATTGCTGTTTGTTTTTTTTTTCATTGTGTTTTTTGATCATGAGCCACAAGTTGACTTCTGTGGTAGCTCGATACGGGTTAAACTGGTTAATTTCGTGGGCATTAAGTTGCAGTAGCGAACATAAGCTGACTTTACTAGTCTTTCAAATTCTAAGTATGCAAAGTTACTGGGAAAACTTTTATTCAAAGCTGAAGATGTCTGCTAAAGTGAAGAGCTGTTTTCCAGGTTTTCCTCTTTTCTTAGGTTTTTTAAACAAATGATCTCTAATTGACGTGTAAGTTTTCGACTTCTCGCATTCGAAAAAATTACTGAAGGCCTTTTTTGGGTTTATATGCTTTCCTAGGTTTCATGCTAGGATCATGTATGATCTCCTTGGTTCCATGCAAGGCTCTTACTAGGAAATACGTTATGATTTGTAAGAAATCATAGATGATCTTTGCATGAAACCTAGGAAATGGCGACCCGGAGGTATACTCTTAGCACTTTTAACCTTCGTATCATAACCTTCACTTTTAACCTTCGCAGCAACCTGCGGCCCAAATTAATTCATGCGCTGTCGCCTAGATAATTTTTTCTTTATGAGTGCAAAATTATTAACCGACCGTAAGATTCGAACCCCACCTCCTGAGTATCAATCTGTCACCTCGACGGAGGTACTAACGACTCGGCTATCAAGGCCTTGTCGCCGATTCTCTAACAATCGGTTTTGTTTGAACAAACTTTAATTGGAGCAAATGAAATCAGGGCGTAGGAGGGAGGGCGCAGGTAGCTGTGGTGGGGAGGGTTAATTTTGTGTGTGGGGGGAGGTAGTCGTGGGTTAGGTCTGCGGGTGTAGGTGCTGGGGGTGCAGGTTAGATAGGTTGGAGGGACTTAAATGGGATCAAAAATTCTCAAAATGATTATTTCCATTTGAATAATTTCAGCAACTCCTAATTACTATACTTTACAAACTAAGCTACTGTTAATGTCCAAATGTTCAAAAAGAGAAGTAAACAATCAAAAACAAAAACAGAATTAAACATTCAAAACGAAAGAAGTCAAAATTGAAGTCATGAACAAAATAGCTCTAGCTTATAAAACATAGCCGGTAGAATACCGGAAATGACTCGAAGAGTCGTTCATTAAAAACTGTCATCTAAAGCTGCCTTTTCCAGAAATATGAAAACAGAAAAAAATAATAAAGCAATATACAGTGTGGAAAAAATCATTTTTCGGGTATAATTGTTGGTAGGTAGGTGGGTGTGGGGGGGGGGGGGAGGTAGTGGGGAGAGTGGGTAGTTGGGAGGGGGTTTAGGTGTGAGGGGGGAGTGGTAGCTTAGATAGGTTGGAAGGACATATGGAATCAAAATTTCTCGAAATGACCTTTTAAACTTGAATATTACCAAACTAAGCTACTATTGAAATCCGGTGTTCGAAAACAGAAGCCAACGTTCTAAGACAGAAATGCATGTTCGAAAACAAAAGTCAAACCTCAGGTCATGATTTCAGCTTAAAAAATCCTGTTGAATCTCAATACTCCTCTTCGAGTTGTAAAAACCTGTAGAACACCAATACTCCTTTACAGTAATCCGTTTACAATAATTGCTTCTCATTCTAAAGCAATAAATAACATTGATTCTTGTCATTTTTCAACTTAACATTCGGACATGAATGGCACAAGGAAAACTTTTGGCTCAAACTTTATTTGAAATTGTAAATAACTTTGTAGAAAAAGTTGATTAATTGTTGGAAAGTTTAAAAAGAGGTCCAGCATAAACCTCAGCTTTCATAACTTTTATCTCATTCCCTAAAGCAAAATACTTTAAAATCAATTATACAGTTACTGGTTTTTTAGTTATAATGAATACAAAGTCTAATCGTTTATGTGAAGATAAGCAACTAAGATAGGCTGTTCTTAAGTTCACAAGTTTGAATGACTTATTATGCGTTTTAGTGTTTGGGTCTTCATGTTTAAACAATTTGGTATCAAGGTGGGCAAAAGTTTGTACATTTTGTAGGTGTTCGTAAAAGAGAAAGGGGCTGTTGATCAGGCTGATGGAGGAGGAGGAGGAGGTGCAACTGCTCCCACCTCTGATTTGGACGAATTCAACGGAATGGCATTTGACCCAGGTAGAATACGTTAAACCATTATATTGGTTGCGGTATCAATCCTCATTTTGAACTCTTTTATGCTATTACTACAAAACATAACTACTCATAACTAGAAAGGTCAAGGACATAAAACTCACTCGAAAAATCAAAAGGTTTAACAAAAAGTTTGCCTAAAAAGACTCACGACTACAATAAAAGGTTCAAACTTTTTCTGGAGCTATTAATCGAAATTTATAATCAGGCACACTAAAAATTTACAATGCTTTTATTTCAGTCAACTGGAATTTTAAGGCAAACTTGCTTTTCGATTTGTGAAATTAACTAGATGATCATAGTTTGTCTTTGGAGAAAGGATTTGACCATCTAACTTTGATTCTAAATTTTTTTTTGGAAGGAATTGCCATTTCAGATTGACCATAGGCAAATTTTCTTACGCCGATCAAATTGGCGTCAAACTTTGTTCAACGTCCGTTTTTGTTTGATCATAATTATTCATTATGACTCAAGCTTTTGCGTAATCGCAGTGGAGCGTCGTTAGGCCACAGCGGCCTGTTCTCAGCTGACTTCCTTCTTTTTATTCCCCATTTGCGGGTGTTTTCTTAAGTCCCATATGATCAGGATTTTTCAACTCTTCACTGCATATACAATCAAAATGATAAAGTTTATTGTTTACTAAAAAAGTATTCTTTTGTATACTTTTTTGTATACCAAAAGTTCTACATGTTCATATTAAGGCAAAGAGTTTTACTGTGAACTTTACCATGAAATGGCTATCTGATGCGATAATTAAGTCTCAGGTCATATCAAAAATTGTAATGAAATTTTGAAGGGTCAGTGTTTAAACATAATGCGCTCAGGTCCGTGCTAGTCCTGAATAATTATAAATTATGATTTTTTTCTGTTAAATTCTAACCAAATAATCGAAGTATTTGAAAAAAATTCCAACTTCTTTTCAAATCCTTGTTACATTGAGTTTTCAAACCTTAAGTGAAAAGGCCGTTTTAATTTAAATAGGGGTTAATAATTATTCCCCAATTTTAAAAAAAATTGGTTGATATTTCATTTTTGTTTCAATTTTTTGTGGATATTGCTATCAGTTGGTTCGGTTCTCAATAGCTCATATCGTTTTGTTACTTTAACAAATCAACGGTTTGCTTTAACAAATTGTATTCATAATCAACAGTGCGCAACCAATTTTGTAAACAAACACCACCATCAAACAAAATTAACGAAAAAGAATCCGATCTCCTGAACTTTACTGAAATAATGATGGGAGAAAACTGATTGTTAACTTAGGTCAAAATTGATTCCCATTTCTTTTCTCATAAGTTTTCATTATCATTGTTGATCAACAATCAGTCTCACGTTAGAAACGTTTTCATTTTTTTTTCTAGTGCTCATTGACTCCGCCTCAAAGTACTTAATCAAGCTAGAAAACGTTTAATCCCGCGGGAATTTCAAAATCCTGAACTTAAATATTGTGAAAGTTGTCAAGTGCCCCTGACAGTTACCTTTATATGAAACAGTCTTGTTAAAAGTGCACACAAAATGTCTCATTTTGCCGTACTGTTCATCCCATTACTCAGTGTCATCAGAACCAATGATTTTGGTTTCAAAAAAAGAAACAGGTAACGAAAAGTGATAGTTAAAAATTATTTATCAATAGCTTCATTGAGAACTATCAGTTGAAAACGTTCACGGAAAAATTGGCGAGTTTGAGTTAAACCAGAACTTGGAATTCCTTGAAATTCGAAAAAGCTAGTTAACAATTGGTTGGTTTGCCAGCTGTTTTTCTATTAATTTTAATTTATAGTCACTCAGAAAGCAATATATTACCAAGCTGATATTGGAGTGCCTCATTCAAGAGCTTTAACTGATATTCGCCTAATTTCCACAAAACTTTAGTTCAGAAATTTTGCCTAGTGGTTATAAACATTCAATTTGCCTATTTGAGTTTTTGTTTATATGCTACGACCCGTTTTCCCAATAGATACCTGGTTAAATACATTTGAGCAGGAGTCAAATTAAAAATTTATCTCATGAAAACGAGATAAGATTTTATTTTGAGCTAGTCTAATATAAGTTTTTGAGCTAGTCTAAAATAAGTTTTCTTCTTCAATTAGTAGAGTGAATTGTAGTTAACGTTTGAATATTTTTGGTTCCATTTTAAAATTATTTTCTACTTGTTTTCTTAAGTTTTCTCGCCCGTGTTGACACCGCTACAAATAGGCCTGCTTGATTTTTTGTTGATAACACTGTTTGCCGATATCAAGATGGGCTACTATAATAACACGGTGCTAGTTAATATCATGAAAATCAGTTCTTCAAATTATCAATTAAAAAACTACTAACATTGGAAGAGTTGTCCTCAAACAAAAGGCCGAGGCAGTCGATTGTATCTGGTTTATACGTTCACCCAATGGGCCTCAAATAATAATAATATTAGAGCTTCATAAAGAGCACTAATATGGTAAAAACTTAAAAATTCTAGCGCACTTTTAAATTGGCTTTAGTAATGAACTGCCACCAGTAGAGTTTAGCGGCTCAAAATGATGAGAGGGGGTAATTTAGTTCACGTAAAATGCAAGTTGAAGGAGCAAAAGGTCAATCGGAAAATGAGCTAGCTCAACTATACAAAAAAATCATGAAAAAAAAGACCGGTGAGTGTGTTTTACTTGCTAAAACTTTGAATGAGACTATTTAACAAGTTTTGTCGTCTGCTGACAGAGGCAACTACAATTTCTCAATATTCGAGTGTCCTCTAACTAGGAACTTTGATCTTGGCGCTAGTGAAAATGGCAGACGTACCAAAATATAGAAATTTTGTTGCTGGCCAATCACAATTGAGAAAATGGGAATATTATTTTCTGATTGGCTGATTGCTCAACCAATTTTCCATGTTTTGAAATAGGATACGAATGTTTAACGTTTGCTCAGAAATCGCGATAAGCCGGAAAGAGAAAAATTATATATGGGAGGAGTGGGGAACTGGCCTCACGTTCGGTTGTGATAGATTCCAGGGCCCGCAAGGCATGATCAGATGCGGTGAAATATATAACCTAGCACTAGGCTAGGGCGAGGGCCCGCGAGGCATGGCCAGATGAGGTGAAATATATAACCTGGCATTAGGATATGCCCAATTTAGGCTAATTGAACGCATAATTGTACAGTGTTTTAAATTTGTCAACCAATCACATTCGTTGAAATTACATGTTGGTACGTCTATTTGTTAAGTCGTCACCTATGATCTTCCCTTTGCTCAACCATTTCATGAATTGGTTCATTTTTATGGTTAATTAAAATCAGGTATTAGCTCAAGCTAATGCCTAAGTTTTTTGCCCTCATTACAGCTGCGTGGTTAAAAACTCTGACCAATTAATTTTAGTCAAAATTACTTCAAGTTAAGAGAGATACAATTGATTGTCTGTTTCAGCCACCGGTAAATATTATGCCTATAACAACAAAACAGGCAAACGACGATGGCTCAGAACGAAGGAAGTTGACATAATGAAAGCCAAACTGAACAAATGAGCAAACCCTGAACAAGGAATCAATTACCAAAAACCGAAGAAACTAAACTTAGTTAAAATAACTCTCAATTACTGCTTTATTCACACTATTCGTTAGAAATCCCTAAAATATGCCAAAATAACTGCCGTTCTATCTCTAATCATACTGATAACAAAATTTGAATTGAAATGAAAATATACCATAAATGTGTAAACAATTTAGTCATAACGTTAGTATAAATAGTTTAGCTCGAATGCTTTTGATGTGTATATACAAAAAAAAATTAATGTTGTTTTCTTTGACGTCATGAATCAAACTGTTTGTTGTAGAAGTATGTAAATTGTCTAATCATTTGCTTTTGGGAGATTGTAAATAAAATGTACAGCTGCATCAAGTTTTGAAAACTCCGCGATAAGAAAAGTGGGATCTTTTCAAAGATAGCTTCTCCTTCCCATTGGTACCCAGTAGAAAATTGCATGCCCTTCTAAACTATACTTAATGTTACCTAGTTTGAGGTCCCAGAAGGAATCAAGTATGTTGAGACCGAAGATGAACGCACGAGGGGAGCGCTGTGCGTTCAAAATTACATAGTGCGGAAACATCGAAAAAGGTACGAACAGGAAAGCGCGAAAGTCTCAACATCAATGCAGAAAAGCCTGGTGAAATTCTAGACATAAGATTTTTCCGTCTGGACAGACACTTTCCGTCTGAAATGGGCTGAACATACCGGTTTCCGTCGGGCACCTCAACCTCCCTTGTTGAAATTTCACCCAAAAAAAACATAAGAAATGATAGTTTTTAATCGGTCTTTTAAGGGAAAAAAGGTCAAAGCCCTTATGTTTTTTTGATCGTTTTTTGGACATAGGAAGTGCTCGTTTTGAGCGGTATATTAGAGGAGGACCGTTTTTGATCGTTTTTACAAAGTAGGAAATCATCGTTTCTCAGCGTTATTTTTAGGACAAGACAGTTTTTTGCCCGTTGTTTATTTAAGAAATGACAGTTATTTGATCGTTTTTTAAACGTAAGAAATGCGAGTTTTTCACAGTTTTTTTAATAGAAGATAACTGTTTTCAACCGTTATTTTATTTAGAATATGACCATTTTTAAAGGTTATTTTATAAAGAGATGACCGTTTTTGACCGTTAGTTTTTAGCTGGGTATATTTCACAATCAAGATGTACACATAAGCGTACACATTGATCTAAAAACTGCTCGCTTGAATTCTTCTCAAAGAATTGCTATAGAGGCGGTAATTGTTGAAAAAATCCAAAACGTGTGATTGTTATAAGGGTGGTGGCCGCAAAAAAATCGTAATAATGATCGCAATAAACATTCAAATTGGCCGAAAATAGGAGTTAAACATGGAACTGAACTAACTACGCTTAGGAAACAAAAGTTGAGTCATTTTCTTTTTTTTTCACAATCAACTTTATTGAATTCTGCAAACAAAATTTATGATTATTATTTAGAGCTGAAGGGACGTAGAGGAGAAAGCTGTAAAATTAGATTTAATGTCGCTCAGTTTTATACGCATAACTTTGAATTTGATACTTTTGAATTTGCTTATGCAAATAAGCAACGAAGATCTGTCCGTGGCCGAACTGCCCATCAGATTTTTTTTGGCCGAACAAATTAAAGCATAGGGCTCCTATTCTGCTCAGCGCCCAATCAACTCCAATTCCTGGAATCGTGTTGTTGGATCTATTCTGTCTCGCAAATCCCCGAGGCTGTGTATGATCCGAGGTGAAAATTATGAGTTATATATCACACGTTGTTGAGCAAGCAAATCTATGCTGGGGGGATTGGGGGTACCTAATGTATGACAACTGAAGTGAGGGCTAAAACAGAATAGATTTGAATTAAAATATGCGTGAAGATTTGACTAATTCTCTTTCGTTGGAAGAAGGTCTTTAGAGCCTCTTCTGGGCTTTCTCGATCTCTTATTACTTTCATCAGGTCTCTTCTCCATGCTCAGGTTTTCAACTTCCGATGCTCTTTTACGCTTGCCGTAGAAGTATTTGAGAACGACAATAACTGCTGCCAGAACGAAAGCGACCATTATGAAGAGAGGAATTAGCACACAGCACAGGACGAAAGTGTACCTGAAAAATTCCAAATCACTTTCTTGTGACAAATGACATCAGGGAACTGTTACCAACCCCCCCCCCTCCCACCCCACTGGTGGAGTATAAACATCTGTTTTGAGATTGTTGCAACCGGACTGAACGTAAAGTCTTAATCAGTACTGACTCAGTGAAATTGCAAGTCTTGGATCAGTACTGTATCAGAGCTCTGATCATGTCAGTTTTTAGAATTGTCAGGTCTTAAATCAACTCTTAAGGTCCAAGAGCAGGTCTTTGGATTGCGTTTCGTTTTGTAACAAAAGAAGAAGGCCCCCATTTACAGTGGCTTGCCTAAATAACTCTCCAAAGTGAAAAAAAGAAGTGCAAGACAACGCCAACACGTCCACGTATTTCACTTGGTAGAGAATGAAAGTAGATCATGACCACTTTTTTCTGCCCATTGAAAAAAGTTTGATTTTGTCGTGAATATATCAGACATACTAAGTTGGTTTATACTCAATTCAGAAATAGCATGGTCAGATTACAAAATCTGTTGTATAAAATTTTTACAAATGATTGCTCATTTTGAAATGCATTAAAAATATTTTTTTCTTAAAACTCTGCTTATTAATTGCTTAATAATCAAAGTTTGTCAAGTCTTGGTCAAAACTTCACAAAAGACTTGAAAAATCTTGGCCGAGGCTTGACATTGACTTGACAACTCTTGAGCAAGACTTGACATGTCTTCACAAGTCTTAAGGCTTGAGATAAAACGTGATAAGTACTGATTTACATATTCAAGACTTGTATTTCTCTGAAGAAATGCTGATCAAGACTTGAAATTCGTTCCGAGCACCCTCCTGATTTTAATTGTATTGAATATAATCGCTGATGTGGCCTCTAATAAAAGCTATATGAACAGTTATCAGTATTAGTAGTATTATTAAAGCACATATTAGTTTGTCTGCATATGTTAATAGAACAAACGTCCTTGTCTCCAAGTCAAATCTTGAAATAACGTCCAGAGATTTTGATGAAAAAATTGAAATCCTTGTTCTGATCAGCAAGCCAATTGGTCATTAGAAGCCAAACAAAAAAAAACGAAATTTATTACAATTAATGAAAAACGAAATTTATTATAATTTAATAGATACGTCGGCTGCTAACGTATTTAAAATAAATATTTCGTTTCAAAAATGCAGGAGAGCTAGATCAGGAATCATAATTTTTTAGAAAAATGTTGTGTGGAAAATGCAAGGCGGTAAAGGCAGACCAAAACAGGACAGAAAGCTGCCCAAAAACTAATTAGCAACAGAGACTGCAGATTCGTGAGTAGTTCGGTGCCTTTGTGTTCAAAAGCAGCATTGTAAAAAAGTTTCAAATACAACTGCAAAACAAAAATTACAGATATATAAAAAGGAAACTTCAAAACTCAATGCTAATTTGTTTAAATTATTTAACACCTTAGTCTTCAAAAATAAACATTTTTCTTCCGAAAACTTGACAGCAAATAATGTTCAGTATAGCAGAACTGTAGTCCAAAAAATTGAAGACAAAACAAACTGTATTAAAAACATTTTTTGACAGAAATCCCTTTCCTCGAGTAAATTTATTCTGTTTTATTACTACTTTCCATGACCATGTTTAAAGAGCCACACTAGTTGTTAAACTTGTCCGCGCCGTCACTCTTTTCGGCAGTTTTTAGCCCCAAAAATTGAACATACCTCACTAACGTCGGATGAATTGATCCTGTACGACAATCGGCGGCAGTTTAATTTAGGAGTGTAGCTTAAGTAGTTTTTGGCCGATCAGAGTTTGGACCTGAGAGGTGTTCAAACTCCTAACCTCCCGGATAACAATCAGCCATCTTAGCGATTCAACCACAACGGCGTTGTTAATCAGCCGCTATCAATCACTTTTGTATTAGCAACAAACTTTATATCAGAATGAGAGCAAATTTAATCGCACAAAAGGAAGAAGTGAATCACGAAGGTGTCACTTGAGAAGTCACAGAACGGTCTAGAACAAGAGCGCAAGAAAAGTTCAACAAAAATTTTGCATGAAGAAATACCAACACGTTTATTTTAATTTCTTCAATTTTCGTTCGATAGAATTAATTAACTTGATATTTATACCAAAATGAGATGAAGTGTGAGAAGACAATTAGAAAATTTGCAACGACTCAATGCACGTACAAGAGCAGTTAGGTTATCGAATTGGGTAAAAAGTTTTAACCATTTAGACAAGTTATAATCATTTAGGGCCATAGCCATGCCTCAGTGGTCTTGGGGACTTGATGTGAAACAATTATAGCTAAACTTGCGAATAAATGATCTGCCTAATTATGAGAAAACGTGTTTGTAATGTTGACTGCTAGTTTGCGCTCGAAATGATATGGCGCTAAGATATGCGGGATTATATGAATCGGGATCAATCGAATTAGAATCGAAACAATTAAATATCTGGTTATATGTTTGAAATAACATGTTTGCAACCAAGAAAAAAGCAACAATCGCTCTCGGATAAATTAATTGAAAAGGTTCAGGCAATTTAAGAATGATTTATAGAAATATGTACTTACTTTACGGGCATATCGTTGTCGAGGCGTCCAACTTCTGAAACAGAAAAAAAGAAATCTCTCTAAGACTGTTAAGTTTTGCCCTGAATATAGAACGAAATTGTTTTACAGATATTTACAGTCGATTCACTTCTATCAAACACAACACAACATTTTTGCAAAAGTTTAAGTTCAAATCAACAAACAATGATAAATTTCCAAAGATAACATAACACCAGATTACCAGATAAAAGCCGTTATTGAGTCCCATGACAAATGATTTGATTCTAATGAAGCAAACAGATTGAAAAAAAAATAAGAAAAGCGGTTGTTTTCCGTTTTATTAAAAATAAATGCGTACGTTTGATTTTGATTGGCTTGTTATATGAGTTATGAGTTATATGAGTTATATGAATTTGTTATATGGGCTCCTGCCTCTTGGAGACACAAAGGCTTTAAGTTGAAATAAAATTTGCAATCGACCTGGTAACCAAAATGTTTCGGCGTAAACTGAGTTCATTGCAAGTTTTTGGAGCGCTACTTATCCTCCCACGCCGATTGAAAATATGAATTGAAGAAAAAAATTAGCCTATTGAAGTGAATAGATAGATTTCGTGAAAAGTTTTGAAATTCTGTAAAAGTACACAGAGCAAACTATGGTTTCAACAAGACAGTTTAAAAAAACACACTATTAGGAACGCGTCAACAGCCGTCTAGAAACTTTGCCGCTATTAATGAAGCAATTAGGCCAAATTACTTTCAGACTATAAATCTCAGACTAAAAAAAGTGCTGTAAAATTAGAGCTCAATGCATCTAGAATGTTGCTGCTGCTGAAGATTCTCAGCGAAACCGAAACTCCAGAGCCTGGATCTCGAGTTTTACGCCAGCCCGGTTCTTTACTCTAATTCCAATTGACTAATAATTTTGTCGAAAATACTATTTACTCGGCCGTTTAAAACGACTGTAACTTTAGTTAATTGAAGTTAATAATACCCTTAGTGATAAACTATGTGCTGGTACTGAAGTCTCTAAGGCTTCAGTCGAATGATATAGTATTGTTGCTAACTTGTTGTAAGAAAGTTAAACAAAAATATAAAGTTTGCACAAAGAGACCCAAATTGAAGTATATAACATTTAAAATAGCATCTATAACATACTGTTTACTTATAACTGATTGGTTGACAAAAATCATTATTCACAGAGTAAATGTCAAATAACTGCGCTAAATACTTTAAGTTCCTCAGGTCTTCATGTTACCTGCGAGACTTTGATTTCACCATATATCTGGTCTTTACTGTTAAAAACATCCAAGAAATCGCATAATTGAAAAACTAAGAAGTTTAGCTGTAAACAAATAAAACATGCGAAAATCTGCTTCTGCTTCATTTAAGTGCAAATAGTGACTCTTGTGGATCTGATGCAAATCTGTTGGTTGGGTCCTTGTATAGCTTAAAAGTTACCCTAACCAGGCAATTCTTTTTGTCTCTCCGTGTTTCTCCTCCCAAAATCGGGAAGTGGACCAATTTCAGACACAACTTTTTTAGTCATAATTTTTTAGTATTGGTCATTTTTGGGTTTTGAAAGATTCTAAGGTTTTTCAATTTTAAAAGGTTTTTCGCTACCTACTGGCTTTTGGTGCTGTTCAGAAGTGGCACCAACAAAGAATCCTATTTAAAAAAGAAGTTTTAAAAAGTTTTTTGTTTGAAGAAATTTTTTAAACCAATGCTGACCGCATTTGATAAACTATTGGCCAATATTTTGATCAAATTTTACCTAACTTTAGTTTACATTAAATTAAGACATGTAACATCATTTTTGAAAATAATCCAAGCTAATCAATATGTTAGTTTTTTTAAATTCCTTATTCTTGGATATCAAATACATACAAAATGCAAAAAAAATAACTGCCTCAGTTCAAATCAATTTATCTAAATTTTGATAAAACTTGTTGATAAAACTTGTTCGTTTCGAGTTGTTTTTGAATATCATAATAAATCATTGAAACCTCAGTTGTAGTAATACTAAGGAAGTTTCTACAGCAGTATTTCTGCTAAAGTTTTGGACCACGATGACTTCCTCAAAATCAAAAAGTTTGAATTCCAGCTAACTTTGAATTGGAATTGGGAGTGAGTCAATATGTACTCGAAAAATTTAAAGCTCTCCAGTTGAGTTATTTTCCTAACAAAGGCCGGCTAAATTGATATAAAATGGGTAACAAGTGGTGTAAATTGGTATCATTGAAAACCCTTTTGTTAACAATTATCCATTTATTATACAAAAAACAAAGAATTTTTTCATAATTTTAGGTCATTCAGACATTTTGTTCTCTAAAAGTTCAATAAGACATGTCGTCTGTCCTCAATTCTAAAAGCAATCAGAAGCTCATGAAAACATAAATAGCCTTACAATGATCTATGAATACTCTGACTGAAAAAAATCTTCTGGTTCATCTAATTTTTTCTCAATTTTTTACCCAAATTTTGCTGTTTTAGACGGCTATTCTAGATCTTTTTCTTTGGACTTTGACCAATAATCACGTAATTTACAATAGCAGTATCACGGATTGTTGAATTGTTCTATCTTTCATCGGCATTTAAACACTTAAGTGTAGAAAACGTGAAAAGGTCATAATTTGAAAGTTTAAGCCTGGACCTTTTCTCGAGAAATGAAGTTTTGAGAAATATTTTGAAGGAACGATTTAATTTTTCCAAATTTTTCCACAGATATCGTTTTGTATCGATCAGCCAAGAAATTATCGATCTGCCAAGAATGACTTAGCAACAAAAAGCCACGGTAGCGTAAAGTTTTAAGACCTCAAGCAAGTTCGAGGGTTTGAACAAAAACAAAACATTGGGTATTATAGATGAAAACGATCCCTTGGTAAAAAAAACTGAAAATCCTAATTTAGTTTGAAGTGTTCTATAGCTGGTGAAACTAGCTTCCCCGTGAAAGAGAAGTTGATACCACAGAGTGGTGCTCGAACCAAACAGTCTCGATCAGACTAACTTGGGTTGCTCACAGGGGTAACGCGTGGCTCAATAAGTCTTGATACAACGTGCCAAGAAATGAAAGATCATGCTTTCTTTGCTAAAACCCGAAATGCCTTTAAAAAGTCTTTTTAAGCGTATTTTATATGACAATTTATGAATTGGCTTGATAGGGTTTGTTGATATTCATATTTTTTGAAACACTTGCAAGCTCTTGCAAGATCGTACATAACGTGACGTTTTTTTAGCAGAAAAGGTATTAAATTTTTATCAAGATAATTCAATTTTGTTTCACTTGGTTGAGAAAAATGGCTAGGCCGCAGTGCCCGCGAAACTTGATATGAATCGAACGCATCCAATCCTGAGAGTAGTTCACTTAAGTCCAATCGCTTTTCCCTTCTCCATTTGATGTGAAGTCATAAAAGATGCTAAATCATGTGCATAAAATTTGAAACCATTATCCAATCAGATTTGAAAACCAAGCTTTCCTGAAGGCCGCGCTTAACCTCGATATTCATAATCATTTCCTTATTATTATAACCCGGGTCGAGGTTTTTGGGTAAATTTTCGTAAGAAATGCGGTGAATGCGGTGAATTTTCGTAAGAAATGCGGTGATTGCGGTGAATGTGGTGAAAAAAAATAATTCACCGCTTTTCACCGCATTTCTTACGAAAATTCACCACCAAATTCACCGCATTTGCTTTCCAACGTTTACTCAATATGATTTAAATTCACGAGAAATGCCAAGGTAGTAAGTGACAGTTGGGGCAGTGGAGTAAGCAGCTGAAGACATGCAGGAGGTCAGAGGATCGAACCCGTGTGGGAACGATTCTTTTTTGTAAGAATACTGAGAACGCGGTGAAAAAAAATAATTCACCGCGATTCACCGCATTCACCGCAAAAAGATGTAAGAAATACGCGGTGAAAATTATTTTTTTTCACCGCATTTCACCGCATTTCTTACGAAAATTCACCACCAAACCTCGACCCGGGAACTAATTATTTGTCGGGTTATATATTCTTTATTGTTGGGTTTATATTCTTTTTTCTTGCTTCCTCATCTTTTCGTCATCTTTCTTTTCTTCCATTTCATCTTGTCTTCCTTCTTCTAGCGCTGGTTCTTTTCTTCTTCTTCTTCTTCTTCTTCTTCTTCTTCTTCTTCTTCTTCTTCTTCTTCTTCTTCTGGTGAATAGTTCATTCAGAAGACTGAAAAGCTTATTTTGCTGAACCCGTCAGGGCTACCACAACCAGTCCTTAGACCAACATACGTCACATGATACAGTAGGAATTTTTTTATCAATAGAGCGAGTTCTTCTGAAGAACCAGCCGCTGAAAAAAATTATTCTCAAACAATACACATTTTGTATGAATGTCATCCCCGGAATGGAAACATAACCGACTAACGTTGGACGAATTGCTCTCAAATGTCCGGCAAGCAAAATTGTATACAGCAAAGATTTCAACAAGAATTTTTTATACAACATAAACTTAAGTTGAAGATTTTTGACGCTGAAAGTGAACAGAAATCACCTCTTATCACATCAAAATTCCAGAAAAAAATTAAAACCCAATAAGTTTTCGGGAAGAAATTCAAAAATAGATTCTATTTCAAATTCAAAGCTTGCAGCACTCACTATTGATGCCACTCACAACTCTGTACCGTGAATACGTCAATGCGCAGAAATTGACTAAACAGAAAATCTCAGTTGGGAACATCGTTACTTGCCCCATAGTTCCACAAAACAAATACAGAGAGTACAAATTCGACCAATTGACATATAAATACCTTTTATTCCCCAGTTTATCTGTTTGTTAATTCTGTCAATAGAGTAAGATGGTAAATTTTGAAAAAAAAATTGCGCTAAAATCTAAATGAGACAAAACTAGTGATCTAAAAATAAGAAGAAATCTTTTTAAATCACTAGTTTTGTCTCATTTAGATTTTAGCGCAATTTTTTTTCAAAATTTACCATCTTACTCTATTGACAGAATTAACAAACAGATAAACTGGGGAATAAAAGTTTGCTTTATGAAAACCAAATACGATACTGCCAGAGATCTACTTCTGGAGACTAAAATTCTTCCAGCAGAGCTCCAAATAACACGGGTGTCTTTAAATAGGTTTTTCAATATTCTCCAACAAACAAGAAATCGCTCTAATAAACATTTCAGGTTTTTAGAAAACGTGCCTATTATTGTGAACAAACGAACCCATAACCTTTTCTTAGAACAAAAATGTAAGTCAAAATGGAGTAATGGTTCAATTGTTCGTAACTTTATTCGAAAATGGAACACACTTCCAATTACAATTAGAAAAGAAACGTCGAAGACCAAATTTAAACAAAAAGTTACAGCGGAAATGCTTAAACGACACGAAAGAGTTCCAATAGACAGAAGGGTTGCAGGATTTAAACATATTTTTTATTAAATTATTTTACGAAAACCGAACCTTAGTTTGTTATAAATTAGAAAAAAATAATGTTTGATTAATAAATTTTTAACATGTAACATTAACCAAGTGGTTAGTTTAATTTACATGTTTGCAGATTAAAAAAAAATATCATGTTTTTTTTATTTTCTTCGAATTTCAAACCTGCTCTAGCAAAAGTCTAAAAACAGTGGCACACAAAATATTGCATTGATTAGATTTCAAAAAGCTCTCAAAGTACCGGCGAGCAGTTGGCTTTGTGAGCGGTTAGCTGCGGTTTAGTGAGGCTAGCTTTAGCTTAATTGAAGGGATGTGAGGTGAGCGCAGCGGAGAGGCAGTGTATTGGAGGAGGGGATCGATGGGGGACATTTGGGGGGGGGGGTCATCGGCTACACCGGGCCACATTCTTACGACCTGAACGATGGGCAGGGTGTGAGGGTATGGTTAAGTGAGTGGTGGTTGATCTGATAGTGGGATGAAGGGGGGATAATAATATACGAAAAACCGTTCCCATCATGTGTATACGTACCCAAAACAGTTTTTTGTTCGCATACTTAGAGACTAGTGAGCTGAAAAGCTCTAAAATAAATTTAATGCCCTCTGGGCGCTACTTGTCTATGCCGTTTTTGAGGAGGAAAGTGATTAGTCAAATGGTTCAGACGAAAAATTTGTCGGGCAAAAAACTTCTCCACAGTCCATTTTTACCCGGATCTTGTCAGAAACACTGATGAGTGATTTAGTAGTGATGATAATTACAACTTTCTGACATCCAGGACTCATCTGAGATCTGTTCTGTTTCGCTCCCCTCCCACCCCCGTGTTTTTTATAGCTCCCATTACATATTATATTTTGTTATATAGCACGTCACTATGGAAAAATATCACGTCCACCTGGGGGCGTGGGGTGGCCGACACAGAAGAGAACCCTCATCTGAAATCTTGAATTTTTTTCCAATAAATTAATCAAATTCAAACCCCTGACTTCAAGGCCGGCTATAGAGTGATACAGGATTAAAGTTATAAACTATCTCTAATCCAAATCAATCTCTTGATGTCACGAAGCGACAATGAACTCTCGTAAGCCTGCTTAGCTACGAGAACATCAAAGCATTGACTCCTCCAAAAATAATCGGGTCTTTCCCATTCATGGTAAACAATACCATAATTTTGACCCCCAATCATCACTTTGCCCCCCCCCCCCCCAAATCATGGTAAACATACCATAATGGAGGGCTATAAATTCATGGGGAGGGGGCTATAATGTGAAAGACCCAAATATTCGTCAGACAGCCGAGAGAACACAAATAAATGATCCCCCTCTGTTCTGTCCTCCTTCAGTGTTTTATTCAACCCCCACATACGAACATACAAACATAACCGACTAACGTCGGGCGAATTGCTCTCAAACGACCGGCGAGCGGTTGGCTTTGTCAGTAGCTGGGGCACGGTTTAGTGAGGCTAGCTTTTAGCTTAATTGAAGGGGCGTGAGGTGAGCGCTGCGAGGTGGGGGGTACAGGTCTAATATAATTGCTAAAAACTTCGTTTGACAGCAATTAAAAATGTATGTATTGTTATATAGCACGTTATTATGTGAAAAAGGTAGCACATGCGCTTGGGGGGGCTGAAAAATATACACTCATTAAAAGAAATCAGAAGATATCAGAAATCGTGACACGTATCAAATAGATGAAATTTACTTTAATCCAAATAGTTTCAACGTATAGATACCATGGCAAACGAGCAGAAATGGAAACCCGGGTTGAAGTTTCTTTGATTTCATACAAGGATCATATATGATTTCATACTGTCCATACTTGATTTCTTACTACGATCCTTGTATTAAACCAAAGATATCAAATATGATCCTTGTATGATTACCAAGAAATCATATATGATCCTAGTACGAATACCAAGAATCAAACATCTATTTTTTGAAAATCTTTAAACATTTATGTTTTTTGTTGTTATTCGGTAGCTCATCACATATATGATACCCCGGCATCACATTGTGATTCGCCAAAAGACCCTAACGTACAATATCAATTGCAAGTTGGGCAAAAAATATTATTATTAGCGTATTATTATTAATGTATGTACAATCAAGTTCAATCGATTTAAAAGGCATCAATAATTAAAATAGAAAGTTCGAAATTTCGGAAAAATGAGTTTATGCTCCTGTTTTGTCAGAGTTTTTCCTTTAAACCAATTGATTGCTCTTGTTGCTGGGAGCCATTTCAAGCAACGGGAAGGGCTTCTGCTGGCTCTGCTTGCTTTTACTTTTTTTCTTGGTGTTCTTGGCTAGCCACGTAGAAGTTGATTGGTTCGTTGTATTTCAATGCGTGGTAAGATATCAATATTTTTTTTATTCAAAGTAAAAAAGTCATTTATTAAGAAAAATTACTCAAGAAGTAATAAATATTGAGAGTGGGAAAAGTAGATAAAAAAATAAAAAAACAAATAAAAAATTGGGCTGCGCTCGCGTCAGGGAATGAGTTACTGAGCTTCATTTGATCAGAGAATTAAAGGCTGCGCTAGTTGTATAAAGTGTAATTAGTGTAACTTTGTTCATGAAGGCAAGCGTTAAGACGCGTTTAAATAAATTGAGGGACGGAATCGTTTTGAAGATTGAAGTAAAATACAGAAGGAAAAAAAAGTTAAAAGAGCTATGCTAACCTAAACCTTAAAACCACTGAACCAAACCGCGCATAGCACTGAATTAGATCATTAGTTGTATAACCGTAACTTTACTTTGATAAAGACATCAGTGGAGTGAATGTGAAAAAATGAAAACATTTTCTAGGTTTAAAATGATGTTAATCGATTAACATTCTTCAGTAGATAAAAGCTGTGTAAATTGCTGTTGATTTCCTTGTGTTTTTCACAGCTAAGCCCCGAATTTACTAGGTGAGCGGCTGGCTTAGCTGTTCGGTTAGGACGCTGTTGGTTCGACTTTTGCCCCGAATTTACTACGCAAGCGGCTGGCAATAAGTCATTGGATGATGGTAGTTCTAGTTTTTCTACGATATTGAAACTGGTAAAGAACATTAGCAGGACAGATGTTCCAGTGTGCTTTGGTAAGTGTTTTTGGACGTTGTCTCTTTTTCTGGATCAGCTCAAGTTTTGATTCGATCTTGTTTTCTTTTGTCCGTATCACGTACTCATTAGCTAATCTAATCTGAAGATCTCTTTTTGCAGGTATATTGGCCTCTTCATGAAATTTTTTGACACTGTACCAGCGGGGTTTCCTCATACAAATTCCTAGTGCTCTATTTTGAGTCAGATCTATTTTGTTGATAATTGAATTAGATTGATCAATCCAGCAAGCATTCGCATAGAGAAATAGAGGTCGGACGCATGATTTATACAAGGTCAGTATGTACTCTTCATCAACTGTTGATCTGACTGAGCCGCCATAGTAGGTGGATTCTTTTGTTTAATCTTGCCACCAAACTTTTGCAGTGTTGGTTCCACTTTAGATGTGGGGTAAGGTTTACGCCAAAAAATTTGATTGAATTTGCGCCTTGAATTCTTTTACCTTTGATAAAAAAGGTCTAAGCTGGAAACTTTTTTGACGGAATTTTAGACAGCATAAAGTTTGTTTTGCCTGGATTTATTCTTAGTAGTGATGATAATTACAACTTTCTGACATCCAAGACTCATCTGAGATCTGTTCTGTTTCGCTCCCCTCCCACCCCCGTGTTTTTTATAGCTCCCATTACATATTATATTTTGTTATATAGCACGTCACTATGGAAAAATATCACGTCCACCTGGGGGCGTGGGGTGGCCGACACAGAAGAGAACCCTCATCTGAAATCTTGAATTTTTTTCCAATAAATTAATCAAATTCAAACCCCTGACTTCAAGGCCGGCTATAGAGTGATACAGGATTAAAGTTATAAACTATCTCTAATCCAAATCAATCTCTTGATGTCACGAAGCGACAATGAACTCTCGTAAGCCTGCTTAGCTACGAGAACATCAAAGCATTGACTCCTCCAAAAATAATCGTGTCTTTCCCATTCATGGTAAACAATACCATAATTTTGACCCCCAATCATCACTTTGCCCCCCCCAAATCATGGTAAACATACCATAATGGAGGGCTAAAAATTCATGGGAGGGGGCTATAATGTGAAAGACCCAAATAGTCGTCAGACAGCCGAGAGAACACAAATAAATGATCCCCCTCTGTTCTGTCCTCCTTCAGTGTTTTATTCAACCCCCACATACGAACATACAAACATAACCGACTAACGTCGGGCGAATTGCTCTCAAACGACCGGCGAGCGGTTGGCTTTGTCAGTAGCTGGGGCACGGTTTAGTGAGGCTAGCTTTTAGCTTAATTGAAGGGGCGTGAGGTGAGCGCTGCGAGGTGGGGGTTACAGGTCTAATATAATTGCTAAAAACTTCGTTTGACAGCAATTAAAAATGTATGTATTGTTATATAGCACGTTATTATGTGAAAAAGGTAGCACATGCGCTTGGGGGGGGGCCGAAAAATATACACTCATTAAAAGAAATCAGAAGATATCAGAAATCGTGACACGTATCAAATAGATGCTTTTTTCGTAAAAATTTACTTTAATCCAAATAGTTTCAACGTATAGATACCATGGCAAACGAGCAGAAATGGAAACCCGGGTTGAAGTTTCTTTGATTTCATACAAGGATCATATATGATTTCATACTGTCCATACTTGATTTCTTACTACGATCCTTGTATTAAACCAAAGATATCAAATATGATCCTTGTATGATTACCAAGAAATCATATATGATCCTAGTACGAATACCAAGAATCAAACATCTATTTTTTGAAAATCTTTAAACATTTATGTTTTTTGTTGTTATTCGGTAGCTCATCGCATATATGATACCCCGGCATCACATTGTGATTCGCCAAAAGACCCTTACGTACAATATCAATTGCAAGTTGGGCAAAAACTATTATTATTAGCGTATTATTATTAATGTATGTACAATCAAGTTCAATCGATTTAAAAGGCATCAATAATTAAAATAGAAAGTTCGAAATTTCGGAAAAATGAGTTTATGCTCCTGTTTTGTCAGAGTTTTTCCTTTAAACCAATTGATTGCTCTTGTTGCTGGGAGCCATTTCAAGCAACGGGAAGGGCTTCTGCTGGCTCTGCTTGCTTTTACTTTTTTTCTTGGTGTTCTTGGCTAGCCTCGTAGAAGTTGATTGGTTCGTTGTATTTCAATGCGTGGTAAGATATCAATATTTTTTTTATTCAAAGTAAAAAAGTCATTTATTAAGAAAAATTACTCAAGAAGTAATAAATATTGAGAGTGGGAAAAGTAGATAAAAAAATAAAAAAAACAAATAAAAAATTGGGCTGCGCTCGCGTCAGGGAATGAGTTACTGAGCTTCATTTGATCAGAGAATTAAAGGCTGCGCTAGTTGTATAAAGTGTAATTAGTGTAACTTTGTTCATGAAGGCAAGCGTTAAGACGCGTTTAAATAAATTGAGGGACGGAATCGTTTTGAAGATTGAAGTAAAATACAGAAGGAAAAAAAAGTTAAAAGAGCTATGCTAACCTAAACCTTAAAACCACTGAACCAAACCGCGCATAGCACTGAATTAGATCATTAGTTGTATAACCGTAACTTTACTTTGATAAAGACATCAGTGGAGTGAATGTGAAAAAATGAAAACATTTTCTAGGTTTAAAATGATGTTAATCGATTAACATTCTTCAGTAGATAAAAGCTGTGTAAATTGCTGTTGATTTTCTTGTGTTTTTCACAGCTAAGCCCCGAATTTACTAGGTGAGCGGCTGGCTTAGCTGTTCGGTTAGGACGCTGTTGGTTCGACTTTTGCCCCGAATTTACTACGCAAGCGGCTGGCAATAAGTCATTGGATGATGGTAGTTCTAGTTTTTCTACGATATTGAAACTGGTAAAGAACATTAGCAGGACAGATGTTCCAGTGTGCTTTGGTAAGTGTTTTTGGACGTTGTCTCTTTTTCTGGATCAGCTCAAGTTTTGATTCGATCTTGTTTTCTTTTGTCCGTATCACGTACTCATTAGCTAATCTAATCTGAAGATCTCTTTTTGCAGGTATATTGGCCTCTTCATGGAATTTTTTGACACTGTACCAGCGGGGTTTCCTCATACAAATTCCTAGTGCTCTATTTTGAGTCAGATCTATGTTGTTGATAATTGAATTAGATTGATCAATCCAGCAAGCATTCGCATAGAGAAATAGAGGTCGGACGCATGATTTATACAAGGTCAGTATGTACTCTTCATCAATGTTGATCTGACTGAGCCGCCATAGTTGGTGGATTCTTTTGTTTAATCTTGCCACCAAACTTTTGCAGTGTTGGTTCCACTTTAGATGTGGGGTAAGGTTTACGCCAAAAAATTTGATTGAATTTGCGCCTTGAATTCTTTTACCTTTGATAAAAAAGGTCTAAGCTGGAAACTTTTTTGACGGAATTTTAGACAGCATAAAGTTTGTTTTGCCTGGATTTATTCTTATCTTCAGTTTTTCGCACCATTTGATCAATTTATCTAGTGAATACTGAAGTTTCTCTTGAATTATTCTACAGTAGCGCAACCTGTAGTAAAGGGCAAAATCATCAGCAAGTTGAAAAATTTGTGCCTGTATTTCAGGAATGCCGCTGACATAAACCAGGCAGAGTATTGGTGCAATGACGCTGCCCTGAGGTACTCCAGCTAGTGTTGATAATGTGCTACTTTTTGAGTTATTATTTTCACGAAGATGCTTCTCTGAGAGAGAAAAGAGTTAACCTATTTTATCAGAGGTTTATGCATACCAATTTGTAGCAATTTGTTTTGAAGTCCTAGTCTCCACACTGCATCAAACGCTTTTTCAATATCTAGACAGACAAATTCGACCATTTCGGACCATTGAAATGCTTCTGTTAGGTGCTGAGTAAGTTTGAGCAAATTATCAGTTGTGCAACGGTTCCTTCTATACGCACTTTGCATTTCACCGAAGACATTATTTTCTTCACAGTGCGCTAGGACAAAATTTTTTACTGTTATTTCACAAACTTTGCAATGCAATTGGTTAGGCTGATTGGTCGGTAACTTTCTGCATCTTTTTTGTTTTTGTTGGGCTTTGGTAACATTTTGACTTGTGATTCTTTCCATGTAGTTGGAACATAAGAATTGTTTATCGAGCTAGTTATCAGGAGACAAATAAATGCTTTGAGGCATTTAGGTAACCTTTTCAGGATGTTATAGCTGATTTTATTTGGTCCTGGACTTGATCTTCTTGTTTTGTTTAAAATTTCTTCATAATCGTCTACTTTCATAATGCAGTAGTTATTTGGTTCAGTATTTTCGTATTGGAGAAACATTTTTGTCTCAATTTTGACTTTCTTGAAGTGCTCATTTAGTTCCAGGTTTTTGTATGTATGATCTTTCATTGTATCCTGTAGAAGAGTTTTGAAGATTTCGCTTTTCTCAATGTCTGTTTTTCCTCTGAGTTTTTGTCCTCTGAGTTTTTTTATATGAGACTTCAACAGTTTGTTCAGTCTCACTTGGTTTTTTTTGAATCGCCACATAAGGTTTCTTTAACTGCTCACCAAAAGCTTTTGCTTCCCTTATTTTGAGCACTTGCGATCAATTTTGATTGCTTGATTTTTTCCAATCGTTTCATGGACCTCTTTTTTTCTCGTTGGAGGAAATTTATTTCCTTTTCTGGAATTTGTACGGTTCTCCGTTTGTTCTTTTCAGCTATATTCTTTTTTTCTTCTTTTCACGGATTAGTTTAGTAATTTCATGTCCAAAGGGAAATCTTTTTTGTTGGATATACGACTTCTGTAGCGAAAATTGAATGATCTGTACAATTAATTCATTTAGTTGATTTAGTTCTTCTGCTTTTGGATAGACTGGTGGGTATAGCACAGAGTTTTCGTATTCTTGTCTGACAATCTGGTTGAATTTTTTGAAGTTGATTTTTGCCTTCAATTCGAATTTGCTCTGAGTCATTATATTCAGGGTAGTAATGTCATTGGAAACATAAAAAGTGTCAAAAAATTTGAAGACTGATTGATCGGCGAAATGTAGATCAAGCATATTTCGACACTCTCCTTGATATGACTGATATGTGTGGTAACCGTTATTTAAAAGCTTGAATTTTCCAGTTTCAATAGTTTCGATTACTTTCTCACCATTATCAGTGTTATATGTGCAATTCAGCTCTTGATGTGGAGCGTTGAAATCTCCACAGATAAAAACGTTCGTCATTTCAGTTTCAAAAATTTCTGATAGATTCAAATCATGACCTGGTGAGTTTTAAAGTGCTATAACCCAGAGATGACCTATAACAGGTACTTCAAAGCATGCTTTTATTATTTCGAAAGTTTTTTCTCGCTTGTTTCTATCAATTTTTTTCTGGTTTAACTTCTATCATTGTCGTTCCCTTCTTTGCTAAAATGATTGAGCCATGTGACTTAGTTGCTCTCATTTCCGTAACTACGAATTAATCATCGGTCAGATTTTCTTTTTGCCAGCTCTTGACTTCATTCAGGCACACAATATCAATGTCTTTTTCCTTCAAAAACACGAGAAGTTCTAATATTTTGTTGGATAAGCCTCGGCAGTTCCATTGCAATATTTTTATTTTATCCATGTTGGCTGAATTGATGGCTATTTGTTGAAATTTGTTGCGTTGGAACATTAGTTAAATTTCTGCTAGCATTTTTGATGCTATCAAGAACTTTTTGACCTTCTATTTTATCACCGAATATTCTGCTTGCACTAGTAATGACAACATTGATGATATAACTGTAAGACATTGCATTGAAGGTTGAACGGATTTTGCTGAGTACTTCAGCAACCAGAACATTTATGTTTATTGCTGAGACAGTTGAGTTTATTTTTAGCATTTCGGTTTGTCTTTTTGCAACTGCTGAGTACTTGATATCTTGTTTTCTCTTTGTCGCTTCAACAACTGCGTTTTGATAGGAGGAGCATCCTTTGTACACAGATGCGTGCGATCCACCACAATTTGCACATTTGGCATTTTCCTTTGGTTCGGCGCATTGTTTTACTGTGTGCTGGCCTGAGCATCGCAGGCAACGCTGCTCGTTTTTACACTCAATGGCGGAGTGCCCATATTTCTGACACTTGAAGCATTGTTTAACATGTGGCGGCTCTTTGCTTGGTTCACATATGTAGATTAGCCAACCAATCTTTACACCGTGCTTTTGTGCTGCTAAAACATGATTTGTTGAATCGGTTATTACTCTGATAAGCTTTGTAGGTTTGCCACTTGCTCGGCTTATAATCCTTGACACTTTTACTACATTCATTCCATTATTGCTCAAGAGTTCCTCTTTTATTTCATTTTCTTGGATGCTGTGATGCACATTGACTATAAGGGCACAAAATAAAAGAGTTGGGCACAAAATAAAAGAGTAAGTCCAAACGAATGACAAATTTTTTGACATACTCTGAAGCTAGTTTATACATATAAATGCTCATTTATAAAAATAATTAATCAAGAAAAAATGCATATCACGTCATATTCGTTTTCTGAATACGTTTAAACCACAAAGTTATTCTTTTAGCGCACACAAAGAATCAAATGTGGAATGCAAATGCGATATAATAATTTAACAAGTCCTCTGACTACATTATACGAGAATTTGTGGCACCCGACAATGTATTATGTGTCATATATGACCTTGTATGAAATCCAAGAAATTTTTTTCAACTTCAATGGAAAATCAAAATTATACAGTTTTTAGTCTTTGAATTTTTTTGTATGATCCTTGTATGATTTCTAGGAAATCATATATGGTCCTTGTATGACTACCAAGAATTCATATAAATCATATATGACTTAGTATGATTACTAAGAATTATATACGACCTAGTACGAAATCAAAGAAAGTTGACCCGGGAACCATTACAAGGTAAGTTGGCTTCCATTCCGAGAGATATTTTTGCATAACTGACCGGTCAGACACGAATTTGTGAAGCTTACGAAATGATCTGCACAAACTCCAGTCTCCCCCGCTGATCGGAGACGCATGAATATAGGAGGGGGAAATCTGTACAGGGAGACAGGTTGGGAGGGGAGGGTTTCATTATATTCCTGCAACTTTTACGTGCCCCCCCCCCCTCCAATTGCCTTGAAAATGAGGTGTGCACAAACTAGTGCACACACGGCTGACTGTAAAAAAAACTAGCTAAGTGGACATCCAGTAATTATAATTCCCAGCATGGTGTTTTTCTCACCAATTTTATTAATGATCACATTTTTATAAATTTTGTTTATTTTATAAACACACTTCAGTGCCTATGAATTACACATCTATATCAAGAATGTTGATGTTATCAACTTTAAGTGACAGTCAATCAGTAATGCCACATATCTGATGAATGCACGCGAATCTATACATTTGAAAAATGTGGGATCACGTACCTTTTTCCCAGAAATAGTCCAGGTAGTAATCGTAATCCTGAATCAGAGCCTGCATCTGAAAGCCGGGTGTCTAAAACATATGCAGGCCCTTCCCAGTCTAAGTACAGGGGGTGGTGCACAACTATTGCTTACATTCTATTTAAATTTTAATACTTAAATAGACCCCATGAGCACGCCCTAGTCTAGCCCTGGACTAGTGGAAAAGACTACAGTGCTTTACCACGAGGTGATATTAAATTTCTTCTCCATTTCAGCTGGTCCAAAGTGGACTTTAGCTGAACTCAGAAAAGTTCAAATGCCCAAACAGCTGTCTAATGCTTATTAAGTAGACAACGATTACGGTCCTTCAAAGTTTCAACATTTAGAAACTTATAACTAAAAAAGGAATTCATGTAAATAAAAATGTTAAGTTTCAAATTTCTTCAATCAAAACTAAAGAGAAAAGACAAACCAAACTTGTTGCTCATCAAAATAGGATTATCAGCGCGCTATGTAAAGCAGTTCTAAGCAACCAAACAAACTGCCAATGTTGTCTAGTTGAGACAAGTAATTTCACTTCAAAATTAATGTTTGTTGACAAAATTCGGATGGTTTTCTTTGTTGTTGGATTGCCTGTTTCACAACTAGTTCAGTTTTTCTCTTAAATTATTGGACATCAATCCCCGTTTCTAGGTGTTATAGCGCTAAAAACACAAAAATGTGCAATATTGACAGTGAATGAGTTGACGCTTAGAAACACTAAAACATCAGATTTATGCTTGGAAATGCTAAACTTATCTAAAATAAGAGATAAATATAATAAATTAGTTCTCGAGTTTATTCCATTGCTTGCATTTATAAATTTACAAATAACAAAACATAACCCGAAAGGACATCAAAAGGTCGCTAGACCTGTCAAGTGATGCCTTTTAATTCTTCTCAAAGTCTACTTATTTGTTAATTCAAACCCTCTAAAATCATATTTTACCCTGGTAATACCACTTTCCAATCAAACTTAGAAACCCCTAAGAAAATGTTTAACAAGAATGCCCATTTTACAAAAAAAATGCAGCTCGCTTTATTCCTTACCAAAAAAGGTTAACAAAAAATCTATTATCTATAATAAATGAGTCTCTAAAACAATGTAAAAAGTTTGCTAAATCCTGTGCACTAAATGAGCATAATTTTTGAATAATACTTTCATCCATTTTAGTTAAAACATTATATAAGCGTCTTAATCTATTTATGAGTGACTTGTTTCTTTGCTTTGTTTGCAAATATTTTGTTTTGACTAGATGAGTTCTTTCATTTATTTGCATATTTTCTTCAATTAATTCAGGAAATGAGTTATTTAATAATTTGCTTGGATGTTCATGGCGGAGAATTCTTGACAGTAATTTTATCAGTTCATATATGTGTAACTCTTTAACAGAAAACAACTTGTGTTTACATCGCAGTTCGTCAATGCTTTGGAATCTCTTAGCTGAAAATAACAAACGAAAAATTCTGCTTTGCCGCCACTCTAATTTTTGAAGATCGCTTTTATTGGCCACTCCATACAACAAAACCCCGTACTGTAATACTGGTTGAACGTAAACTTTGTATAATCCGACTAGTATGTGTCTTTTGAAAAAAATTTTATACTGATAGATTGCCGCTGTTAATGAATTCATCCGACTAATTATTTTCTCAATGTGTGATTTGAAGCTCAGTTTACTATCTATGTATACACCCAAGTACTTAATGTGGTCGACAAATTCGATGCTGTAATCATGAATTTTTATTTCAGGTGTCTCATTAGTAGCACCAAAACTTATAGCCTTGCATTTATCTCCATCCAAACTGACACATTTTCTATTGTATCATTAATTCCATCATCCACCTTTCCGTAAATATTTGTATCATCAGCAAACATAGTTACATTACAGTTTGTACAAAAAGCAGGCAGATCGTTAACGTAAATCATGAACAGAAGTGGCCCTAAAACAGAACCCTGCGGTACACCGCAAAAAATGCTTTCAAAGGATGATTGCTGCTTGCTAACTGAAACACATTGTTGTCTGTTGGTCAAATATGAATTAAGAATGTCATAAATTTTCCCCCTCAAACCATACGCAAAACATTTTTGGAGCAAAATTTCATGACTCACAGTATCAAAAGCCTTCGATAAATCAATAAAATCTCCATAGTAACTTTCTTTCGAACACAAAGAAATCCTTATTGTTTCAACAACCTCCGACACAGCATCAATTGTGTTTTTCTTTGCCTGATATCCAAACTGAGCCTTGTTTATTACTGAGTATTTGGACAAAAAGGAAATGAGCCTTTTCTGTAGACATTTCTCAACAATTTTTGAAATAACTGGGAGCAGTGATATTGGTCTGTAGTTACCGAACTCGTTTTTGTTACCACTTTTGTACAGAGGTATAACATTGGCAATTTTCAGAGTTCTTGGGAAATGGCCCTCATCAAAGCAACGATTAAATAATTTTGCAAATGTTTCACACACGCTTGGATTGATGAACTTAATCAGTTGATTTGAGATGTTATGCAAATCAGAGGAAGCTTTTTTGGGCATTTGCTTGATGATGTCGAAAACTTCTTTGGCTGTGACGTTAGTTAAGAACATGGAATTTTCTAACTTTCTGACCCGGCTTAGATCTGACGGCAGACTACAACTTTCAGATAGTTTCTTTCCTATTTCAACAAAATATTTATTGATTTCATCAGCATTCAGATTGTTAATATTTTTTTTTTATTTTCGTTCCCTTAATATCGTCTATTATTGAAAACAAACTTTTATTTATATTAGCCTTTCCTTCAATTTTTTGTTCGTAAAATTCTATTTTTGCTTTTTTCGTTAGGTTTTTTAAATGATTACGCAGCTTATTATATTTTTCTCTATTTTCAGCAGACTGTTCGTTCTTCAATCTTTGGTAGGCTTCAAGCTTTTTAAGACTGAGATTTTTGATCTGGTTTTTCAACCAAGGCTTTTGAACCTGTTTGAATTTTTTGTTAGTGTACTTTTTGAACTGTTGCAAGGGTACATGACGATCCATCTCCTCGTTTATCACCCTCAATAAATCCGTAAAACTGAAATCTAAATCAGAAGATAGATATAGTTCACTTCTCGTTCCCAGTTTTTTTGCAATACTGTAATTTAAATCTAACCTGAGTTCCTTATTTTGAAGTTTTTTAGGGGCCTAAAAAGAAATTTTTCCTTTGATTTTTCAGGATCAACGCATGTTTCCTTGCAGCTCAATTCTACTCCTCTGTGGTCAGAGATCATTGTATCCTTCACATTTACTGAGGCTTCAAAATTCGCGAAAAAAACATCTATGCATGTTGCCGTACAAGAAGTGACTCTTGTCGGTTCTGATCTATTCTTTATTTGCAGTCCTGTACAAGAGAAAAAATTAAAAACCTTAGCAATTTTGTTCGTTTGTTCAATTACATTTAAGTTGAAATCGCCACAAAAAACTTGCAAACTCTCCGGTTTGAAAGTGAATTTATTAAGGTGCTCTTGACAAACGTTTATGTACTCATCTATACCATAATTCGGAGTTTTATAACCAACAGTTATCACTTTTTCATTTTGATATCCTAACAACGCAACTGTCAACAATTGTACGTGTTCATTGTTTGTTATTGCTTTAATTTGAAATTTGATGCCTTTCCGAATGAAAAATCCTACACCTCCACCTCTTTTTTCTCTATCACTCCTCAACAACTGGCCATATCCATTCAACTGGTAGGCATTTTGGAAAGTATACTGGTTGCACCAGGTTTTTGTTAATGCAATCACATCAGGTTTTGTTTTCTCTTGGTTTATAAATTGATCTAGCTCATTAAAATTTCTATGAATTGATCTTAAATTTTGAAGTAATATTCTAAAAGTCATATATGTCCAAGAAGTATTCTGACAAAATTGCAGCCATAAACCATTGTTTTTCTGTTTTTTCTGTCTTTTTTCGATTCAGTCTTTCCTGCTAACGCGGAATCGCAGTGCAGACCAGAAAAACTCAAGCATTTATTGAGAAAAAAAGAGTAAACTAGTTTAGAGGATTATAAGAGGAATTAAAAGAGACATTAAAAGAGACTGAAGCCGCGGAAATCGCAGTACTTCAGACTAAGTTGTATTCTGAGCCCAAGTTCTATTAGTGACACAACAAATTTTTAAAGTTCACTCAGCTTGCAACAGGTCGCGGAAATCGCAGTGCCTGATGCAAGTTTTTGTTTATGAAGAAGTAAAAAGAAAAACATATAAATAAAATAATTGATTACAATAATGCCTGAAGCCGCGGAAATCGCAGAACCTCATGCACTAAATTTTGAAAAAAGGAAAACCAAAAGCACGGAAAGATTAAACAGATAAAAATAAGCTAAATAAAAAACTAAGAAAGTTTAGTTAAAAATTAACTTTTAATTTTTTTTATCCTTGTTTCAACTTTGAGAAGTAAGTTTGGATGAAACTTGTATAACAAAACACAGATAATTTTGCACACATGAGTTGTGTCTTCAACACTTCAGACGTTAACAAAAATTTTTAATGAGTTATTCTCAGTTCAAACTTTTTCCAGCACTTTAATTGGCTTTTCCAATTTCGAAGATAGCTTTCTTTTGTTCGGGAGAGAATGATGCAAATAGCCGATCAGCACGTTCATCATCAGTCAATCGAAGTGGTCGCTTTGGTTTACGGAAACCATTTATTTGGTCTGGTCTACGATTCTGCTCTCGCACAATTGGATTTTTTACATTTTCCAATTCGGTAACATCATTTACTTTTACAAATTTTTTTCTCCTATCTCCTTGCTCACACAATACGGACACAGTGCAGTTATTAGTGCTTGTTATGAGTCCCTTGCCTTCTGCGAGTTTCTTGATATAAGCATCCATTGCAGGTAATCTTTCTCGTACGTAAATATTCTTTTGATTTATTTCGTTTTTTTGTCCTTTGAGATACCTTCGATTCGCATATATCTGGTTTTTATCACGAAAGTACAAAAACTTGACGATCACAGAAGCCATCAGACCTTTTTCTTCGGCTCGACCAGGTAGTATGTGACACGCTTTGATTTTACCCGGTTCCAGTTCGTAACGCAGAAATTTTTTAATGAAAAAAACAATCAGTTCCAGAAATGCATCATCATCAACGTTTGGGTCAAACGGTGGATTATCAATAATGATGGATTCCTTACTCGTGTATCTTTCTTGTTCCCGAACACGCATTTCTAACTCTGAGCAAAAATCCTTAATGTTTTTGAATTGCACACTAACCTCGCTCTGGGATTTTTTTTAATTCGCTAATAATGGTACTCACGACCTGCTTCGTACTCTCATCCTGGATAGTCTCCACTAATTGTAATAACTTGGCATCCATCCTGACAAAATAATCTGGAAATAAAGTAGTAATAAAGTCCGAAAAAGTATGATTTACTGTGTAAATTGAGATTAATTTTTTTGGAATGGCGCAATTCTGTAAGAATATAATGTCTAGGCCTTCATACGATTTCTAAATGTATATAAATAATAGCTGTTACAATCTTTAACTTTTTAATTTAGACGGAAAAGAAAAGGTTTGAATGTTTAAATCAGGAAATCTGCTTTAAAAGATCAATGAGAAATGGCTTTTTTTCGCTTTAAACGAGCAAAAGTTCAAGCAAGAAAGCTAAAAGAACAACCAACTGTTTGGCTCGATTTGAAATGCGTTTTTTCGACTAATGTTGAATAATTAAAAAAAAACTTTCCTTCAGTTTCATACCTAATTTTCTGGTGAATGCGTTAAACTTATGAACTTATAAATTATATGAAAAGACCTTAGCTGGAACTAAGCTGAACGTGTAATTAAAATCATAATTGCCGCCTGCTAGACTTCTAAAGCCTTCTAGTAAGGCAAGGATTAAACTAGGGCGTGCTAATTATCAAATATAATTTGGAAAACACCGGAGTTCAATTAAATAAGAACGATAAGTACAAATACTACTGTTCTACTAAAAAAAAATACTGTCATTGGCAGCCAAGGGTACTCATGTGTGTTCGCACGTTAGGCTCCTATTTAATGCAAAAATGTCAATGAAATGTAAAAATGCGCGTAAAGTTTTATGGAAATAACTGAAAATTGTTCTGGATCTCCTGCCTTTTGGAAACAGTGGTTAAGAAACTCCAAAACGTCATTAATTTCCATGACCCCCCCTCCACGCGCACGTTCAATCTCTTACATAGGAGCGTGCACTATAGCAAGTCACAATTTGAGGGTTTGGTCAGAACTGATCCATATATCTGGTAAGAAAAGGGAAAGATTGTATTTTTAACCGTGGTCACATTTGTTGTACTAATGAGGAAACCATCTTGAGTTGATGTTGTCGGCTAAAACAGATCATTGAAATCACAGCACCAAATTATATTTGAATTCCATTTAAACGGATTCCATATAAAAACATAGACAAGGAGGATCGGTATATAATGTGCCTTGAGCACTTATTATTCTGATCCCAACCCTGTCCGCAAACATCAGCTGCTCTTTTCTCCTGAAACCCAGGGGTTGACCCTTGAGACAAAATGGTCATATACTCCTTGTCTTTGTCCGTTTATTGGAAACCGTGAAAACTAGATTTGGTTCTTAAAATATTCGTTTTTAACTTAGTGGAAAACAAACACCTGTACTTCAGTAAATGGAGGGGGTCAGTACACACAATGCTGAACACAAAACAAAGTTTTGACATGGCCTTTCATCTAACAATCCAGATATATTATAACCCAGTTTTTTACAGATTGCGGTAATCAGATCAGGAAGCATGAACAAATTGAAACTCAAAAATTTATCTGATATATATTTATCTAACAGTAGTGGATAAAACAAGGCTTCCAGCCACCAGCCAACTTGGTGCATTTTCCCTCGTAAAAACTCGGGAAATGGACCAAGCCGTCTGCTAACTGGAAGCCTTGTTTTATCCACTACTCTATAATGAAAATCGGCCAAATATAAGCCAAACCCTCATGTTTACGCATACCATGAAAATAAAAAATTAGCCAAAAATAAGCCAAACCCGCATACTCTCCCCACTCAGAGTATGCTGCGAATAGTCTCCCTACTCAGAATAAAGCGCAAGCATGCGGATATGCGCCTATCACTTAAATTTTTCGAGAGTTTTATTATAATTATACTTTTGGCTTACAATTTAAAATAAGACTATAGAAAAGGCTAGTGATAAGGCTAGAGATAAGTCTTGAGAAAAGGGTTGAGATAAGGCTTGAGATAAGGTTAAAGATAAGGCTAGAGATAAGGCTTGAGAAAAAGCTAGAGATAAGACTTGAAATGAGGCTAGAGATAAGACTTGAAGTAAGGCTAGAGATAAGGCTACAGATATTATTAATAATTATAAAAAAAAATCAACAATCTACTCTTCTAATAATTTATCTATATCTATACCTTTGGCTTTTAATTTACAATAAATTAGATAATATTTATAATACTCTGATTCTTTCATTAATGCCAGATTTATATACTTATGAGAATTTTTTATATGGCTCCTTAACCCGCTAAAGATAAAAGTATAAGTGCAATACTCACACTTAACCTTAGTTGGATTGCATTCTTTACATATTGCTTTCTTTTTATCAAAACATGTTATTTGTTTTATAACTCTACATCTATTACAATTTTTTTTTTGTTATATCACACTCTATATGAGGACTCTCGCCATTGGCCCACAATTGCTTTGCATACTAGAATTAGAATTAGAATTAGAATTAGAATTAGAATCAGAAGTAGAATTAGAATCGGAATTAGAATTAGAGCTAAAGATAGAGCTAAAGTTAGAGCTAGAGCTAGAGCTAGAACACTTCGAAGCAGTACCTTTTATCTTAGAAGAAATTTCTTCCACACAATTACCTCTCATTGTTTGATTTCCACATGTACACTTACTAACTTTATCTTTATGTTCTATTTTATAATGAAAAAGCAAATTGGGCGGGGTGCCATATCCATAATTACAATCTAACATTTCATATGCATTACTTAAAAGGAATTAAAAATTTAAATTTGTAATCAATTATAACTAGCCATAATTCCGATTAAACTTCTAGCATGATCATTAGAGAAGGCAAACATAGCTAATGATTCCTTACCTAACTTATTAAGAGTATTATGTCTATATCTTTTATCTACAATCTTTTCATTACTCAATTCAGTTTCATCACTAATAAATTTTATAATTTCATCTCTAAATTTTTGATTATTTTTATATAGAAAATTTAAATGATCTCTACCCTTTTTGTTTAGAGCTTCAGTCTCTTCAACTATGTATTCATATTCATCTAGTTGGATTGATTTACTATCTTGTTCACACTCTTGATATGGAGGTGGTGACCCTTCTTCCCCCAAATCACAAGTTCAATAATGGACCCGTTCTATTTATCATATGACTCGCATGTTCTGCCACGTGTGCGGCAGTTCATACTGTTGGATTGGTTTTGACAAAATTATATATCATAAGGAAAGAAGCTATAACCCCACTCACAGTCGATAATGTACTCATACCACTAGCTTTAACCGTTTCTTTATTTAGAACATCATTCTGGATTTTAATATCTCTTGGAGCAAGAAGTTTAATAGATTAGAATATATAGTTATCTTTATTAATAGTATTTCTATCTGTAGCATTAATCATTAGTGGTTTCATCTATGCTATAAGTTTATCTATCTCTTTTCTATCTAGTTCATTTTTTAATCTAAGAGCTTTGAAGTCAATAAAACCAATTCTCGAGTCATATATCTTAGTCCTATTTTTATCAACAATAATAAAAGTATGCTCTTTAACATTATACTTAATCATACCATAACGAAGTCCATCGGCCATTCCATTTGTACAATTATAATAGGAACTATTTAATTCACTAATTATATCATGGAATTTATGATCACACTTAAATGTTGTATTAAAATTTTGAAATAGATCTGGTCCATTATATGTTGTTATATAAAGAGTATCACAATTCATTCTGGACATTTTATCTATCTGAGCTGGTTTATGGCACATTACAATCATTTGAATATTACTATGTCTTCCTTCTGTAAAATAATGTTTCATATTGTGACTAAACTCACTACCCATATCATATTGTGACTAAACTCACTACCCATATCATCAAGAACAATTATATTATTTTGGAATTTGTCTATACTTTTAATTGTAATCATATTCATATCACCCATTTCAAATCCAACATAAGGAAAACCCGTCGCGGGATTAATCCAATCCTTTTCACTTTTACATGCTATTATTATAGGTCTTTGACCATCAGCGAAGCAGGTTCCCTGATGCTCTGCCATGGACCTCTGATCCCGCTCTTGTTCCTGATCTTGATCAGGCTTCACCGATGAATTGTCATTTATGTATAACTTTAAATATTGTCTAACGAAATAAGTCTTCCCCGTACCAGTACCACCATGAACAATATTATATAATGGAAACTTTTCAAATTCAACAATAGCTAATCTTTTAATCATAAACCCATCAAAGTTTTCTTCTAGTTTTTTTATATTTACTTGGTATTGAATTATATACTATCCAACAAAACATAATTACGAAAATAAATATTATAATTGCGAAACCCGTCTCCATTTTTTATCATATAAAAAATGATTATCCAAAGTTTTGAAGAATTCAAAATAGAATTTGGTATTGATAATGAACCAATGAGAAAAATCAGAATAAAAGATATAGGTAAAGATATAAGTCTAACCCCAATATAAATAATAATGAGAGATGAGAAACCGGATAACATTAATGACAACAACTTCAATATTATTGTTAATTTACATCCAACTGATGGCACTCACTGGGTTTTAGTTATAAGAAGGGGAGGTGGAAAAGTTTAATAATTTGACAGTTTTGTTGTTGAGACCCCACCAATATTCTTAGAAGAATATGTTGATCTGGGTTCTAATAAAAAAATACAAGAATATGATGAATCTTATTGTGCGGTTTATTGTTTATATATGATCCATCTTATTGATAGAAGATTTACAATAGGGGGTGCTTCGGATTTTCTAGTTAATCAATATAAATGTCCGAAGATGTATGATAAGTGTTTTCGCTTTAAATGTAAAGTTGAAGTTAATGTTTGCTTTAATGATTATGATAATGTTAATGATAATGTTAATGATAATGTTAATGATACTGTTAATGGTAATGTTAATGATAATTTTAATGATAAGGTTAATGATAATGTTAATGATAATGTTAATGATAATGTTAATGATAATGTTAATGATAATGTTAATGATAATGTTAGTGATAATGTTAAAGATAATGATGATGATGACGAATAAATTAGTATATTTAGTGAACGGACTCCGTCCGTGGCACGCCAAAGGAGTTCTCCAACCAAAAAAAGAGATAAGCCTTGTTCACAATGTGTCAAACCAAAGGGGAAATCCTTTCCACCAGTAAATAGTAAAGGGAATTCATTGATCAAAGTTAATAGAAGCCTACAATCATGGATAACTGATAGTAATATAACAGTCTATGCCCCATTCCCAGAAAACCTTAGATGCATAATAGCGGGCCCTAGTGAATGTGGTAAGACAGTCTTATTAAAAATTTATTTATACCCTGCATACATATTGATAGATTATATATCATTGGTCCTACTGGTGATTATTATAATGATTTAGAATATAAAGATATCATATTTATTAGGGATGTAAAAGAATTACCTCAGCCTGGTGAAATACCAAAATATATTAAGAATCTCATGATATTTGATGACGTTATAGCTAAGGAACCAGTTATTAATGCATACTTCTGTAGAGCTAGTCATGAAAATTGTGATATGATATATCTTAAACAAAACATATTCTCAGCAGATAGACAGAATGTCAGAGAGAAATGTAATCTATTTATTTTCTTTGAACAAACAGGCAAAGCCATCACTGCTATATATTATGATCACCTTAGGGGATCTCAACTTAGTTATAATGATTTTACTAATATATGTGAAAAGGTATGGTCCAGGCCTTATAATTATATTGTCATTGATACATCTAAAAATAGATATGATTGTGGTAAACTAAAAATTAATTGGGTTGGGACCAAAAGATACAAAGAAACTCATGATATTTGATGATCTTAGAGCTAAGGAACTAGTTGTTAATGCATACTTCTGTAGAGCTAGACATGAAAATTGTGATATGATATATCTTAAACAAAACATATTCTCAGCAGATAGACAGAATGTTAGAGAGAACTGTAATCTATTTATTTTCTTTGAACAAACAGGCAAAGCCATCACTCACTGCTATATATTATGATCACCTTACTGGGTCACGACTTAGTTATAATAATTTTACTAATATATGTGAAAAGGTATGGTCCAGGCCTTATAATTATATTGTCATTGCTAAATCTAAAGATAGATATGATTGTGGTAAGCTAAGAATTAATTGGGATTGGAGAGTTTTATAGTTAATTATAAGTATAATTTTGAGTATAAGTCTAAGTCTAAGTCTAAGCATAAGTCTAAGTGTAAATCTAAGTATAATTCTAAGTCTAAGTCTAAGTTTAATTATGAGTACAAGTGTAAGTATAATTCCATGTATAAGTATAAGGCTATAACTAAATCAAATGGGCCTTTAGTCATCTAGTTAAACTAGATCTGCGAAGCAGCTTCACTGATGGGGCTTTGGCCAGCTGACTGCGTCAAATGCAAAGTAAAACTCAACACATCACCATTAATGCCCATAGGTTTTCCATGTTCATCTTCAATTTGAAATTCAATATATTCTATTCTATCTATTGTTACATTTTGATATAAGATAATATTCGGTATAATATTTATCAAGTAACCTGGTGGTTCTGTTAGAGTATAAGTATATAGTATGTCTGTGTTATTGCCATCTTCAACACTAGATATAACATTACAGTGAATGTTAATAGTACTAAAACCCAAAACATCAATAATCTTTTGAGATGTATATTTACCTTGTTCATATATTATTTTTCTAAAGCCTAGTAATGGGGAATTGGAGTTTTCTATGTCAAAGTTAATCGCACCTTGTTTTATTTCCATTAAACATTTCATTGTATTCTTATGGGGTTCTATTATAATATTACCATTAGTTTCTTCTTTTATTAATTCTGCTATTTCGATTAATTCATATGCACCTGGTATAACAGCTAACATACGGGTATCTGACCATGTTTCACCTTGGTTATAATAAAAGAATTGATTATTCCTTCTATTCACTTTGAACGCTGAGTTATAAACTGATAATCTAATTAAATTTATTTTTGTTGTTTTAAGTATAGGTTAATTAAAGTTAAACTCTTCTGTTGGTTTTATTGTTCTAAGGTTAAGTGTATGCTCTGCTTTAGTTTTAGTTAAAGCATCATGTATATTTTGTAGTTCCCTTAAGGTTAAGTTGCCAGTCATTTTTTGTATTTAAATAATATTAAATTGTTTTTGTGAGTATAATTATAGTTAGAGTTATGGATATATTTATAGTTACAGTTATGGTTATAATTATGCTTACAGCTATAGTTAAATTTAAATTTTTGGTTTAAAAAAAGGACTATAATTTGGATACAGCTTATGGGTATAATAATGATATACACAAAAGTAAGACTATAAAATATAAACCAAATAATCTGGCAACAATGAATACAATCAATGCTAACATTAATATCATTCTCAACAGAGAAGAGAACCAATTAAATATACATGATTCATATCTAGAGACAGAATTTGTTGTATGAAATGATGCTGGTGGCGTATTTGCTAATGATGCTAATATCAGACTAGTTAATTATGCTATGATGGCTTTATTTAGTTCAATTAAGCTTGAAACTGGTGGTGGTAGGACAATTGAATATATATATATATATATATATATATATATATGTATATATATATATATATATATATATATATATATATATATATATATATATATATCATTGCCATCCTAATCTATTAATGTATAATCTATTAACTAGTACGAATGATACATATGGGAAAGGTTTTGTTAGAAATTAAGGTAATAGGGATATTCAACTCAAAGGTGTTCATGCTGCTGCAGAAAGAGGTCATATGTATATGTTGGTTAAGATGAGTGATCTATTTGGTTTTGAAAATGACTTAGAAAAGATTATATATGGGTTAGGATTTAAACTAATTTTAAAAATAAACAATAATGATAGAGCTTTATTTAGAGTTGGTGCTGGTGCTGGTGCTGTAGCTAATGATGGTAAAATAGAAATGAGAGATATATCATGTTGTGTACCTAGTATTGATCCTAGTAATGATAAAAGAATTATTGTACAGAAAGGAATAAAAAAAAAGAATAATATTGATTTTAGTTTCTATGAAAGGAAAATATTTTACAAGAATGTACCTAATGCTACTAACTTCTTATTTGATCTTGGTATGGAAAGTGGTATGGAAAGACCCCAATACATAATAATTGGTTTTGAACTCATGATGCAAGTACATTTCATATAATGAATGTTACTGAATGTTATTGTAAGATTAATAGTGAATTTTATCCTTAGAGTAGAATGAATATAATTTATGGCGCTAATAATTATAAACATGCTTCTGAAGAGATTGGTAATTTTAATAAAGATTATAATGGCTTACCTCAAAATATTAAACCATTCATAAATCATAGAACATTCAAAAGTAGTTATAGAATATATGTATTTGATACTAGATATCAAATTGATCTAAATACTAGATATCTAAATGATCAAAATCATATAGGTCCACAACCAATACAAATTAATTTTAAATTTAGTGCAGCAGTTACAGATGTTATATGTCATGCATTAGTATTAACTAGAAAGGTTATTAGTGTTAATAGTGATGGTAATAAGATGGTTGATATAATCTCGTATTTGTAGTTATAGTCAATGTTATAGCTAATATTAATAATATGGTTATAGTTATAGCCAATGTTATGATATAGTCGATGTTATGTTTTAGTCAATGTTATCTGCGAAGCAGTTACTGATAGACAATGTCATAGTCAATGTCTTAGTCAATGTTTTAGACAATACTCTAGTCACGTCTCTAGTTGATATCTTAGTCATTTTCTTAATCAAACTATTTCCTACTAGTCTTAACAAAACCTTTAGCTTAAATAGTATCTAGTTTCTTTTTATTCTCTAGAGATAGACCTCTTGCTTCAAGTTTTGTCTTGGGCTTTGGTTTAGTGTTAGCCTTAGGTAGTGGCTTGGGTTTAGGCTTAGTCTTAGACTTAGGTAGTGGCTTAACAACAAAGGGATTACTTTTTATCTTCCATTATTTTTTATTTATAAATTTGAGTAGCTTTAATAAGTTTAAAACTAATTCTTAATGTGTTGGTGGTAGGCATTATAGTGGTACTAATAATATAAGAGGGGTTGTCTCAGCTAAAGGAACTAAGATGTTAACGGGTAATTGTACTAAATGTAAAAAGAATAAATCAATGACTGTCAGTGATGCAACAAAAGAAGCAGAAGGATTGAAAGATTTCTTTAAAAGTGTTGGTAAAGCAACAGTTAACTTTGGAAAGAAAATTGCTAATAACCCAGTAAGGGTTTTAGAGAGTGCAAGTAAAATAGGAAGTGCAGCTGCAAGTAGAAACCATAAAGCAGCTCTAGCAGCCACACCCGATTTAATTAAATTTGCAACTACTGGTGAAGTTATAAGAGTAGTACAGAAATGTAGATGGTTATATTTAGGTACTAAGAAGAGTTTAATTATATTAGAGTTTAAATACATCTATGATTATAGCTATGAGTATCGCTATGATTACAACTAAGATTATATCTATGATTATAGCTATATACCTTTAATGGTAAATATTAATACTAATATTATTAATGCTAAACATACTATTATAACTAAACACTAACAATTTCAGCTTAAAAAAAACTCAGTTTGTTTTTCTTTTTCTTCTTATATTCTTCAAAAATCTTAACTAATTCATTATACTAATCATTATCTCTTTTATTATCATTCATTGATTTAGTATATAGTTTATTAAACTTATCACTTAACTGTTTACTGAAAGTATACTTTTGTGAATACTTTATAATTTTATTTCTTATTTTAGTATTAATTGTTTTTGATAATGAACCACAAACAGCTGCTGTAGAAAAAGTTGTTGGTATATATTAGGGTAATCCGATTCCCGTAAATGCAACTGATGATGTAGTTGCAGTTGTTGCTATAGATGATAAAAGTATTTCTGTTATCTCAGCAATGTTAATATAATTCTTATATTATTACTTCTTATAACTTCTTATTATAGTTACTAGTTTCACTTTCATACTAATTTCTAATATCTTTTATAATGTTCATGTTGTTATCAAATTTTTTATTGTCTAGGGTTTAATTGTTTAGGTATTGATCTGAGAAGGAGGTGATATTGGGATAAAGTAAAGGTGCACGGGGTTTAGTTTCTTCCATTTTAATTAACTGAAATATTTCATGGTCATAGTCATTGTTATAGTCATAGCCATATTCATTGTCATAGTCATAGTCATAGTCTTAATCTTAGTCATTGCCATTGTCATAGTGTTAGTTTTAGTCATAGTCATAACTATATAGTAAAATAACTCTCAATATCTTTTATTATATCTTCTTGTTTAAAATCATAATGCATCTCTAGTCTTGCTTGTTCTTTGTTGTCTACTAGCTTACTTTCTAGTAATATAGATATTATATATTGTACTATTGTCCTTTTATTCTTTGTAAGTGCTTCATCAACAACAGAAATAGTCTTTTTATTATCTTTAAATTCTTTTAGACCCGAAGTGAACATATCATCTAGTTGTATGTTAGTGATATTCTGATTAAACTTATTATTATCTACCACTAGTTTTAATTGATTATATTTAGAGATTGTATCACTAGCAACTTTATTACAAAAGTTAACAGTGTTTGTAACTTCATTTGCTGATTTAATAAACTCATTAATTAGGTCTTCTTTAACTTTTATTTTGTTTAATTGTAATGTTTTAGTTGCAACTTTATCAAAGTCACCCTTTCTTAGTTCAGTTATATTTCTACTTAAAATTTCTATTTTATTAGAAGAGGATAACAAGTTATTGTCACAATACTCTTTAATAACAACATCTTTTTCATCTATGGGTGGGTGTACATTTGTAATTTTATAGGTATCTTTCTTGTCAATGTTATCGTTATCTTCTAAGAATAATTGATGAGCCTTACTTGGTGTTAAATTGTTTGTTGATGCCCCCTGATTTTTCGTTTGGTTAAAGCTATTTCTTGTCATCTTTGAATTTGTATACATATAATTAGCATTTTAATTAGTCTTATAATTAGACTTAGTCATATAATTAGACTTATACATAGACTTAGACTTAGTTACTATAATTAGACTTAAGACCTAAGGTAAATATTTAATGATTCCAAAACCTTATTATTAGATTCAAAATCTTTCTCGGATTTTAAAAATTCTTGTTCATTGTATTTACCTTCAATTATCTCTCCATTCTTATCTTCTATCTTATATGTTGGTGGTTGTGTTTTTAGAACTTCTTTAACTTTAAACAATTCTGTATTCCAATTAGAAGTGTAACCTTTGGAGAAAATGTTACGTTTGTCAGCATTTCTAACATAGTCACCGACTTTAAGTTTGGGTTTAATATTCTTAAAACTAAAAGTGTATTTAATTTTATCAAGATTATTAGAAGCATTAAAAGGTGTCATATTAATAGTAGAGTGAATGTTTTTGTTATAACTCATTACTGCATCATTGAATATATTTACCCAATTACCATCACCATTAATGAACATTGGTTTATTAAGAATGAGTAATAAAGTTCTTTTAAATCTCTATATAAACACAGCCTTTAAATCACTATAAGTAGAATATAGTTCTGTCTCATATTCTTTGAGCAAAGATTTAAACGTTTTATTGTAAAACTCGCTACCTCTATCTACCCATAACTTTTCTGGTTTTCTACTTTCAGAGCCACCCTGTGGATCTTCTGATAACATTATTTTAAAGCCATTAGTTAAAGATAAACCAGATTTATTCTTCAATAGAATAGCCCATGCATATTTTGTGAATATATATATAACAGTTAATATAAACTTATAATTGTTTTTGTATTTAATTAGAGATGATTTGTCTATCAAATCAGCTGACCATGTTTCATCTTTATATAATGGTATTTTTCTTTCTCCTCTAAACTTTGTGATTTGAGGACTGAATACTTCTTTAGCTAATAGTTGTCGTTTTTCCACCATTATTTATTTACCATAATTAAAAATAAAATTATCTAGTTGTACTTTATTAATAATATTCATAGAAAATAATTGTTTAGATATATTTAAAATTTCATCATATAGTCCAAAATGACCAGCTTTTGTTTCTAGTATTAGTAATTCTACTCTTTCTACTAATTTTTTGGGTTAGGGTTGCTATTTAAACCCCTGCCAAATGCATCATCTTTTACCCCCATTATACGTTTCTTTGTTCTATATCTAGCGCATTTCTTATCACCTTTTTCTACATCATATCTAATATCCTTTAAAAACTTTTTTTTTGTTTTCATCTTCCTCAATATTATCATCATATGTTACATTTGATTTTGTAAGAAAATTAATAATTCCATCTGAAAATTCATATATATTATCCTTAACTAAAAATTCACCTTGCTCTAGAGTTATATCAACATCATTCATTTTATAGCTTCTGGTAGGCAAATCTACAATATTTAATTTTAATTGGGGATTAGTTTGACCCCCAATAAATGAAGAATATTGGTTGTCTTTGTATCAACAAAAACTGGTGCTATATCTTGAGTTTCCTTTATGATTCCCTTTAGCGTTATACTAATCTTGGAAGTGTTTTCACCGATCTGCGAAGCAGTCTCACTGATCTGGGAACAAGCTTGCTGGATCATCTTAGTTTGTTTAGCTAACTCTTGATTTTGCCAATCTATTGCTGCTTTTAATGTTTGTTCACTTAATGCTACATTTTGTTCATTGTTCGCACTTAGTGTTTTAGTTAAAGGATCAAATAACTCTTCTACTTCACCATAATATTCTTGTTACCTTAATTTTTCTTCTAATCTACTTCTTCTGTTTAGTTTTTCTAGTTTATTTAATTCTATAAGATTATCTAGCTTAGTCATTTTTTAAATAATGAAAAATTATAATAACAGGAAATGGATAAAGAAACTTATCTTGATGAAAACTACTCCGAATTAAAAAAAAGAATAGCTCGTGGAAAACAATATTGGACTATGGAAGAGTTTATCAACCACGCTAGGATCCCTGGCATGATGAATTAATAATTTCAAAATATTCTAATTATATAAATGAATGGGAAACAAGTAAAATAATAAAATTTATAGAATATAATAAAAACAAATTAACTAGGGGGAATAGTGATTGGGGAAAATATTCTGGAAAGATGATGATCTATATTGTACTAACTACTAAACCAAGGTATGCAATTGCTCAATTTTTTAATAGGTGGTTATAGAATATTATTAAGCAGTTTTGTTTTTATTAAGATTATATGTCATTATATAATCTAATATCAGCTTCAATCAACTTTCTATCATCATTAGTGGTTAGCTTCTAAAATTTTATTTTTTTGATTCTAATGATTCTTTACCTACATCTAAACCTAATTTTATTAATAGCTCTAAAGTAGTATTATTAATTTTATTTACATGATCTCTTTTCAATAGATATAGATTCTCATCATGAGAATAGCTTTTAATATTATTTACATAGAATCTTTTACTATCAAATGTGTTTAGACTAATCTTACATGTTTTTTTTTTGTTGTCATGTTATCAACAACTTTTTGTATTCTACATTCATCTACAGTTCACGGTGTGCTATACATTAATGCGTTATAATACTCTTAATGTTTATCATTGTTACAATTCTTTACTCCTTTCTCTTTAAGGTTCTTAGGATAATCTTTAAAGCTATATGTCGTTGGAGACAGGGCTATAAACTCTTCTATTATTCTACTTCCCAATTCATGTTTGAATTTACCTGGAACTTTATTATTTGTTTTGATTGGTTTTTTGAGATTGGATAGATCCATATGTTCATTGTCAACAGTACCCCCGCTAAGGCTTAAAGCAAGACTATCAGCATCCATATAATGGAGTTAAAAATCTTTGAGAGATGGTTGAAGAATAATATAGAATAAACCATACATGTGTAATTTGCTGAATTCCAATATAGTAACACTTACATATACTGGAGAATCATATTCTATTTTTTTCTTTATATATTCAATTTGGCTAAAATCCTTTTATCTAGTTATATTCTTAAATGTTGGTTTACTCATACTTTTCAATATCTTTTCTTCATCATGTAAGAACTTACTCTGAAGAAAGTGTAGAGGATTCATGCACATTGTTCCATATAGAGAGTTGTTCATTAATTTCCTTACATCCGTTTCCTCTTCAGATTTAGCTGTTGCTTTTTATGAGTATTGTTTTGAATATAGTCTCTACATATGCAATCTTGTTTCACTGTAATTACTCTATGAGTTTTAGTTAATTTTACACCCATCTTAACATAGAACTTTAACATTCTATAAAGAACCATAAATTCTGTCTTGTTGTTTTGGTCAAAGATTATTTTCTCTGATCTTGCCTTGCCTCCATCTCTTTCTCTATAGCCCAACTCAATATCATTTATCTTTCTTTCATAGGGCATTAGTGCAAGCTGTTTTGTTCTTTCTTTACAACTATTAGTATAATTAATATCACGAACTATATAGTAACCATGATCACTATCATCTGGAGTATTTAGTAAAACATCTATAGATGTGTCAGAAAACTTGAAGTCCTTATAAGGTAGCTTCCGCATCATTGCATAGCCGTATAGGTTGTTTGCGTCTATGTACCATATTAGCTTAATGCTGTTGCTATCCGCGAAGCGGCTTCGCCGATTGTTATTGCTATTGTCACTGCCATTGTTATTGCTATTGTTATTGTTATTGCTATTGTTATTGCTATTGCTATTGCTATTACCATTACCATTTTTAATATATCTATCACCCACTTTACCACATATACCACCTCTTTTTGCTTCAACGAAATCATCTAGCATTTGTTTATCTTGTAATGAATCAAACGTAACACCACTTGACATTAACCAACAATCCAAACTATAACCCGGGAGACTAACATAATGTAGTGGGTTGAGTCCGAATTATTTCATACCTAATTTGACATATTCATTTATACAGTAGTCTAAAATCTCCACATCATTCTGTAAATACTCTATAGTTAGATCTTTACTAGTTTTATGACTGTTGTCTTTAACAAAGTTATCGACTTCTTCTCGTGTTGGTAATTTATTATATAGTGAGGATTTGAAGACTTTCATATTTAGAATACCTATAAGATTATTATACGACTCTAAACCAATGTATTCATTTGGATAAATTGTTTTAGTTTTACACCCGTATAACTTTTCCATTTGATCTAGAGGCATAGCTAAGAAATTATAACTATCTAAGAATTTCAGACAACCAATGCTTAACCTCTTAGATTTACTAGCAGCTAGTGGTATGTTATCTGTTTTTCTTTTATCATTATTCTGTTTAGAGAGTTCACTATATAGTAGATTGAAATCATAACCGGAGCCGTTATGGAATATTATGGGAATGAGGTTTTGTTTGTATCTTAGATTACACATTCTACATGCTGGTCCTCTATGTTTACCAGTTTCATGACAGTGATCTCTTACTTTATTAATACATATTTTGCTGCACATATGGCAAGTGTTATTGGTTTCATGATATAATTCATCTTCTTTATTAAATATCATTGGTTTGTTTAACTTGAAATTATTCTCTGTTTCTATTTCTAATAGATCTCTAGCAAATCTTTTGAGGCAGTCTAGACCAAAGTTGTGCTTGAAGTTACCTTGCCAGATGTAGTGAATACTTATTGGTATCTTTTCAGCTATTCTATATTTATAGTCATTAGATGAGATGTTAACAATGCAACATTCTATATCAGCAGTAATATTTTTATATTCTGGCGCTTATGTTCATTTATAAAAGTAATATGTTTTTTCTTGCAACAAACAATCTATGGTTTGAAAGTGTGACAGCATACATGATTTTCCTAATTAATTTGCGAGTTAAACCAATATGTACATCTATCACAATAATAATATTTAATGTTATTTGTATTTGGGCGATCTAACAGGGTTTCTATGTTTTTAATTAGAGCACAGTGTTATGTTTGTCCATTCCCCCAAACTAATATTCTTACATCTTTTCTGTCTTTATCAAAGTCATGCACCAATTTAAGCAATTCAATTCCATCACGACGACGTGTGTATATCCAAATATTAATATTATCTGGTATTAATTTTTGTATTCTTAATATATAATCAAATTCGTCTTCAATTTGTTGTCTTTATGCAATTAGTTTATTCTGGTATTTACTTTCTCGTGTTGCATGGTCCATGGCAGGATGTAGTCAAGCAGTAATAATTATTTGCAAGCAATTTCATTTGGTATTGCGTATATTTAATATTGATTTAGAGTTTTTGAGATCGGGAGGTAAATCTATAAAACTACCAAAAGATGCTTTGGTTGGTTCAATATTTATCCGAATATTTCTTAAACCAAGAAACTCAAAGTCATAGCCATAGCCTTTATTTATTTCCTTTTCAAAGTTAAGCCATTGCTTGAAGTCACCATATTCATATTTTGCGTTATTATTAATATAGTCGGTGATGAAGAATATTTTAGTAGTTTTAACGTCATCTTTGGTTCTCTTCTTATAATCACACTCAGATGTGATCTTATATTTAAAACTCTTTACTCTTCTAAACTGTTAACAGCTTTTAGTTTCATCCAACGAATTATTAACAGCTTCATCTATATCTTCGATGTAGTTTCCAGCTTTATCAGTAATATAAAATTCTTTCATGTTCTGGCTAGAGCTTGTATCGAAGTTATCTGTGTTTTCTAGATACTTGCGATTATTACTATATGAGTGAGTAGTTAGGGCTATTTTATTTCTAAATTCTGCATGACATTCCTCATATTCTATGTAAATAGACTACTTTACATACTTTACAAAGAATACTTTACATACTACTTTTTATACTAGAATAGACTACTTTACAGCATAGACTACTTTACATACTTTATTCTAGAGTAAATGCTATCTTTAGTTTTAGGCTTAGTTGGATGATTAGCTTCAGGTTTAATAATATCTTTGGTGTTATTTTTATGTTTACTCTCATTTTGGGGTTTACTCTCAGTTTGGGGTTTACTCTCAATTTTTGGTTTTGGTCTGAGATAATAATATTCTTTTTCTGAGTCATACCCGCTCTCCATGTTTTCAGGTATAGGTTGGGCTGGAGGGGTAGAACCCTTTCAGCTTTAGGTTTAATATCAATTGGGCCTTCATTGTCTGAACCAAACTTTTTCTCTAACAATTCTTTTTGTTTAGAATCATATGATTGATGTACGTATAAACCCTTATTTGTTTCAAAGGATGAAAAACACACGTCGCAGAAGTTTACATTACTGTTAGTTGAGTGAGACATGGTGTATTTTATTAGGAAAAATTTTAGAAAAAAAAATTTTTGAAAGTGAAAAATGAAGTGTGATAAGTGTAAAAATAATCCTTGGAAAGATTGTTGTAAAGATTGCAAAGAGTTATAATATTGTTGTTATAGATGCAAAGATATAGTTAAAGTAATAGTTAAAGTTAAGTTATAACCCGGTAACTTGTAACCCGGGTTAAAAGTTTTTTCAATCCTGCAAAACCAACCATTTAACAACCGCTAACAAAAAGAGATCGAAACTTTACTGCATCATGGCCATATTATAGGGCTACAATTTGTTGGAAATAGAACTTCCTTATAAATTGAGTTATTAACAAAATTCGAGCCAGAAAAAAATTTAGTAGGCGGATAATAATAATAGGGGATATCAATATTAATGTATCAGTAGTAAGGATATCAATATTAGTTTGTCAGTTGTAAGGATATCAAAATTATTGTATCAGTAGTAAAGATATCAATATTATTAATAAATTGTAGTTCTGTCATGCACCTAGACAGAAGCTGACTATCCTTCTGAACTTCTGCTAAGAACATTGTCAGAAATTTTTTGCATTCTGAATAGTAGTCCGTTGAGACTAGGATCCTTGCATAGTTTTTGCATGCTTGAGAAAAGTTTATATAACTCTGGATTGTAGAGTAGGAATATCTTTTATCGTTCAGTAGTTGTTTCCAAGGAATATCCATATTGTTCTCTTGATGGTCTTGTTCCACTTTCCCCCATAAGTATCCTCTGTTAGAAAATGTCAGTAGATATAAACGATTCAGCTTTCCCTCCATCTTATTGACTGTGTCTAGATAAGATTCAAATTTACCAATGTTGAATGAATTCCTGAGTTTATCACGAAAAGATACACTTCAAACTTGTCCAGTGTTTCCTGATGCTCGTAATTTAGTAGGTTTTTCTTGAAGAACTGGAAGAGTTGTGTTTTAGTTCGTTTTCCAGTCTCACTTTCACGTTCAGCTGTGTTGTCGGGTATTCATTTGTTCTCCTTGCAAAATGTAATCATTTGAGTTGTTAAATTAGTCAACTCGTTTAGATTTTCTGCAGATAAAGAAGTGCTTGGTAAAACTCTAGTTATTAAAGTCTCGTCAAACGACAAAAATTGTTTGGTAATTTTTCGCTAGTTTTTGTACGGAAGTGAAACTCATGATGAATAGCCAAAAATGCCGTGGAGAATAAAGGTCCCCATATGGAGAATTATTCTAGAACATTCTTTTTCTAGAATATTCGGGCATGATTTTCAACTTAAAATTAGTTATCATTTCCCAAGTAATTACTTGTTTTAAAGTAAAATAATAATTAAATCCTTCTATTAAATTGAATGCTTTGTATAACCTATTAAAAATTGAATTAAAATTTTAATTAATACTCAATTTGTGAGCTAATATTTAAATATGTCTTATTTTCAAAATTTTCAACTGTTTGATATCATTCTGCTAATGGTGTTGGTCATTTCTCTTAAGGGGGGCGAGCATTTTAGCATGACATGCATTTTTCCTTTTTATCATTTAATGAACTATTTATAAATTGTGCAAACTGAGCGCGTATTGTGATCGTAGTGGGGGCTTTCTTTTTAAAGATTTTTATGAAGAGTTCAGTCAGCTTATTAGTTAAAATTAAAAGTGTTCGAGCATTCTGTAGTTGCACCCTCCCACACAGTTATCCATTAAGAAGGGTCGAGCAGTTTTGCCTTAGCGCGGTAAAGGCGAGTCAAACTTTTAACAAGTCCTCTCAAGACTCGGCTCAAAAAAATGTACCCAAGTACCTAGAATCACACAGTTATACATCATAGATCAATCGTCTCCCAGGTAAAGTCAAAATTTTAGAGAAACTTGTTTCTTATTATCAATTCTAAGCAATTTTGAGTGATTCTCAGTTCATCCATTTCTATTGAAAAAAAAATTGCGGGGCGGTTGGAATAATTTGTTTCAGTATAATTTGGTATATTAGATATGAAATTAGGCTTTGAAGTAATTTTGGAAACTTTTGGATATTTGCGTATGAAATTCAAAAATTATACGGGCTATATGCCTTTTTTATACACAAAATTGACTGAGTATTTGTGTATATAGTAGTGGATAAAACAAGGCTTCCAGTTAGCAGACGGCTTGGTTCAATTTTCGAGTTTTTACGACAAAAAATGGACCAAGTTGGCTAATGGCTGGAAGCCTTGTTTTATCCACTACTTCTAACATCTACAACAAAGCTTCTCTTTCAGTTTTTTTTAGAGTACAATCACACTCTGAGCATAGAGATAGCGTTTTGAGAACTGAAACATAACCGACTAACGTCGAGTGAAATGCTCTCAACGTGGTCAGTGTTCAGGCTAGGCTTTCTCAGTAGTAGACTGATATGCATGCGGTGGGTGGGGCTGTGAGATCAATTGCTAAGAACCGCCAATACGCCATAACAAAAACCATAACAAATGCGCAAATCATTTACACAAAAGAGACATACAAAATTGAAAGGCAAAATCTAGGGTGTGTGAAACTTGTTTATTTTGAATCATTTTATTTTGTTTCTCTCGCTAAACAGTTGTATTAATACTTCTGTGGAATGTTACTTGATCAAAATATGTCTGTCAAAATTCTTGTTGAATCAACAATTTCTCGGGAAAAAACAGTTGTTTATCAGGCTTTATGCGAAAATTTTGTAGTTATTAATCAACAGAAAAAAGTAGGAGAAGGTTGGACATTTTGCCAAAAATTCTTATCAATTGCAAAGCTTTTCATCAAGGCAATTGCTGCATTACCGAATAAAACAGAACCTTCTGAAGGCAGCGTTATTACTTCTGATGGAATTTTGCCCAGCAAAACCACACCTTCATTTGAACACCACGATGTGGACAAGCTGACGGATGAAGTCAAGCGAATTTTCTATCGGTATTATTGCGAGTGCATTCTTCTTTTAGAACACCAACTTGGAGTTAATCAGGCATGCGATGACTTGGCAGATATGTGGCGATTAAAGTCAACACCTGAATCGCCAGACAGTCACACTCCTCTTAGTGAACCTGCAACGGAACCCCGTGCCTTGATCACTCCAAGTCCGAGCCCTTCTCTCTTTGCAGGACTGACTCAACAACGGCAGTTTTCAGTGTGCAACGGAGATCAGCCATTTGATTGCAACATTTTATCCGGTAAAAATTTTCAAACACCACAACAATCAAACGAAAGTCAATTCGAAACACCACAGAGATCTGAGACGCCTCAATTTGCTCCAGCACCCAAGAAGCGAAAGCCGGAGCAGTCACTGATGGACTTTGCGATTGCTAGAACGTCAACAAACGTTTGCCATCAATACAGTTCTTAATTTATAAAAATTACTTATAAATACGTGTTCGATCATGTTAAATTAAACTTTTGTGCTCAATTTTCATTGTCTAAGGGGAAATTTTTTAAACATAAGAGATATCATGCAAGATCGTGTTCAGTGAAACCAGTGTTTAAGCGTTACAAAAAAACCTCTTTGAACATGTTTTTGAAATAGTTGTCTACACAGAGAAATTTATTTTTATTATATGAAAACTTTTTATAACTATACAATAAATAACACAAAAACTTAACCTAATAAGTTGGGAAACATGATTTTTGTGATTTCAAATGAAACCTACATATAAAATTTGACTTTTGACATTTAAAAACCTTTTTTTACTATATTGTTATGAAAGAAAAAACTTTTTGTAATTATATGAGAGCTGTTATTCTTTTTATTTCAGTTAAATCCTACATATAAAAAAATTGACTTCTTAACAATTGAAAACCTTTTTTTACTATATGGTCATGAAAGCGAAAACTGTTTGTAACTTTATGGGAGATATTATTTTTTATTTCAGTTAAATACCACATATAAAAATTGACTTTTCAACAATTAAAAACCTTTTTTTACTATACTGTTATGAAAGCAAAAAATTTTTGTAAGTATATGATAGATGAGATTTTTGTATGTTTTTCAAATCATACATATGAAAATTGACTTTTTAACTCTAAAAACTTTTTTACTATATGGTTATGAATGCAAAAAATTTTTGTAAGTATGTGAGAGATGTGATTTTTTTTAATCCAGTGAAATCCTAAATATAAAATTGACTTTTTTACATTCAAAAACTTTTGTTACTATATGGTTTTGAAAGCAAAAGCTTTTTTCAACTTTATGAGAGATGTAATTTTTGTTTTTCCAATTCAATCCGACATATAAAAATTGACTTTTTCACATTCAAAAACTTCGTTTTTACTCTATTGTTATGAAAGCAAAAACTTTTTATAAGTATATGAGAGATGTGATTTTTTTTTATTCCAGTGAAACCCCACATATAGAAATTGGCTTCTTCACATTCAAAAAGTTGTTTTTTTTAACTTTTATGGTTATAAAAGCAAAAACTATTTGTTACTATGTGAAAGATGTTATTTTTCTTATTCCAGTTATTTCTTATATATAGAAATTGACTCTGAGTAACCTCTTTCTGCTATGAGCATACTCAAACAATACTTGCTAGAACAAAACCTGCAAGTAAAACTTTATGTTCTTTGATTTTTTGTCCCTAAGAGATCCAACAACACAAAGGTCTAGTGAAGTAATGGATGAAGTTCGACACGCACGTTCAATTTTTTTTGAAAAGGTATTGTGTCAGAACAATAGTAAAGAAGTTCACTTTAGAAAAAATGTATCTCTGGAATTGTGCTAAATTTTGAATTGAAACGCGCGCCAAAATTAGCTTATCAGATTTGAATATTTCAAACATTTAAAGTTGGCGCCTAAATTTGAATTCTTTTTAAGAGTTTTGGTTCAAGCCGTCATTTAAAGTTCTCTCAATACTTGTTGTGGTTTACACAAATTTCTTCGAAATCCAATGAAGTTGACAAGAAAAATGGTTCACCAACGCCGACATTGCTCTGCCACTTACTGCAACAAATGAAATCGTTCAAGGCATGAAAACAGCGCTGATCCTGACCAGCTCTGTTTAACTGTTTTTCAATGCTCACGGTGCACTTTCAATGCACGAAAATTGTCTCTTCTTGAGCAGCACATGCAAACAAACCAAGGCAAATTCTCCAACTGTTGCCGAACTAGTTACCGAGGCTTCAACGATGCTCATTTGTTTGCTCAGTACATGAGTTCTCTTCATGGGCTTCCCGTCTTCGGTGAAAAATTCCAATCGAGAGATACACCAACGGAGTCAGCTTTCCGTGAAAAACTTCAAACCATTGAAATTGTTAACAGCAGTAACGCTGAAGTGAGCGCAGACTTTGCTAGATTCATGTTATCGGAAAAACCTCGAATCGAATACTTGGTGTCAGAAAAGTTATCAAACCGACCTCACAAAATTCTGTGCAAAAGTTTTTGTGCAAAAGTTCAACTGCTTAAACCTCGTCGAGGTGAAGAGGATGGCTCTACTGAAAACGAGCGTATTGAAGTTTACCCAAACTCACTCATGACACCAGTTCTCAATGATGGAATGTCAGACAAAACGTACTGGACTATGATGGATAAAATGTTAACAGTATTATCAACATTAGCATCCTCAGGAAGTGGCTGAATCTTGGAAAACTTTATCAAATTGGACGTAAACTTGCCCGCTATAGACCAGTCAATGGCTCTTCCTGTTTACCATTGACAATGAAAATAGCCAATTACCGCGGTCTTCTCAATATAAGGAATCACAACGATCAAAACTGTTTCAAATATTGCTTCATTGCAGCTTATCATTTGCACAACAACAACAGCCTGGAACTTGACGGTAGAAATTTTAATACCGAGAGAACATCAACCAAATCAAACTTCGACTTTGAGCGCTATTTAATATTTGGAGAAAACTTAGCCGCAGTTCTTCAGATCCAAAAATACACGAAAATTTCGGATCATCATGTTCTGCAGACCGTATCTTCGAATAAAGTCTGTTTGTCAGCGTTAGACAACAAGCGGTTTTTTAAAGCAGACGGCGTTCATGCTCTCCCATTTGGACACTATGAAAATCTAGACTGTGGAAATGATGATATTGACTGGGATAACGCAGGTGTTGAATGTGATCACAGCAGTTTCGATTCAAATCTATATTTGAGTTCCGATCCAGAAAGGGATAATGATTTTGTTGTTTCACAATCATCCTCAACTGCTGCACAAAGTTCTGCACCTGGCTCTTGGCAGGGAGCCGACCCAGGATTTGCTGCAGCCCAAGCAGTAACATAATTGGATATCGAAACCGACGATTTGATTGATTTTGATGCCAGTTCTGACAAAAATTTCAGTGCCAGTAACCCATTAATAAACTTTGAGGCCAAAGCAGCCAGTAGTAGTGATAACGAGGAGCCTTCGCAAACAAAGATAATTAATTTAAACAAATCACCACCGCTTTTTGTTAATATTTTTCTGTCAAAAACCCCTAATATGCTGTTTTTGTAATTATTGGAAGAAATGTCATTGTACAGTTGTGTGCTCACTTTTGGTGTTTGATTTTGTTCAGTTTTGGTCTTTCAATTTGAAGAGTTTCTTTCCTTGGTTTTGCCTAGCTTTCTAATAATTATTTTCCGTGTTGAATTGAATTCTGTTTAATAGTTCCAGTTTTATGGCTTTGTTTGGGTTTTACATGACGTAAACTCGTAATCCCTCCCTGTCTGCGATAACCCCTAAACTCAAATGTTTAAGTATTGAATGACAACCTCTTATCTCTATGCCCCTATTTCATCTTACTGGTGTTGGCGTTGATGACTGAGGGGTAAAAATTTATGATTAGGAACCGCCCTAATATTATTACCACATACTTCAATTGAGAGAATACAGGGGGTTTATTTCCTAGAGCCCTTGGGGGTCTAAGAAAAAACCCCGCAAAACAAAATAAACATTTTCAGATAGGAAAAAATCTCGACGATAGTAAACCCCCATATTAAATTTACATTTTTGTCATGATAGTTTGTTCGGTTGTGATAGCTAAGGCATGGCCATGGATTGTGAGGCATGCCCAAGCGTGGAAAATGCGTTTAAATTGAAGATTTCAATTCCGTGGGTTTGTTCTTATCTAAAAGTAAGTTGGGGGGTTTCCTTGGCGTTCTTCTTCCCTAACCCCTATAAAAGATAATAGGGGTGGATCTGAAACATGATCAAAGTCAGATACAAAAGTTCTGAAAACATGCAAAAATCTGTAAAAAAAAAAATAAAACAGAATGGCTAACGTGTTTTCAATTTTGAGCCATAATCATTCTGAACATTTAGTGGACATAAAATGAGTTATTACAGTAATTTAAAAACGTTGGACCAAAATAACTGAAAACTGATCATTTGCTGTTAAACCTGCGGAGTATGCACAGTTAAAATTAGGCTATCAAGTCTTTGAAACGGGCCAAATGTACCACTTTTTAAAATAATGATCACCAAAATGTAGTTAAGACTGACTAAAATTCAACATGAAAGACACCAAAAACGAACGAAAAGATGTTAATCTACATTAAAATCTCCCCGAAAAAAGTTAATATGATAGAAACATTTATGATAATGCTATCTTAAAGTTATATTAAAACAAGGAGGATCGGGAATGTGCCTTTGCACATTTTGTTCCGACCCCGCTCAACCTCGTTTTTCAATTAATTGTCCAACAAAAACTATATCAAAAACTACAGTCAAAAACCGAAAAACTCATTGCAATTTTGCTCAGAAACGATGTGGAAGCTTATAAAAACCAGATCTACTCAATGGAAAGTTTGAATGTAATTAGTTGCGCCTTATTCCAAAGCCATTAATGTGATATGCAACTTGTTATAAATGTGCCATTAATGTAAAGACAGCTAAGCGGGACCTCAGAATTTGAAAAACTTAATTATTCAAAAAGCAATCATTCCCGCATTAAAAATAGGCTAAAAAAAACGACGTCTCTCCTTGCTGAACCAACTCTCAGATGTGGGACTGCTCGGTAAGGTGCTGTTAGTATGATGATTGGTTCAGACAGCAAAATTAAGCTAGAGAAATGGAAACGTAAAGAACAAATATGAAAACTGGTAGTATCAACCCAAAAAACCATTGATTAAAAATTCGAACAGCAATCAAAACTACTTCATAATTCACTTGCAAACGAATGCGTTCCTTTTCAATAAGAGTACGCCAAAAATTGGAAATCGCGAAAAACCATTATTATATTGAAAACAAGTTCTTTTAACAGCGTATGATCTATCAACCGCAAGCTTTCAACTGGAGATTGGTAATTAGTTTAACTTGGTCCTGCTTAGGATACCAATGGTACATGTCAATAGTGAGATTATGTCAAAAATCTACACATTTAAACTAAATACAGGCAGAACTTAAATTTTCATGACCAATTTTATGCAAATGGTGTTGAAGCCAAACAAACACATTTGCAATTTGCTTAAAATATTATGAGTTTTCGCTCATTGGTCCCTCGTTGCACATAAGTTTGACCCATTGATAAATAGGGTTTCACTTAAAATTATTCTGGTCTGTAACTAACGCCAAAAAAACAATAAAGGCAAATAATTTTTGATCTATTAATATCAACAACTGGACCAAAACTCTTCGTTCTCTTGCTGCTTGTCCATTGGAACGAATTGCAATTTTTACCGATCAGCTAAATGACCAAAAAGACATTATCTCAAAAACATAAATTGATTTTTGGATGTACCGAATGTTACCAAAAAACCAGTATGTATCACCTAAAAGCATTAGATAAGTTCTTTAAAATTTTTCTAGATACCAAAAAAAAGACATTACATTATTTAGACTCAGCAATAACACTACCAAATGAACATCAAATGCTGGCAAATCTAAAAATTTTTGTTAAAAAGATACGAAAAAATTTTGTTGCCACCTTAAAACCTTGCGCTTTACCCATAAAAAACAATATTGGTTTATTGAAGCTTATTGGAACATAAATGACCCCTTGTTAGCTGAAATTTAATTTTAAATAAAAAACTCTTTGTGAATGGCATGAAATAATACGACAATTAATTCAAAATGGACAGAATAGAAAGTGGATATTTTCCATTTCCAAAATCAACGATGAGACCGAAACTTGCCGTGGTATCAATGCATGGTTGTTAGAAAACACAATTGTTTTATAGATTTGCGCATTAGTTTTTTTCTAATCAGAACCCTCATTATATCCAAAATAAACTGTGCATTTTTTGCAAATCTAGGTTAAAATTTGCAAGTTTGTTATATCCAGAATTTTATCTTTGAAACTGGAGGTAAATTAGATCATATCTAAGCAAAAGAAGATTATAACAGCAGTTTATTCTCCGCGCCGCCAGTCAAACTGAACAAAGTTGGTCACATACGCTTTTTTCATGCCCTTTTGTTTAAAAAAAAGAAAAAATGCAACATTATCCAAATTTTAGCTAAAAATTTTGCCAAAACATCAAAATATTTCCCAACTCGCCTCTATCTTAAAACGTAAAATCAATCAAACTACCGTTAACAATTTTATCATACTTTATCAAAAATTGACCAAAATGTAAGCAAAATTGTGAAAAGTGTGAACCAAACAACGGAATTTAGGCTTACCTTCACAAAACTCTAAATCATTGTTACTCCTCGAAAAAGCGAATTTCAAAAAAAAATCTTTTTATTTTGAAATTTTACGCTTGACAAGCTTGGCAAGACCCAGCTGAGTATATAGTTCCCCACCATACTAAACTGGGTCGGAACAACAGTTTGTTTTCTCAACACAAACTCAACTACATTTGTGATGTGATCAAAATAGCTGATACAGTTTTGGTCACTGCCCCGTTTTGTTGTAACATCTTCTATCTTACTTCTGAATAAACCAGAAGCACCGCCCACTCGGCTATCAGTCCCTTCTTCTTGCTATGCTGCAATCAATTTTATTTTAGCAACAAGCTTTACTGCGGAGTGATAGCAAGTAGAGATCAATCAAAAATGAAGAACGAAACCGTGAAAAAGTCACTTGAGAAGTCAACGAATGCTCTAGATGAAAAGCGCAAAACGGTCAAGCAAAAAATTTGCATTAAAAAAACAAACACCTTTACAATGATTGCTATGAACTACGTTTAAGAGCAAATAAACAGTAGTAAAATAGGTTTCTAATAAGATCTTAGAATAATATTAATGAAATAGCTTATAATTTTACCAAGACTCTTAAGATATCTCGTACCAAAATCTTCCCGAAAATAATCAAATAACGACGTTACCGATCAAAACCCGTTACTTTGAGTACAACTGACAAAATGAAACTCTTTAAACGCGAACGATGCATAGATCTATTTGATTTTTATAGTTTTAGGGACTATTTCATGTAGATAAAATGGATTATAAAACCTTTAATTTTCGTTTTATTCAAATTTAATTTAGCAAATCTACTTCATTTTAATCTTTTTCATTTGACAGAATGGCACTTTTATTCTCGCCTTAACTAAATATAAAAAATAATGAAAACCAGATACATTCGATTATTCAGCACACTACAACAAGGGATCTATAACATTTACAATGCTCAAGAACTACCAAATTTTCCGGGCTTCTATCGCCCTAGTGAATTTGTGAACCAGGTGATCACTGCAGCGGTTATATGAAATCAAATTTCATAAGAAGTTAAGTTAGCTATAGTTAATTCATGGATTAGTTGTCATAAAACAACCCTAAAATGAGTCTAAATTTGATCTGTGAATATGAGTGTTAATTTAGTGGTACATACTGAAGGATATCCTTCCACAGTGGAGACATCCTCACGTCTTTGCATGTTGGGAACCAAAAATGTCAATAAGTTGCTGGTCACTGATGAGGTCATAGTACTGCTAAAATAACAAGAAGGCTCGTTAATGTCCGTTCGCACATGATGTTCCGACACGATCTTGTACATTTTTGACTTAATTGTCAACCAAATGAAGGGATAATCAAAAATATATGTAGGAGTTATAAAAAATCTTTACACTCCCAAACTACTAATTGAAATACATAATTCCAAGCCTCATTAAAGCGCTCACGAGATCTGCCATAAAAAAGACTACGCGAAAAAAAACAGACGACAAAATCAGCAAAAACAAAAATTTCACGGCAAAAAGTCAATATCTGAATTCAAAAGCACCTTCTAACAACGTCAAAATGCAATCAGATAAAACCTTAACTACAAAATTTACTCTTTCTTAACTACACAGCAGATGGGAGGTTTCTTTAATGGGACTAGGTAACAAGTCGACAAAAGAAATAATGCTGCAAAAACCAAAAATCAATCAAAAATTTTAATAACGCTTCATAAATTCATACGTCTCAAAACACTTAGCCTTTATCGAAATAAATCTTGGTAAAGTTGATAAAGTTAGACAAAATGTCAATACGACAGCGATAGGATCTGTATTTATTTAGACTAAACCATAGAATCGAACTTAATTTGTTGAAAAACTAAAAAAGAAAGCAAAAAAAATTGCAAAAACACAAAGCCGTTAAAGTCATTAGATTTATCTGAATATTGTTTCTTCTATTTCAGTTACTATCTATGCTAATTCAACTAAAATTATAAAAAAGGATTAAATAAAATTACTCGGTCATTATTTGAAAATCGTTGCGATCTGTTATTACGCGAATATGCTGAAAAAAAGAAAACAGAAAAAGAAACACAAATATTGACCATCGACAATTTTTTGATGAAAACGCATATCGTCCTCCAAGTGAAACGTCAGTTACAAAACAAATTAAATAGACACGTTAGTTTTGAATTACATGGAAATAAATGGGACCTATCAGTGATGAGAATAAGTTACAAGTTGACGAAAAGAACAAATAAACCAGAAAAATTCAAAAAAATTTTGAAAACGAATAATATTATAAGCTTTAAGGTTTTTCACTATGAATTGACTGCATTGAGTGACTTCTTTCATTCAATAACCCTCAATTAGAAGCCTATGAGACCTTTCAACGTTTTAATACAACGAAAATTATAAAAAAACAGTCCGAAACATCAAAGTAAAAAGAGAGAGAGAGATAAAAATGTCAAAGAAATTAAAAAGTTAACTTTTCAGTGAAAACTTTTGATCTTAAATTTTTTTCAACAGCAAGGGGATGCTTCTTTGCCAAGAACAATGACTTCAAAAAATTGACAAATATGAACAAGTATATCAAAACCACGAAATTTTTACGAGTATCACTTAATATAAACGCCATTAAATTTAATAGCTTTCAAAGAAAATCTTTAAATACGCTAAGTAATGCCTCGATGAGAAGGTTGTGATATTTCTTTCATAATTCATCAATAAGACATCACAATAAGTCTTACGGTTATGAAAACAACAACAAACACAGGCAGAAACCAAAAATTCAATAGGAAAGTGCTAGAAGAATTAGTCGAAGCCATTTAAAACAAAAGCTTTTCTCTGAAAACTTTGATCCATTGAATGTTATTTTCTAAGCAGATGAGATCTATCAGTATTTTGATATTGTTATATATTTTCAAAAGGAACCAAAATAATGAGAAAAAAGTATCCAATATTAAAAAAATATATGAAAACTCGTGGAACCGAAGTCATAAAACCAATAGTTAGCAGTCAAAACTGCTATCCAAAAATATTTTGGCTGCTGTAGTAAGGAAAGAGGTCTTGTAAATACTGAAAACGACATACAGTCCAAAAAATAGGTTTAAGATCAGTTAATGTTAAAAACAATTCGAAAAAATTTTTTCAATGTCTTAACAGCCATTAGCTGTCCCCTCAAAAGACTAGATAGGTTTAGTTAATGCTCCTATGGGCGCCTATTGCACTTTTAGTCAACGAGTTTCTGCATTAGGTCTTCAAAAACGTAGTAAAATGGTAAAAAGAAATTAAAATTTCATTAAAAAATACGAAAAGTCAGAGTAGAAGCCAAAACAAAACAAGTGAGATCCGTCGAAAACAATTTTTTTCGTTCATTGGGCTTCGTTTGACTGTAAGTGAGGTTCTTTATTAACGGAATCTTGATATGGAAACTGACTAGTCTATAAGTAACTTTAAAAACTTTAAAAAAATGCAAAAAATTTTCTGAAAAAATGGCTCTCAAAGAGAATATGAGTTTTATTTTTTATAGTTAACTTAGGAAACAAGAAAAAAGTTTAGGTTACGTGAGTCGCGGTCTACTTACTGCGACGTTTTGCTGTCAGTTAGGTGACAACATGCGATTTGCGACACGCTGAGCGAAATGTTCTGAGCGAGAAAAATGCAAAATTGCGTTCCCATTACTTCTAGTGCAAGCGAAGTATATTGCTAACGAATTTCTTAGTCAGAACAAAGAAATTGTGGCCGCTCTTAACTTAAGAGAATGATTAGTTCGCAGTAATCATATGACATATGAAAAGACTATTTCTCACAAGACAATTGTCAAGTAAGAGTTTGTTCAGCAATTTCGATGCGGGAAAATTAAAATTTTCAGTTAAATTAAACTTGGGGGATAAAAATGCTACACCTCCCCCCCCCCAATGCGAGTTCCATAATTTTAAATAATGAAGTACTGCTCAATGGAACGCGCTCAATAAATGGGGTGCACAATGTACCAGAGGAGTACTAACGGAAAGACTAGCCTCATTTCCATTGCATCTTTTCTCCATTAAATGTCGCTCTTTTTCCTTAGACAACATATCTAGGCTGGATACAATTTGATAATGCTTACGATCATGATTTATGAATTCATGGTCAGCGCTAAATTTTTTTGTGAAATTTTGAGCGAATTAATGCGTGTTTTTAAAGTAAATATGCTTTCTGTAGCCTAATAAGAGGTTGAACTTTTCCTTGCAATCACACTCATTGACAAAAAACCGCACAAAAGGCACTTTTACATGGTAAATTGCCTGTTCTAGACGCCAATTTTAGTTAACATAAATTTGGCTGTTTCTATAGGTTTTTCTATCAATCGCCGTATAAATTGATGTTAATGTTGATAAACTGACAAGTTTAGTCACAGAAGAAATCCAGATAGAATTTGGCCATTATCCAAAAGCAGCTGTATTTTGAGTCCCACGTGAAATCTGTTCAGTTTGCTCATAATGTTGTTGAATTCACAATGCAAAATCTTATTTACAATTAAGGAGGCATGAGCAGGTTGAACAGATTTCACGTGGGACTGAAAATACAACTGCTCATGGATAACCTGCAAACTTCTGTTTGGATTTCCTCTGTAAGTATCTTGTCAGATTATCCTGAATTATATCAACTTAATTTCTGATCATTATACGTCGATCGATATGAAGACCTAGAGACACGGCCAAATCTATTTTGACTACACTTGGCTTCTAAAACAGGTAGTTTACGTAAAACTGCATTTTTTTCGTTTAATTTTATCAATGAGTGTTTCATATACCACTTTAAGATGAAAAATTTTTATTGTACGTATGTCGTACTCTTCATCATGAATTCTTGATTTGGCGTTTCTTAAAGCAAAACTGAATTTTCATTGTTTTAAGCTTTTTATCATATGTTTTAGTTGCATCATTTTATGACGGTCATAAATACGCATTAAGTATCATATTTTTATCCGTTTGTGATCTGTGCTTGAACAACTTAGTCGCGCTAGAACTGATCTGAGCGTAAAATTTAGAATATGAAGATACACTTTAACGCTTAGTCTAATCCAAACCGTCAAAAAGAATGAGAAGGTTGAATATTTAAATGATTGAATTCTTGTAAAATTGTCTTTACCTTCTGAAGCGCTCTATTGTTGCAGAAGAAGTAGTGATAAACCCGTATTCTTTATTTGATTGATTTGATTGCAAAGAATTTATTGACAAGGCATGAAAACTGAATAAGACTTACATTACAATACATTCAATATGCTGATATTACGGTGTTCTATGTATATGATAGAACAAATTTTGTCGCCCATGGGATTCGTGCCCTGGCACCAGGATACTTGCACCCGCTTGCTAGGTCCCCTGACCAGATGGGGCTCGGATTTATGTTCTAAATTAATTAGAACAACTATAAGCTTTTAATATAAGCACTTTAAAAAACATTACACCGCTCCACTGGAACTCTAATGATTTTGCCGGCCTCCAAAACAGGAGTACAAAACTAAAATGGTTTCTTATCATAGTCTCAAACTGCATTAAGCGAATAGTGGTGGGATGTAAAGCAGATAAAATTTTAAATCTAAGAAACCGTTGATTCTCTGCCTTTTTCGGGGAATTATTCCGCAATAACATGAGATCTTTATCAATATATGAACCAAAATTCGAAAGATTTTGTAAACATGGGAATGTTTATATCTTCAAGGTTTTTAAGTGTAATTTGTGTATGTTTTTGTAAGCAAATTTTGTCCTCGAAGACGTTCTTTTATTAATTGAGCTGAGAAAATTTCTTGGTTAGAAATGTTTTTCAAGTATTTTGACCACAAATTGTAAAATAAATCACCGCTGGAGAAGCCACTACAATTTGTTTCATATGATAGGTGACCTAAACAGTAAAGAGCTACTTTTAACGCCTCATCATCAAGTGTCGGTTTTTTTCAAATCGGCTTTGCTTCATCTCAACCGTGCGAGTTCACTAATAAAAAGTTCTCTAACTGATACTCAGTGAATGAAACAGCTAAAAACTGACAATGTGAGACTTTATAAGTGAAAGAGGGCGACAGTGTAGGGCGATTAGTTGACTAACTCCAAGAGGGTGATAACATTTATGTGGAAACATTTACTCAACTCACGTTGAGATACAACATTTGCAGAACTTACCAGTGGAATAACACGTTGATGCCCAAATAACACTACGAAAACTGCTTACTTTACAGAATACGAGTTCTTCACACTCTTATATCACCACTGTTGCTACACAAACAGTGACAAAAAGAGTCTGCTAAACTTGTAGTCTAATCCCGGCAACGCCTGTGTGTCATTTAACATTTCTTTTTTTGTGTCGTTTGACATTAATATGCACACGTAATTAAAGTCACAGCTCAAGCAACAAGATCCTATATTGTGAAACCTGATTAGAAAGAGTTATTTGAGTTAAATTTCGGTTTCTATTGTACTTCTCGGCCATATCTAGATTCATTAAAAACTGAGTTCATTTCAATTGAAACTAAATCCAAAAAATTGCAGAGTACATACGTCAAAAATACAGATTTAATTTTGCCCGTTTAGTGTCAGAAAGAGTAAGTTGTCAGAAAATCTACTTAAAAACACTCACGTGCATATTTTAAAATGCCGAAAGTCTGCAGTGCCAGAAGTTAAAATGCCAGAAGTTGCTACTTAGCCAGAAGTTGAATTCCATTGAAATTCGTCAATTTAAAACGTGCGCGCTTCGTGTTTTAAGAATGGTTAAGTGACTCTGCAGAAGTCACTTCGAAATTTTGACTTAATATCTCGAACCACTTCGCGGTTCTCGATAAACGCCAGAAGTTCTCAGTGACTTCAAGCAGCGTCACTTAACCATTACTGAAAACGCTCCTGGTTTACAGTGCGAATACAAGCTCAAAATTACTGAGCTACGATTCAGTTAGAAAGACATTTAAGGAAATCAACTTATCAAACAACAGCAAAAACTTCCAAACTTGTGTATAGCTGTCTGAAGTACGCCTGTCTAGAATTTTGAAACAAAACAAATCCAGTGACATTTAGGGGTCTTTCCCCTTACAGCCGCCCATGAAATTATAGCCCAAATTATGGTAGATTTACCATAATTTGGGGGCTCTTCGTTATCTGACCACTAAGCTGGGGGGCTGTATTGGAAAAGGCCCAAACTTTTTTGCTGATTCGGCTAATTTTCAGGGGAAAATAAATTTCAGAAGTTTTTATGTCAGCCAAAAACAGATGAGAGGAAGTAGAAGAAAAATCAAATATGCTGCCCAAAAACCCGTCACGCATGTTATTAAAGAGATAATGCAGAGAGAAAGAGAGAAGAAGTAGAATGTGGGATCGCCGAGAGAAGCGATGAGGAAATCTGTTTGTGAAAGACGTCAAATAGAGCTCGCAAAACGCGAAAGGAAAATCGTTGCAGTCTCATGGCAGCCAAAACTCGAGAAATGGATTTAATAGACGATGATATCTTGTTTAATAAGAAACATTCATTGGGAATTGGCACTGTTTATTCATGAAACCGTGCAAATCGCGAGAATGACTGGTTTTGATAAGTTGGTAGCCATAAAACAACCATCTAAAAAATGGTCAGAAACAATTCAGTTCACCTCTAAACCCTTTTTTTCCTCGGCAGCAATCGCTAAGAGCAAAAATTGTGTATTTCGGCAGCAGCCGACTATTGCAAGAACCAAACCTAGAGGAACTAGTAATTAAAAATTGATAAATTTGGTCAATAGGAATTATCAAAATTGGGATTTTTCCATTTGAGCCTCCCAGCTCTGTGGCTGCGTGTTGTTTGCAGTACACACGCAGCTGCCATTATTTTGCGAAATTTTTTTCCTATGTTATGGCAGCTGCTCTTTATTTGGTAGTTGCATAACATAAAGGGAGTGGTCACAGACCAAAAAGATCCAAGATTTCATTCCATAAGCATCAATTTATGACAAAAACGTTGATCAACTACAGCAAAACATCAAGGTAATGCGAAGCTTGAACTTTGTAGCCTGACCACTGATGTAAAAAACTCGAATGAAAGTCTTTCCTACGATTTACTACATTCCAACAGGCGCTTGCTAAAGAAAAATCTCATTACAACCTCGGTTTGTTTTTCGTAACATTGGGATCTATTCTATTTCGTCCTCCCCTAGAGCTTAGTGCCAGGAATAACTTACACCCTCAGTTGCACATGTCAGTTTCCACATAGTAATATACTACATAACATACAATTTGTAATTGAGTTTCGTAAAAAACACTTTAGGGGGACGAAAAAGAATAGATACGTAACCAGTATCCAAACGTCATTCGTTGCTGTCATTCGTCAAGAACAATTGCAAAACAATAATTTAGATTTTTAAAATCTTGTCTTTAAAATGCACCCTGCACTGCAATTCTTATCATGCATTTTTTGTTGACGTTCAACTCAGCTACTTGTGAGCACAAATAGCAACAAAAATGTCGGAAGCTGAGAGAAGCCTGAATCAGCAACAACGTATATCAGTACAACTCAGTCATTATAGAAATCCATCCTAACTTGAATCCATGGACTGCTTCCAATAGAAGCCATATCAAACTATTCTGCATGAGTTTTGGAAAAAATAATTTCTTACGTCAACTTAACTGTTTTAGTTAGCATTGTGTCTGGTAAACTTACCAGCACAATCTAACTTCCATCGCCAAATCAGATTACGAGGTGTTGCACGCCACTTTTTTTATCGCGGATTCTCCCATTTCTCTTCTCAAGCCTGTGTTATCTTTATCTTCTACATTTTCTTGATCTTGCCTATTTTGCGCGTATTTCCGCTACCAGGGTTGAATTTTCCCGCCCAAAATGATGTAAGAGTGGGGCTGCAATGGGAGGATTTTTTAGGAAAATGCAGCTCAATACTCTTACGCCTTTTTGGGCTGCATTGGGCTTCCAAGGGGGGTAAAATGGTGTAAGAGTGAGTGGGTAAAAAACAAATTAACCCCCCACTCTTACATCTTTTTTGGTCTGCCAAGGGGGTAAAACGATGTAAGAGTTCGGGGGTAATTTTTCTTGTACCCCCTCACTCTACACTTCAACATTTAACCCCCATTGGCAGACCAAAAAAGCTGTAAGAATGGGGGTTCATTTTTCCTTTACCCCCTCACTCTTGCACCATTTTACCCCCCTGGAAGCCCAATGCAGCCCAAAATGATGTAAGAGTTTTGAGCTGCATTTTCCTAAAAAATCCTCCCATTGCAGCCCCACTATTACACAATTTTACCCCCCTTGGCAGCCCACTCTTACATGGCAATTTCCGTCAGGGGGGTAATTCTTAAAAAGTCCTCCCATTGCAGCCCATTGCAGCCCACTCTTACATGGCAATTTCAGTCATGGGGTAATTCCTGAAAGGTCCTCCCATTGCAGCCCACTCTTACATAGCAATTGCAGTCAGTGGGTAGTTCTTGAAATGTCCTCCCATTGCAGCCCATTGCAGCCCACTCTTTCTTGGCAATTTTAGTCAGATGGGTAATTCTTGAAATCTCCTCCCATTGCAGCCCATTGCAGCCCACTCTTACATGGCAATTTCAGTCAGGGGGGTAATTCCTGAAATGTCCTCCTATTGCAGCCCATTGCAGCCCACTCTTACATGGCAATTTCAGTCAGGGGGTAATTCTTGAGATGTCCTCCCGCTACAGCCCATTGCAGCCCACTCTTACATGGCAATTTCAGTCAAGGGGGGTAATTCCTGAAATTTCCACCCATTGCAGCCCACTCATACATGGCAATTTCAGTCAGGGGGTAATTCTTGAAATGTCCTCCCATTGCAGCCCATTGCAGCACACTCTTACATGGCAATTTCAGTCAGGGGGTAATTCCTGAAATGTCCTCCCATTGCAGCCCACTCTTACATGGCAATTTCAGTCAGGGGGTAATTCTTGAAATGTCCTCCCATTGCAGCCCATTGCAGCACACTCTTACATGGCAATTTCAGTCAGGGGGTAATTCCTGAAAAGTCCTCCCATTGCAGCCCATTGCAGCACACTCTTACATTGCAATTTCAGTCAGGGGGGGCTTATTCCTGAAATTTCCTCCCATTGCAGCCCACTCATACATGGCAATTTCAGTCAAGGGGTAATTCCTGAAATGTCCTCCCATTGCAGCCCACTCATACATGGCAATTTCAGTCAAGGGGTAATTCCTGAAATGTCCTCCCATTGCAGCCCACTCTTACATGGCAATTTCAGTCAGGGGGTAATTCTTGAAAAGTCCTCCCATTGCAGCCCATTGCAGCCCACTCTTACATGGCAATTCAGTCAGGGGGTAATTCCTCGCAAGTCTTCCCATTGCAGCCCAACTCTTACATCATTTTGCCCCCTCTGAACAAATTACCACCACACTCTTACATCAATTTACCCCCCATAGACAAATTACCTCCCACTCTTACATCAAAATGGGAGGATTTTAGGGAGGAGATTCGACCCGGGTACTCATCGGGTAACGGTTGAAGATTTGGATATAATCTTTCACATTATACGCCCCAACGTACTGGTCTGATAACCTATAGACCCTCAATTATGGTAATTATACCATAACGGGGGGCTACAATTTAATGGGGGTCTATAGTGGGAAAGACCCGAAGACTGTGTTGAAATATTTGGTTTCAGCAAGAAATATCATGTATACGAGCAAAGTTTTCCCAGAACCATGACAATCCCCCTCAATTTCCTGTATGGAACGGCCACTTTATAAGTTCGATTGATTCGCAGTTAATGATGTTTGATTGAAGTACAAGAAAATTCTTTTTACAAAAAACCAAGGCTGCTATCTCGCAGTTTGCCTAATGGGGCCAATATATGGAGATGTAGGGGATGTGTTTGAGACTTATTTTGTAGAGAAATTGATTTGATTAAATACAAACTAAATCAAATATTGAACTATCCACTTGTAAACTAGCATAATTTAGACAATATAATCTACTGCACAACTACCGTTTTAATGTTTTTCCTGTTATAGCCCACCAGTATATTGGTGAGAAAAGCAATAATCCCCTAAACATAATAAATATACCGTAATGGGGGTATATATTCTCATGGTCGGCTCAAATGGGAAAAAAACCAAGTTCTGAGTTGCGTAGCTGGGTTCAGACCATTATCATTTTATTCTCAACTTTCAAGAAAAAACAACTCATACTTTTCGAACAAGTTAAAAGTGTTCTTGATTAAAGCAGACGTTGATGAAGACGCCGTTGTGGCTGGATGTCAAAAACAAGGGCAACACAAGCGGTATGTCATCGATTGGTTGGCATGCGAAGCTCAAGACTCCTTGGAAACAACCTCTTTCAACGCGCAAACAATAATAGAAATTGAAGATAACATTAATTGAAACGCGACAAAAACAAAATTTGTGTCGAAAACTCCAAGTCATATAGTCCAAGTGCAGCATCGCACTATGCAGCGCTTGATCGTTCAACTTTGTTTTCTTGCGAAAGTCAACCTTCAACTTGGCGATGCTCTTACCTCAGAGAAAAGATCTTTGTGCAGCATGCTAATGTCAACGCATAAATAATACTTTTTTATTGCTTGAACACAAGTAGTTTTTTCATACATATGCATTTCAACGCCAATTCCACCACTGTTTAGTAATCATTGCACTCTATTTCATGGGATAAAATGCGTATTTCCCGCGTAGTTCGCGAAGTTGAACATGCACAAATTTCATTACATACCAAATGTAATGCAAGGGTTTGCTCAATCAGATTCTTGGGTCTCACCCCAATAACCGATGCTAAAGAGATACTTTTAGTTCAATGTTGATGTTCCCAATGACCTTGGGAACTCAAGAAAAGCATGACATTTGCTGATGATTAAAACTACCGCCAAAAACCTGAGAGTTACTCTTTCCCGAAAACATCTGACAAGAAGTCGCAACCAAATACGAGCAACCAAAAGTCTACCTTCAAAATTAAGAACCAATCGTCTACTTTCTGAAACGGATTTTTTTTTAAACAAAGAGGGTGACATCACCCCACCCCCCCCCCCCCCCCCCAAGACAATTAACAGTGCTGAACCTACACCTGCAAGCAGAACAAGCTTGCATTAGCAGTTCTAGAGAATCAAACCAAGCTCTAGAGAAGCCAACCAAGAGTCTGAGAAACCTACCCAGCCTGCGCACCAAGAAGTCACCAAAAAGTTCAGAAGAAGAGATAAGATACGTCTTCAAAACATCAGGAAAAGCCCACAAGACGATTTTTTTCGGTCTCAGACGTCACCAAAGACGAGATTTTTTTTCAAGGGTTCCAGACGTCACCCCATCAAGAAGGCCTGACATTTTTTTGGTTAGAGACGTCACCAAGAGATGATAGCCCGAGGTCCCAGACGTCACCTCAGAAGTCCTTTTCCCGGTTAGACGTATCCAAAAAAAACTTGAATTTTTTTGCGACAAAAATCTCAAAAACATGAAAATTGTCCCCCAACGAGATTTTGTCGATGCTTCATGAACAAATAGCCATGAGAAACCATATGTCAGCATTTAGCAACAAAAAACACACAGATTGTACGAAAAGACGATATAGCGTTTTTTGCATCAGAAAAATTAAAAAACCATTTTTCTAAATTTGTCGCCAAAAATCTACTTGACAGTAAAATTACTAGTTTAATAGAGCACTTCAGTTGGACCTTAAATTGACTTTTTTTAAGTTGAGTTGTTTATGTAAAATTTTTGCTCAAAAAACGAAAAAGTCGCAAAAGTGCTTTTTTGAGGGTCAAAAATCAAAAAACGTTATTCCAACATTTTAATGAAAAATTTTTAAATACAAGAAAACCTATTGATTGGGCTCCCTCAGTTTGTTATTATACAAGTTTCAAAGTTAGTTTATGGGCTTCGCATTTTAACAAAGAGGCAACTAGAATTTGGCAAAAATTGCAAATTTGACTTTAAAAATTCAAAAAACGTTTTCTTTACGTTATGATATAAACAATTAGTAGATGCAAGAAGACCTATTGATTTGGCCCCCTCACTTTTCTATAACACCAGTTTAAAGTTAGTTTATGGATTTTGCTTTTTAACAAAGAGGCAACTAGAATTTGGCAAAAATTGCATCTTTGTTTTTAAAAAAAATCAAAAAACGTTTTCTTGACGTCATGATATAAAAATTTAGTAGATCCAAGAAAACCTACTGATTTGGCCCCCTCACTTTGCTATAATACAAATTTTAAAGTTAGTTTATGGATTTTGCTTTTTAACAAAGAGGCAGCTAGAATTTGGCAAAAATTTCATCTTTGACTTTAAAAAAAATCAAAAAACGTTTTCTTGACGTTATGATATAAAAATTTAGTAGATCCAAGAAGACCTATTGATTTGGCCCCCTCATTTTGCTAAAATACAAGCTTTAAAGTTAGTTTATGGATTTTGCTTTATAACAAAGAGGCAAATAGAATTTGGCAAAATTCCATCTTTGATTTTAAAAATTCAAAAAAATTTTTATTTGACATTTCGATAGATACAATTACTAAATCCAAAAAAAAATCGTTAATTGAGCCCCTTCCGTTTGCCATAATACAACCTTTAAAGTTGGTTTATCAATTTTGCATCTTTGACTTTAAAAATTTAAAAAAAATGTTTTCCTGACGTTTTGAAATAAACAATTAGTAGATCTTAGAAAACTTATTCAATGAGCCCCCTGAGTTCGGTTTAAAACAAGCTTCAATTTTAGTATTTCGGTTTTGTATTTAGTAAAGAGGCAACAGAACATTTGCGAAATTGTTTCTTTCACAAAAAAAAATTGCGTACTACTAGCCGCGAGCCTAGTTAATGGGGTAGTATGTATTCCTAAGAGACCAGACAATCACATTTTTTTGTTTTCAATTTGTGTATACTACTAGCCGCGTGCCTAGTTAATGGGGTAGTATGCACTGAAAACAACTTCTCAAGAAAAACGAAAAAAAAGAAAATTAAAAACTCTTTCATTAGCTCAATAGCAAGAAAATTAAAAGCTCGAAATAACTCCCCTCTTAAATTTGCTCAGTCAAATAATCCCTTTGAGTTGCAAAACTCAAACGTCTCTTTCTTTCTGTCCGCAGTCCCGGAAGTTGCCTAAAGAAGTCCCCTTGCCCCTTTTCGGTCTCAGTAGTCACCAGATAGAAGAAGAGAGCATTTTTGGTGTCAGTAGTTACCATAGTAGATGATCTTCAAAACTTAGTGTCAGCAGTTACAAGAGCGGAAGGAATATTCAAAGTAAAGGTTTCAAAAGTTTTGAAAAGAAAACAAGAAGCAAGCAGTTCAACTTAAGAGGAAAGAGTTTCAAACGAGCCCCAGTACAAATCGAGTTGTCTTGTCTGCTTTTCTGTAGCTCACGTTGCCTATTCGCACTGCAATAAAAAAAAAACTTTTAAACTTTTTCAACACAGGGTCTAAGCAGTAGCAGCTTCTAAGCATTTTTGTGTTGCTTTTTCAAAAAGGGTTTGTCCTTGTAAAAGATTGTAACAAAAAAATTTTCAAGAGCCATACACTTATTCTATTCATAAGAAAATCTTGATTTCCCCAAGTTGTAGGAATTATTTGGTCGTGTTTATTGAAATAACAAAACAAGCGCGCGCACACGGTTATTTTTCTTTTTTTAGATAAAACTAGCTAGATTTAGCACAAAAAAAATCTTTAGGATTCTATTTTTCGGAAAAATTGCGTCGTAATTTTCAACAACAAAAAACCTGGGGCTGATTACCCTCACAGCGTCATAAACATTGTTTTTCAACTTTGAAATTTGCGTCGCTGCGGTTTCGAAGCCGTTTTTACTTGTTAGTACGAAAAAGACCAACAAGAGCAAGATGACAAAGAAGAACAGTCAAAGTTGTCAGTACGCGTTAAACAAATTCAAAATTGCAGAGCTGAGTTCGAAAAGCAAACTGAACCTCTTACAAACTGCAATCGATCAGAGAAAGAGTTTCAGATCACTCACCCTGCTCATCAATAAAGCAAAAGCAAATGTTGACGAGCTGAAAACAAAACTTGATGCCATGTTAAAGGAAAGTCCGAACTCCAGCAGCACTTCATCTGTCATGGAACGATGTTCAAACCTTCTGTCACGTCTAGAGAAATTTGAACACGAAATTGACAGTTTGGATGACGATGGACTATTGAGCCAATCTTCAACTAGGATACGCGATGATGTCAGTGTAACAACTCATACGACTGCCAGATATCCAACCTCACGGAGATGCTCACCATCAATGAACGAGATTCCAGAAGCAAGCAAACCAGAACCTTCATCATTCTCCAACAAAACACCACCTTTACCACCGAGACCGGAGAAACCATCACTGTTTTTGTCTGAATGCCACACGACCAAACCAATGTTGTCAAAGTTTTTAAATGGCGACAATGAGAATCCGCTTTCTATGGGAATGAGTAGAGCAAGTATATTCAGACCAATTAAAATTGAAAACACATTGGAATCCAAAACAGAAGTAAAACACTCGGATAAAAATTTTGCGAAACCTGAGACAACCGTCGCAAAAACTCTCGATCGTTTTGCTCTCAGTGATACAACGTTATCGGCTGTTGATAATTTTACAGTGAACCAGCAGCAGCTTAAAGCAGACAATGATTCAGTCCAGCCGCTTAGTTTTGTCAGCACGCAAAATAAAATTCAAAACCATTTTCCTCAGGAAAACTTTAAAAATCAATGTCAGTCAAAACACATGCTATCTGAATTTTTGCGAGATATCGCCGAGGAACGGTTTCAGAGGCATACATTTGAACCAAAGAGCATGGGTTGTTCCAAATACAAAGGAACACATAATTCCCGCTTAATGAATCCCAGTTCTGTCAAATATTACAGTCAAGAAAACGCACAGAATCTAGATTTTGATCCGCAACAGACAAAACAACCAATTGAACTGAGTTACACAATGACAAACTTTAATCAGTTCTCTGAAAATTCCTCCCAAAACGCAAACAATTTTCAAACCTCTAACATATTTTCTTTACCTTTGCATAGTGGACAGGAATTGAAAAACACAGAGAATAAAATTTTACCAGGAAACTTTACTCAATTCCAGCCACAGTCACAAGTCAAAACGGAAGGCATTGAGCCTCTCAACCCATTCGGTGTTCAACAAACCGCCTGTTCAAAAACAATAACTGAAAGTGTTCCCATTGCTCATTCAATCTCAACGTTTCCCCCACAAGCACTGGCTTCAGTAGAGCAAAATCCCGAGTCACAATTACCACATTCACATCAATTTTCCAGCGTATTACATCCAATATCAAATGAAAGGTTCAGACACCCTTCATTTGAAATCAATTCTTTACCGTGGACCTCAAACACAGCTCCATATTGGCAGAATCCAACCAGTAAACACTCAATAAATTTACCACATCTTACAATTCAAAACTTTAATGGCAACCCATTGAAATACCACTAATGAATAAATAACTATTTATGCCTCGTACATAACAACACCAGTACTACTGACACACATCGTATCACCTACCTGCAAAATGCTGTTACTGGAAAAGAAAAAGATGTCATCCAAGCGTATTCGTGTGATCCTGCTTATTATAGCACAGCTTTAAACGAACTCATGTCATATTTTGGTGATCCTACAATAGTGGTGAATGCCTTCATAAATCAATTGGAAAACTGGAAATCAACTAATGACTATAACAAGCAAAACTTTGTAACCTTTGCTTTGTTCTTGAAACGTTTAGTGCAAGCTTTCCAATACCTGGGATACACAGCAGACCTACAGAGCTCAACATTTATGAAGAAAGCTAAAGAAAAAGTCCCGCATAACATCCTCCTCAGTTGGACAGAGTACACCGTTACATCAATTGAAACACCAGCTACTTTAGTTTAAATTCAGAAATAGTTAGAAGTTCAAGCACATGTGTACGATAAGATAAACCGCGAAACATTCCAGCAAAATAACCTTCGTAGAAACTACTTTAATAGCTCTGGAAACATGAACAACAGCGATAGTCACAAAAGAAATTAAAGTGCCCAAAGTTCAGGCTTTCCAGCACAGCCGACTAATCAAAATCAGTCAACAACAATAAGCAGTAGCGGTACTCCGAAACCGCCTAGCGCCCCTCCATTTCCACCCGTAAACAACGCAAATCAACCAAAGCGTTCTTGCGAAAAATGTCGAGGAAACCATGTACTAGCGACCTGTCCCGATTACCAAAAATGCAGCCCAAGCCAGCGATTTGGACATTGTAAGCAAGAGCAATCTTTGCTCGAACTGTTTGAGCAATAAACACAAGAAGCAAAATTGCCCATCAACAAAACGCTGCCAAACATGCAGCGGATACCACCACACAACACCGCATGACCCCGCTAAATTTAGCAAGCGTCCGCCAGCGGCTTTTGCCACCAGCAATTCCACAGGTACAAATGTTACTAACCAAGAAAATCAGCCAGTCAAACAGCAATGTGAACCAGGAAGTAACAACAATGCAAGCGTCTCATCCAAATCACACAAGAGCCGCTACGGACAGTCTTTTGCAAACAGAAATCAGAATCAATTTCAGCGCGCTAATTTGAACAAGGCCAACCAAAATTTTAGCGTGAATCATCTACAGTCTACACCAAAAGAATGGTTCGAACAACTTCAACTTATCCCAGTATCTTTTCTATACGGCAAGAAAGCTTTCGATACGTACGCTCTGATCGATCCCGGAAACCAATTTACTTTCATACTTGACAAAATCACAGAGTTCCTTGCTTTTCCATCCGAAGATCAAGAAGCCACTACGCTTAAGTATCTTAACACAGAGCATGATATGCCACTTTCAAAAATTTCAGAACAAGTGACAGTTGCACCTTACGAAAGTTTGGATAAAAAGTTTCAAATTAAAACAACTTATAGCACTCCCTGTATAAATGTAGCACCAGCTAATACATTTGAACTCAACCAGCTTTGCGATGCATTCAGAGAATTGCTTCACATTCACTTCCCAGAAGTAGCTGAAGGCAAAATTGGTGCACTTTTGGGAATAAACACTTTGCTTTCACACATCCAGTTGAAGTCATCCCGGAAACGAAAAACCAGTCTTTCGGCGTAAAGACGAGGGTTGGATGGATCCTAGCTGGAGAGTATGAAAGAGTGCAAAAGCAACCCAAACAACGATCTCACCAGCAGAAACAGCACGTGTACCACGTATCACGAAGAAGCTCCAACGATCAGCCTCTTGATGAATTACTTGAGCAATTCTGGAAAATTGAAGCCGAAGGAACTCAACCCGAGCGTGAATCTAAAAATCCCGTTGACAAGGAAGACCTTGATATATTGAACAAAACAATCAGCTACAATCAAGAGAGGTACAAAATTGGACTGCCTTGGAAAAAACCATTGAGAATTGAAAATAATTATTTTGCAGCTCTCAGCTAGCTGAAAAGTCTTGAGAAGCGACTCACTAATGACCTCCAATTAAAAGAGTTGTATAAGCAAACTCTCACAACAGATCTTCAAAAATTTTATTTCAAGCCAGTTGAAATGCAGCAGCCAGAACCCGAGAAAATTTGGTATTTGCCTCATCACCCGGTGGTTAATCCAAACAAGCCCGGAAAAGTGCGCGGAGTAGCAAATGCTGCGCCCAGGTTTAGAGGACAATCTTTGAACTCCAATTTGATCACAGGACCAGATTTGCTGAACAACTTGGCAGGATTTCTTCTGAGATTTCGTGAAAACCCAGTTGCCATTCTATCTGATATCGAAGGAATGTTCATGCAGATAGCAATAAGGCATGAGGACTTAACTGCACTTTGCTTTCTGTGGCCAAATGAAGAGATGAATAACCAAACCCAGTTCACCAGATTAATTTTTGGAGCAACCTGCTCCCCATTTTACGCAATTTTCGTTCTGAACCGTTCCGCAGAAGATAATGCAATTGAATTTCCAAAAGCAGTTAATGCAATAAAGAACCATTTTTATCTGGACGACTATATCCATTCTTTGCCGTTGATAGAAGAAGCAATTGAAACCATTAACCAGACTAAAGATAGCCTTCATAGAGGTGGCTTTCGCTTGACAAAATTTGTGTCAAACAAACATGAAGCCCTAAAGTTCACTGAGCAAGAAGATCGAGATGAACTGAAAGAGATCAGTAGAGTCCTCGGTCAGAAATGGAATACCAGAACTGACTGTTTTCTAATGAAGACAATAGAATAATTTCCCCGAAATGCAAGTGATTATACACAAAGGAAAATGTTCAGCTTAGTATCAATAATTTTCGATCCCCTAGGAATTTTGTCCCCGCTCACAATTAGAATCAGAATGCTTTTACAACAAGTCTGGAAGCTAGGCAAGAAGTGGGATGAATCACTTCCCGCAGAACTTCATTCCAACCTACAAAAAGTGCTCGATAGTTACTTTGCAATGCCTGATAACGAAATCCCCAGATGGTTGAACTCCTCAACGAATCAGGACAATAATCACCAGCTCCATGTCTTTGTTGACGCCTCACCCGTTGCATTGTCAGCAGTTGCTTACATTCGCACCCAAAAACAGGACGAAATCTTTCAAACATCTTTTCTGCTTGGAAAATGCAAAGTTGCACCAATAAAACAAATTAGTGTGCCAAAACTAGAACTCGAAGCAGCCGTTGTAGGTACACGCCTCCGCACATTGATAGAAACCGAAATGACATTAAAATTTGAAAAAGTCTACTTGTGGACTGATAGTCGTAGTGTCTTAGATTGGATCAGTTCAACTAAGAAACAAAACGTTTTCGTCTCAAATCGACTCAAAGAAATTAGGAAAACAACTAAAACGGATGAGTGGAATCATGTCCCAACTAATTTTAATCCAACCGACCATAGAACGCGTGGCCTTGAGTCATCACAAATCCCCCCGAAATGGCTTACAGCACCAAAATTTTTGCAAAACACTGAAAGTTCTTGGAAAGATATGAAAAAGATTTCAACCGTAGGTGTCGTAGCCAGAAATAAAAAATCAGCAATCACACCTGTTATAGACCCGAACCGCTTTTCAACATGGAATAGACTACTTTTAACCCTAGCAACTGTTTTCAATTTAATTTACAGAGCTAAAAAGAATCGTTCCAACGAATGTCAGTACACTAAAGATGATGTTTGTTTATCTCAAAATTTTCTGCTCAAGTTGTCTCAAAACAATGCTTTCTCTTCAACAATCAACGCATTACAAAGAAGACAAAAGTTAGACGCCAAGTGCAAATTGAGAAACTTAAATACAATAATTGACCGAAATGGACTCCTACGATCTAGTGGCCGTCTCCTATTTGCCCCAACAGAATTGGAGACCGAAAATTGTCCAATAATCTTGGACGCAAAGGAAAAGATTGCGAGACTATACCTTGAACATGCGCACAGAATTTGTGCTCATCAAGCAACAGAACCGATCAAAGCATTCGTACAACAATGCTACTACGTCATTGGACTTCGAAAAACACTACTTTCAATAAAATACCGATGTTTTCTGTGTCGCCGTTTTGACACTCAAAATAAACAACAAATAATGGCCCCACTTCCTGCATTCCGCTTCCCCACAGAAGAAACCAAATTTCCGTTTGCCAACACAGGACTGGACTTTCTTGGCCCGTTTTATATTGAGGACAAACAAGGCAACATTGAGAAACATTATGGATTTATTTTTACATGCCTCGTTACGCGAGCAGTCCATTTAGAAACATGTCCAGATTTAAATACAGACACCTTCCTCAATGCATATCGACGATTCACCTGCCGAAGATGCCAACCTATTTTATTGTACAGCGATAACGGAAAAACATTTGTCGCCGCCTCCGAAGAGCTGAAGAAGTCGGTTAAGGCTTTAGAAAAAGACAACATTTATAAAACCCTAGCTTTAGTTAAAACCACATGGAAATTTAACCCACCATACGGCCCTCATTTTGGTGGCGTGTGGGAGCGATTGATTCAGAGCGCCAAGAGGACACTCTTAATCATTCTAGGATCTAAGCGTCTCTCCTTCGACATCTTTTGAGACAATAATGGTTGAAGAAGAAGCAATCCTGAATTCCAGACCCTTGACAAACGTTGCTGATCAGCCTGAAAACGAAGAACCACTCACTCCTAACATTTCCTCATTCAACGCCCTGCCACCCGGAAACTTTGGAGACCAACAGCCAGCTATTTTCAAGAAGTGGAAGCACGTGCAGCAGTTGATGAACCACGTGTGGCGGCGTTTGATTAAGGAGTAACTGCCGACATTACTCAAGAGACGTAAATGGACAGACAACAACCAGCCTCCTCTGAAATTTGGAGATGTTGTGTGGGTACTCAAAGACTTGACGCCGAGAGGAATCTGGCCCCTTGGAAGAGTTGTGGAAACATCCCCTGGACGAGACGGTGAAGTACGAGTTGCCAAAGTAAGAACGGCTTACGGCTCGTTCGTGCGTCCGGTCGCCGGCCTCGCACGGGTTTTTTCTCCGTAGTTTTTTAACTCAAATTTTCGCTCCGGTCTTAGGCAACATGAGTTACATCCACCCCCTTTGATGTTATTACCCTTACAGCATTTTCATTTCCAATTATATAGGTTCAAGGATATCGGATCAAACGACAATCAAAACGATCTTCAACCCCCTGCCCTCCTTCTTGGAGGATGATCCCAATGACCTTGGGAACTCAAGAAAAGCATGACATTTGCTGATGATTAAAACTACCGCCAAAAACCTGAGAGTTACTCTTTCCCAAAAACATCTGACAAGAAGTTGCAACCAAATATGAGCAACCAAAAGTCTAGAATATATGTTTCAATACAGTTGATATTGTATAATATGATAAAATAATAATTTGAAATGAATAATTTAATAGCAGCGGATCAGTATTAGGCCACAGAGGCCTGTTCTCAGCTGCCCTTTTTTTATATTTTCCCCAGATTTCAGACTGTTCTTTTGATGAGCATCATTGCTCTTTTTTCGTGACGATGGCCACTTTTTTTGCGTCTGAAATTTTCACGTGGTACCATCATTGCAGCCAACATTGATCAGGCTATATAGTCAACCTGAAGCTATGGCTAAGTAAGAGCTCATCCTTACACAGACAGCTTCACAGAGGCAGAGGGTTGAACTCTCAATCATTGGCGTGTCAATGGCACACCTTAACTCTCGGCTATCACGCCATATGTACCTCATATGTACTCGGGAGAGCTCTTGTTCTCTCTGACGCAAACTGCAGTCTTTCCGGGATGAAAAAATAATGAGTGCACCGAAAGTCTTCAACTGACGACTATTCCATTTGATTAAACCATGAGAAGAAAAACTTACAACACAATCACAAAAAAAAATGTGTAAGATAAAGTCCAACTTTTTAAAGAACACGCTTCTCCATTTGATCTAATTTCAAGTGTCTGGCGAAAGCTTTCCAGCGGGCTACAACAAAACCGAGAAAGATGTCTTGCAGGAAAATTGCACTTCTCTCAAGAGCTACCAACTAAGTAAGCGTAGATATGGTATATGTATCTACGCTTACTATAAGCGATTCCATATTAGCAACACAAGTTCAGTAATGGCATGACAACAGGCCATATGGTGAATTTAACTGAGATCCGAAGAATCTTTTTACTGCAATGCTGCATTTCTGGAGAAAATATTCAGTAGAGATCGCAATTCGCCTTAGCTTTACAGACAGAGGATACAAGAGGACCTGGGAAAAAAGTTGTTATTATGTTTAAGGAATAACATAATGTTTAATGTTATTATGTTATTATAATAAGGAAGATGGCCTAATCTACCCCATCAACAGGTTGTAAGGTTGTAGAAGAAAACATGCCGGGAGAAGTTCGAAGAATCCATAAATGACGATCCAGAAGCTGAAACCATCAAAGCAAGGCGTTGTTCATCGGTCCGCACCCGTTACATTGACTAATCGACACGCTGATTAGATCGCAACTTCTGCTGATTTTGAAGTTATTGTCGTTGAAGTAGGTCTCTTGCCGTAAGATCAAAACTTTGTGGTTTTTCGTGGCGGAAGAAATATTCAAAGGTAAAAGATTTGCGGAAAGAGCAGAGGCAGCCTGCTAGAGACTCTACTTTGATAAAAAAAAACATAGTCACAGAGGTGTTATCTGTTATAGCGCTAAAATATTGACAAGATCTGGCGCAGCTACTTAGCACGAGTTGTTTAAAGCAAACTATTTTCATAAGTATTTGTATGGTCTACTTGAGGAGGTTGGATAAAATTCACTTGAGAAAAATCGCATAGGCAGAAGTGCGACAACGGAGGAGTCATCATCTCATGTTTTGGCATAAAATGGGATCAAGTATACGAAAACTGATCGTGGAACAACATGTGAGAGCTCAAAAAGTGCAACATGAAATTTCATTTTTGAGTCTTGCGTCACAAGTTTCTGATAACTTCTTATGGCGTCTTTGGGGCCAGAGCAGTATATCAAATTGAAATGATTGAACGATTAAGCATTTTTCCTCGTGTAGCTCACAATTACCAAAACATGGGTTATGGAAGATAAAAAAGTTGACCAATTTTCCGGTTTGATGGCCAATTTGCATCCGAGTGCCACATCTTCGAAGACCATTCACAGTTCAGTGCCGTTGAGGACTTGTATGCCCTTGTTAATTCTCTCACCAACGGAAAAGCAAGCTCAAACTCAAAGGCCCAACTAGCCCAGACTAAAACGATTATCGATCCAAAACTTGGATATAAAGAGGAGCTTTTAGCATCGCGCTTTTAAAGAAATAAAATATGCAAAATGTTTGTTGTCGCTGCTAGATTGCAATTCTCGTAAACTGACAGTACCATATTGGCCTTCAACAGTTCGTTTTGCTGGACGTGTTTTCAATTTTTGTCGCACGTAGAGTTTCTGGCGAGATACAGGTGACAACAATAATTGATCAGGAGCATCACATAGCAACGCACAACCATCCCAGTGGATTGTTTTCAGAGGCACAGCCAAACAGCACTGGACGTGTTTTCAATTTTTGTCGCACGTAGAGTTTCTGGCGAGATACAGGTGACAACAATAATTGATCAGGAGCATCACATAGCAACGCACAACCATCCCAGTGGATTGTTTTCAGAGGCACAGCCAAACAGCACTGGAATGTCTATGCTCGAGGACTTCTGTCGTCGCACAGATTTCCTTTTTGTCCAGAAAAGGAAGTGATTCTGAAGAGGAGCTTTTAGCATCGCGCTTTTAAAGAAATAAAATATGCAAAATGTTTGTTGTCGCTGCTAGATTGCAATTCTCGTAAACTGACAGTACCATATTGGCCTTTAACAGTTCGTTTTGCTGGACGTGTTTTCAATTTTTGTCGCACGTAGAGTTTCTGGCGAGATACAGGTGACAACAATAATTGATCAGGAGCATCACATAGCAACGCACAACGACATAGCAACGCAAAATGTTTGTTGTCGCTGCTAGATTGCAATTCTCGTAAACTGACAGTACCATATTGGCCTTCAACAGTTCGTTTTGCTGGACGTGTTTTCAATTTTTGTCGCACGTAGAGTTTCTGGCGAGATACAGGTGACAACAATAATTGATCAGGAGCATCACATAGCAACGCACAACCATCAGGAGCATCACATAGCAACGCACAACCATCCCAGTGGATTGTTTTCAGAGGCACAGCCAAACAGCACTGGACGTGTTTTCAATTTTTGTCGCACGTAGAGTTTCTGGCGAGATACAGGTGACAACAATAATTGATCAGGAGCATCACATAGCAACGCACAACCATCCCAGTGGATTGTTTTCAGAGGCACAGCCAAACAGCACTGGAATGTCTATGCTCGAGGACTTCTGTCGTCGCACAGATTTCCTTTTTGTCCAGAAAAGGAAGTGATTCTGAACAAAAACATGAATCGACCTAAACATAAATCTAATTCTTCGCACAAATGTTTGGACCCAAAAGCCAACTGTTCAAAATCTGATTTTAATATTTCTCCAATATACAGGTGCTTTATATTTTTGTATTTCAAAAACAGGTGCTCCCCCATAACTTTGCAGAATTGTCTATTATGCCTTACGTTTGCTTTCACATCACTCAATGTAACCGTCTCCAGATTGAAGTTTTCGTGGCAGCAAATGAACTTACCGCAGGAGAAAGAAAAATTGCGTGCGCTACTTTAGCAGAACGGTTCTCAATTGAGTCTAAGCTACTTTTTCAATCCTAGTTGATTGACAAATGGGCCGTATTTTGGCTTGTTTAAGGTTCTTCTGATCTGTTCACCTGATCCGCTTCGCAGGCCTTATTAGGCATTTATTGACGTTTATTTCCACTTAATGTGTGTTTTTTTATATGCTTCCAATAATTAACATTATGTAGGTGCCAATTATCTTCTGTCACTATCCAAAAGACGTATGCTGTTCTTAAGCATCAATTAGTTTTTCGTTTAATCCGATCAATGTTGTTCTTTTGCCAATTATAAAACAAAATGCCAATAATGACCGACTGTCCATCGAGACCGACTGCCCATTTTTTGGAATGCACACCTGACAAAATTGTGTATCAAATTTTCCGGTCCCCTTTTAGATATAGCCAAACAATAACCGTTTTAAATTCAAAACCAGCAACCTATTCTGAAATTTTGGGGCCTGAGGATACTTCTACCCCTCTTGATCTTGTTCCCATTATAACCCCTCGCAAACTTTTAGCCCCTTGTTTGGCATTAATGCCATGAAAAGACTTATACTTCAACATGCCTCAGACACAATTTCTCCCACTGCTTTTTTAGTTCGTGTCCTTCGTGGGTTGGACCATTCATTGCTCCTTCCAGCACAAGACTGCTCCGGTGACAGTATCAGAGCAGAACCATAGTTATCTGCAATGTCAATGAGAAGAATAAAGTATTTCATCTTTATATATATTGGCAAGGATTAGTTTTTTAGTATCTTCAACTGCCTCATATACAGCAGCTGAAGTATTCTCCGTTATTCATCTAACAGCGATTTTGAAACAAGTCAATAAGTTGAAGTTTACCCTAATTTGCAGTCAATCATAAGAATCAATATAGCAAAACTGATACGATGATAGATTTGTAGAGACACAGCTTGATGACTCTTTTGATTTAGGTGATTATATTCCTCATCTGGAGGTACAAGACTCTGTTGGCTTTCATCAAACGCTCCTCAATTTGGAATTTTCATATGTTCTTCTGACCCAAGAATGCCGAGGTCTTAGATCAATTTGGAGCCCAGAAATCCACATCCCAGGATATTAAAGCAACTATCCTTCGCTCTAAAGGTCATCCTGGATAGCTTCTCTGGAGCCCGTTGCATTGGGTTATAATCCACCTACTTTTGATTTGAGTCGAGATCCTCATGGGTTTCCCGGAACGCATTCATAACCTACCCATTGAGGTCAACCATTAAAATTAAGGTGTCTTCAAAATTTCAGGATGCTAATTGATGAATAACCAGTACAGTTGGTATCCTATGAAAGATAGCACCGGGAAATCTCTAAAGCTTTCTACCGCATCAGATCTGGCTAGATCAACACGCACGCATTGTCTCTTTTCCTCTAGATAGCTAATAAGAATGGTAAGAACTGCCAATTGACTTCGCATCTATTTTGATCATGTGACACTGAGGTACCTTGTCAAATGCTTTGGAAAATCAAAATAGAAGGCTATTATTTCGTAGTTCCTCGCCTGATCTAAGGATTCATAGATTATTTTTCAGAAAGTCAGCTTGTTCATCCGAGTCGATTGCTTTCTGACAAAACCATGATCGAGCTTCGTGATGTGATTGCTAGAGTGATCATTGAGCGAGGTGTAGATGCATTTCTCCAGGATTTTGCTGTCAATCCTCAGTAATGAAATGGGGCGGTAGCTTTCCACTGTTTTTGTAACTTTTAAAAAATCTGGTGTAACAATTTTCTCTTAGGAGACTTATTAATAAGGCTGAACTGAAAAAAAGGCCCAAATACTTGTAGTCGTAGAGAGTATTCTGTTTCTGTATTAATTCTTTATTTTCGTAAAAGGTTCTTCAATTTTAAAGTCTTTTTCTCAATTTAATTTACATCAAATTGCTGATTATCATTGCAACGAGAGCGGAAATTGGAGAATGTCAAACACATTTTTTTATTGTCATGGCACTGGCGTCTCTATCCCCTAATTGCTTGGCTGATTTGACCTTCTGTATTGATTTGCCACCGTTGTAGCTGCACAAACTGCTTATTGTACAACAGAATAAATTTTAGAGTGGTTAATTTTGTACATTTGAGTTAAATATTCCTTATTTTGGCTTCTACTATTTTGGCGTCGTATTTGCGCTTCTACATATAAGAATTAACAGTTGGCTGGAATATGTCCAAAGATTTTTGCCTGCTTTCTTCTTTTTTGTTTGTTTATCATTTATTAGGTCACATTTTGCAGTATTTGGTTGATTACCAGACCTTTAGTTTGCACGAATTAAATTTTCATATTGTAATGTGCAGAGTTTATATATTCATATGAGAAAAAAAATTCCGAGTTAAATCTTAAGGCTTTCTATGTATGTTGAAACTGGTAGCAAGATGAGTTTATCCAGCCCTTTCTTGTTTATCCAATCCATTTGGGGACACCGTCGAACGTTTGTGAGATCCAGATATAGTACCAAGTCGTTGTTTTCATTACCAATGATTTTGTTGTGATGAGGATTTAGAAACAACTTAACCTGTATCGACACTAACCTGTGTCTTCTAATTACCAGCGCTGTGTAATGTCGTTTTTACTCTAGCATACGGTTCATCAAAGTTTTTTTTAATTGTCTGATTAGTTGCAGAGTAGGCTGATAGGTCTGTACTGTTTCTGAATTGCCACGTGTTTCTGTTTTCAGATGGGGATAATTTATTTTCGTTATGAGGGAAAAACACTCTCATAGGAAAACCTGGAAAACAATTTGAGAGGGCAAAAATATTTTCGAGTATAAGGTCCCTATGTTGTCCAGGCCACATGCTTTGTTAAAATCAAGATCGATTATTTGACGGACGAATGTTTTTGCCAAATTCGACTTGACCTTCGAGTTTTTGTAGTTGAACATATCGCCTGATCGTTTGCAGTTTTTACATAATTTACCTCTGTCAGTCCGTTTTGCGCAAAAAGGCTTATAGTGTCCATTAAGCGTGATGCGTTCATTCACACCAAGGCTGGGGCTCGCCATGTATTTATTTGACGTCGGATCAAATTCTGTCAAAATGTGTTGAAGTCATTTGTCCCATTGCCTTACAAGTTTGTCGAATTTACTGAAGCAGTGTGGGCTGAATGATTTTAGTAATATAAATGCGTTTAGTTTGCTTCAACCTACTTTATTGAAAGCATATTTCTCTCTTTTAAATCCAAGTTTGTTTTGTTGAATTTGCCGAGGAGGTACTTTGTACGCTTTATGACATGAGCTGAATCACTTCCTAAATTCATTTATCACTGACTTCGAATCACTATATCCGTTAAGGTAAACGTCTAGCTGTTTTTGTTTTTTTTTGTTCAAGATTTCCCTTAAGTGATGTTCACCTAACATTAAATTCACAGAAACTTTGTGCATGATATTAAAACTTAGAGTGTCAAAATTTTCCTAATCAAAATTAAAGTCTCCTGTGAAAAATTTATTCAGTCTTGTGTTTCTGCATTTTGGTTCAGTCCATTTGCTGTTAAGTTTTTGACTTCGGGGACCACCTGAATGGAAATTCTTCGGATAGTTTTAAAAGTAACACATAAGTATCGACACATCTTTTTGATTATTATTTGCAATCACGTGTGTGGTTCTCAATTTTAGAGTGACCTTCGCATGTAGATTGTTTCGCACGGCAGTGAGAGACCCCTATCTTTTGTTTTATGCTTGCAACTTTTTCGTTATTTTCTAAGAACCATATTGTCATTCGGAAAATGTTTTGTCTGGGATATCACCAGTTAGCCATTGTTCTGTAAAAAATGACGACAGGAGAGTTTTCATTTCTCACGCAATTTGCAGACCTAATTCTACGAATCTGATTGATTGTAAATGTTATGAACTATAGAGGCCTGAGACTTAGAGTTCTGAGTGTGATAGTCATTCGTTTACATTTGTTTATATTTATTTTTCAAATTCTGTCTGTATTTGTTCTCTTTTATTTGAAGTACTAAACTTTGAATTCTAAGCGAATTTAGCTGGGTTACTAGATAGCTTACGCGATTGGTTACCACAAGTTTTTTTTCTGTATAATTATTGTTGTGTTTACTTTGCCGCAGTGCTTTGATTCACCATTTGTGGCTCTCTGCCGTTTGTGCCCCCTCGCAGTACATTTTGCGCTCCTCGGAAACTGAGCTTTTATGATTACATTTTATATCATGGTAAATGTTAGGCACGTGTGTCTGTGGGGTCAAAAAATATGCAATCAATAACCTGTAGGCACTGATCTGGGGGTTTGCAAATAGTTTGGGTCCTTTTTCATTATGAACCCCCCAAACTTGAAAATTATGAAATAAATCATTGATTATAATTTCGTGGGGGCTACAATGCGAAGGACTCATATTATGAATGCAGTAAAAGGGTAAAATGGTATGGTGCTGAAAAGATCTTCTGGGGAGGGTGCACAAAAAAGATCTTTTTTCCAACCGATTCAATCTATAAAATAAATTTTTTCCATAGATCAATTTATGATGATTATTGGTAGACTGGAGGTTAATGCAGAGAAAAAGGAATTGTCACTTCAAAATAACTTTGATTTAGATGAACGAACGTTTTTCAACTTTGTGTTCAACGTCCGATTTACTTAAAATTGATGCAAAAACGATTAAAAATGATTTCCAAATCTAAAATACATACACTTATCATTGACTACGGCCATCACATGCTACGACGTGTGTTACAATAACACCAGTTTTTTGAAATTATATACAGTTAGAATTACATTTGCAACGATTCATTTACATTTAATGCAACCAAAACTTTAAAATCTTTTGACCGGATTTTTTCAAATGCCCGTGTTTTTTTCCATTTCCCGAAAAGAATTTTTTATCCTCGGTGTTTCAGTCTTGTGCTTTTTATCTTTCAGCTCTTTGGGTTGACCAAAAAATTGATTTAACCTATACCCAAAACAAATTTTGAAGTTCAAAAATCGAATTTTTTTGGTTTTGAACTAACCATTTATTTGCGGCTTTAGCTTTTGGGGTAGATCGCTTCAGATGTCATATTTGTATTCGCTATAGATATCGATTCTTAAAGCCCGCGAGATGTTTGAAGCTTGTCTCATTCAATCTTATGCGCTGTCCCACAAGAGAATCGTTCTTTTGATGTTCTGATAATCTGATAGATAGGTTGGCTAGTTTGGTCAATACAGATGGATTTGCATTCATTACAAGTAACCTCATATCCTAAATGCAAATTTGACTTTCTATCATAAAATGACTTCCGGGTGGTCAAGGAGGTTTTCATTTTTTTGTTGTGAAAATGATCTGAATCGCGAACAAATGTTTTTACAGTACTCGAAAAATATTGAGTGATGTTTTTTGTGTATTGAACAAAAATTATCAGCATATGCACTTTTTCGTGGAAATTTTTGTTTGTGTTGAGATGTTGTTTTCTCTTTAGAAGATTTCGTGTAACATTTCTTTTGTGATTACTTTATTCAACGTCTCAATAGAATTACTGGATGACATCACAGTTAGTTATTTTTTGCCCATATCTCTTCATTTTTGTTAAGAGCTTTATCCAATGGTTTTTAATCACTGGTGGATGCAATAACAATCCTATGTATAGTCTCTTACATCACATTTTGCTTAAGTTATAATAGTTTAGGGCTGCGGATTTTTAGGATTATACCGGTATATGTAGACATATGATAATAGTGACAACTAAGTTTTGCTGTTGTCGTTTTGTAGATTCAAATACGGCTTTAGCGTCTTTCGATTTAGTATCAACTTTTTAAACTGTTAATTTTCAGATTACGGAAGACAGAATTTTTTCCAATTTCTTCTAACTGCTACCGGGTTTTGACAGAACAGGACAAAGCAGAGTACATTTCTAATGTAATTTAGCAAGTTCATAGCAAGTTTTCCTGATTCTCTGATGATTTTTTGCTTATCTTTTCTTTTTCATTAGTTAATGCAAACTGCTACTGCTCTCTTTCTTAATTTCAAGGTTAGATCATCACTTTGAGCATTGCGAGCCACAAAATGAGTGGCACTAAGGATTAATTTAGTTTATGGCTATTCGTTCGTTGGCTCAGGATGCTGTTGTTAATTGGATCATCATACACAACCCTGTCAATTCCGGTGCTCAAACGGCCCTTGATCATAAGATGTTGAGCGCCTTCTTCAACCGATTTTTTGTCTTTGGTTGAAAGAGGACCAGGAACTGCTGTTATCATGGTCAGCAGCTGCTCTTTTTTCTCTACGTTGAGCGCTCTCTACCACCTGATTGATTGAACTGGCAGTATTGGTAGACACAAGTTCAGAATTGGTAACTTCTTGTTTTTTCCCGCACTTTTTGGGCACGGCACGTTGAAAACGGAATTCACAATGGGTAAAGACACAATGAAAAAGGAGGTGTCAAATAAAAACTAAATTGAAATAGCACTTGAACACTTCAGAATTTTGCGTTCATGGCACGTATTTAGTTGTTGTTTAATTTACAAATATGCTTACAGTAAGATTGACATTAACATTTTATTTTCGTTCCATACACCCAAAAAAATACAATCCTGATTCGGGACTTTTTGAAATTTGCGGGCTAATTGTTTTCATTTCCTGAAAAAGTGTTTCTACCCTCAGTCCTATTCTTTGTTATACTTCAGTTAGTGGGGTTTGACAAAACGAGGTTAATGTTTTAGACCATTCATTTTTTTGAAAAATTGCGCCCCTCAAAATTTCATCCTGTGTAGCTAAAGTTCACTGCAGATGAAACTCTCATCGCAGAGGCACTTTGTGAGAAGAACTAGAAATAAAGTGAACGTTTATAGTGGCTGGCTTCAAGAAGGAATTCAAGTTTGTTTTAAAACTACAGGAGCCCTATTGTCTGAGTCGTGTTTAACGCCAGTTTTATTGCTCCGTATACACAAACGTTTCCAGATGAGTTTTAAAAAAAAATCTAGAAAATGTAAATTCAAATCTTCATAACCATACTAAGTTTCGGTTAAAAGTTTAATTTTTAAGAATGACTTGAAAAACTTACGAATGGTTTGGTCCTAGAATTACTAGTAGAAACTATTTCTAAAATCGTTTCGTTTACCTCTTAGAACATCTTTATGAACTTTGAGTAATTTTCGAATTAACTTTTCCCTAATTTTTTATTTGTTTCTATTTTTCCGGAACTCTATTGGTAGTTCATTCTGTTTTCTCGATAATTTTTGGATTATTGATTGATCACTCTATCTAGATTGACACATGTTTTCAAAAAAATGGACTGTTCGTAATTTTTGTCTGACCTCAAATCCTCCCAAGATTTTGAACATTTTTTGGTTACTTGAATGCGTTCATTGAAATGCTTCATAATATCAGAAAATTTGAGACAATAAGCGTTGCTTTGTAGAATTCCACTGGAAACACCTAATCTCTTCTTAGCAGATCCCTTTGCCATTCAAATTTTTTATTCATGTGGCAAACCTTAAAACCCCAATTTTTTCGCTCATTTATTTTCTGGAGTGATTAAGCTAGCAAGGAGAAAAATTGCAGAAAAACAATTTGCACATAATTTGCACTAAAAATGAAATGTGACCGGACTAGAAATTTAAAAAACAACAATTCGTGATTTTATCAGTGTTAGCTGTCTCACTAAGTAGATTGAACTGATAGAAGTTGCAACTTTTGTCAAAACTGTGTGCAGTTCTGCGCCAAGATTCAATTTGTTATCAATCTGTAAGCCCAGAGAACGACAACTGACCTTCGGTCTCATGATATTACCAATAAATTGAACTTGCTCAATGTGATGTTGATCTTTTTGGGCAAAAACAGTTATTTCAATTTTATCTCTGCTCAATGTCATCAAATTTTTTTTCATTTAATTATCAGTTTTTTTGACAAAACATATCAATTTTCGTTAGAATTTCCTGATCCGTTTTGAGCTCAGATATAATAAATGTTTCATTAGATTGGAAAACTTCATCGCTTTTAATTACTTTCAAGAATTCCATAACATACAGTACGAAAATGAGGGCTCAAAGACTGGTCCTTGAGGGACTTCAGGTTTAATTTTCATCCCATCTTCAAATACGATTCCAATATGTATGCTTTGTTTTCAATTAGATAGAAAAGATCTCAACATAGTTCTTAATTTCATACCAAACCCGAATGAGTAAGAGTGCCCGAGTCAAAGTGGCTGTGTTTGTGACTGTTTTCGAGGATCTTATAGTGAAAAGCCACGGATTATATGTCCATGTTTGTTGGAGCTCCAGTTTCTAGAGTATTTCCCGTCTGCACAAAATTTAAATTTTTACTTTTTGCCGCCCTTTTTTGGCACGGCACGTTGAAAACCGAATTCGCACAGGATAAAGATACAAAGAAAAAAGAGGTGTCAAATAAGAACTAATTTGATATAACACTTGAACATTTTGGAATTTTGCGTTCATGGCGCGTATTTAGTTGTTGTTTAATTTACAAATATGTTTACAGTAAGATTTACATTTACGTTTTATTTTCCTTCCATACACCCAAAAAAATAAAATCTTGATTCGGGACTTTTTGAAATTTGCGGTCTTATTGTTTCCTTTTCCTGAAAAGTGTTTCTACCCTCAGTCCAATCCTTTGTTATACCTCAATTAGTGGGTTTGACAAAATGAGGTTAACGTTTAAGACTATTCTCTTTTTTTAGGAAATAATATGCCCCTCAAAAGATCATCCTGTGTAGCTAAAGCTCACTGCAGATGAAACCCTCATCGCAAAAGCACTTTGTAAGAACAATTTGAAATAAAGTGGACGTTTACAATGGCTGGCTTCAAGAGGGAATTCAAGTTTGTTTTAAAACTACAGGAGCCTTATTGTCTGAGTCGTGTTTAACGCCAATTTTGTTGCTCCGTTTACACAAACGTTTCCAGATGAGTTTTAAAAAATCTAGAAAATATAAATTCAAATCTCTAAAACCATAATAAAAGTTTTGGTTAAACGTTTAATTTTTAAGAATCATTTGAAAAAATTACGAATGGTTTGGTCCTAGAATTACTAGTAGAAAAAACTTCTAAAATCTTTCATCTACCCCTTAGAACATCTTTATGAACTTTGATCATTTTTCTAAGTAAATTTTTCTTAATTTTTTATTTTGGTTCTCTTTTCCTGAACTCTATTTGTAATTTATTCTTTTTTCTCGAGAATTTTCGGATTATTGATCAATCACTCCATCTGGATTGACACGTATTTTCGAAAGAATTGGTCCGTTCGTAATTTTTGACTGACCTCAAATTCTCCTAAAATTTTGAATATTTTTTTGGTTACTTGAATGCTTTCATTGAAATGCTTGATAATATCAGAAAATTTGAGACAATAAGCGTTGTTTTGTAGAATTCCACTGAAAACACCTAATCTCTTCTTTGCAGATCCCTTTCACATTCAAATTTTTTATTCATGTGGCAAACCTTAAAACCCCAATTTTTTTGCTCATTTTTTTTCTCTGGAGTGATTAACCTAGCAAGGAGAAAAAATGCAGAAAAACAGATTGGACATAATTTGCATTAAAAAAGAAATGTGAAAGGACTAGTATTTAAAAAAACAATTCTTGATTTTATCAGTGTTAGCTGTCTCACTAAGTAGATTGAACTGATAGAAGTTGCAACTTTTGTCAAAACTGTGTGCAGTTCTGCGCCAAGATTCAATTTGTTATCAATCAGTAAGCCCAGACAACGACAACTGACCTTCGGTCCAATGATATTACCAATAAAATGAATTTGCTCAATGAGATGCTAATCTTTTTGGGCAAAAACAGTTAGTTTAATTTTATCTCTGCTCAATGTCTTCAATTTTTGTTCATTTAAATATCAGTTTTTTGACAAAACATATCAATTTTTGTTAGAAGTTCCTGATCCGTTTTTAGCTCAGACATAATAAATGTGTCATCAGATTAGAAAAGTTCATCGATTTTGATTATTTTTAAAAATCCATAACATGCAATACAAAAACGAGGGCTCAAAGACTGGTCCTTAAGGGACTTCAAGTTTAATTGTCATCCAATCTTAAAATACGATTCCATTTTGTATGCTTTGTTTTCAATTAGATAGAAAAGATCTCAACATAGTTATCATTTCCATACCAAACCCGAATGTTTACAAGTGCTTGAGGCAAAGTGGCTGTGTTTGTGACTGTTTTCGAGGTTCTGATCGTGAAGATACACGAACTTATCTGTCCATGTTTTTTGGAGCTCCAGTTTCTAGAGTATTTCTCGTCTGCCTAAAATTTAAGTTTTTACTTTTTCCCACCCTTTTTGGGCACGGCAAGTTGAAAACCAAATTCACACTGGGTAAAGATACAAAGAAAAAAGGGGTGTCAAATAAAGCTAATTTGATATAACACATGAACATTTCGGAATTTTGCGTTCATGGCAGGTATTTAGTTGTTGTTTAATTTGCAAATATGTTTACAGTAAGATTGATATTTACGTTTTGTTTTCGTTCCATACACACAAAAAAATCTTGATTCGGGAGTTTTTGTTATTTGCGGGCTTATTGTTTTCATTTCCTTAAAAAGTGTTTCTACCCTCAGTCCTATCCTTTGTTATACGTCAATTAGTGGGTTTGACAAAATGAGATTAACGTATAAGAGGATTATCTTTTTTTGAAATGATGCGCCCCTCAAAATTTCATCCTGTGTAGCTAAAACTCACTGCAGATGAAACCCTCATCGCAAAGACATTTTGTAAGAACAATTTGCAATAAAGTGGACGTTTATAATGGCTGGCTTCAAGAGGGAATTCAAGTTTGTTTAAAACTACACGAGCATTATTATCTAAGTCGTGATCAACGCCAGTTTTATTGCTCCATATACACAAACGTTTCCAGATAAGTTTTTTTTTAAAAATCTAGAAAATGTAAATTCAAATCTCTAAAACCATAAAAAAAGTTTTGGTTAAACGGTTAATTTTTAAGAATCATTTGAAAAAATTACGAATGGTTTTGTCCTAGAATTACTAGTAGAAAAAACTTCTAAAATCGTTTCGTTTACTTCTTAGAACATCTTTGTGAACTTTCATCACTTTTCAAATTAATTTTTCCTTAAATTTTTATTTTGTTTCTCTTTTCCTGAACTCTATTGGTAGCTTTTTCTATTTTCTCGAGAATTTTTGGATTATTGATCGATCACTCCATCTAGATTGACACATATTTTCGAAAAAACTGAACTGTTTGTAATTTTTGTCTGACCTCAAGTTTTCCCAAAATTTTGAATATTTTTTTGGTTACTTGAATGCTCTCATTGAAATGCTTGATAATATCAGAAAAATTGAGCCAATAAGCCAATTCAAATTTTTTATTCATGTGGCAAACATTAAAACCCCAATTTTTTAGCTCATTTTTTCTCTGGATTGATTAAGCTATCAAAGAAAAAAAATTGCAGAAAAACAGATGGGACATAATTTGCACTAGAAATTAAATGTGACAGGACTAGTAATTTAAAAAAAAATTCTTGATTTTATCGGTGTTAGCTGTCTCACTAAGTAGATTGAACTGATAGCAGTCGCCCTTTTTGTCAAAACTGCGTGCAGTTCTGCGCCAAGATTCAATTTGTTGTCAATCAGTAAGCCCAGACAACGACAACTGATCTTCAATCTCAAGCTCACTGTGATGCTGAGCTTTTTGGGCAAAAACTGTTACTCCAATTTTGTCTCTGCTCAATGTAATCAAATTTTGTTTCATTTAATTATCAGTTTATTGACAAAACATATCATTTTTTGTTAGAAGTTCCTGATCCGTTTTAAGGTCAGAAATAATATATGTGTCATCAGATTGGAAAATATCATCGCTTTTAATTATTTTCAAGAAATCCATAACACACAGTACAAAAAAGAGGGCTCAAAGACTGGTCCATGAGGGACTCAAGTTTAATTTTCATCCAATCTTCAAATACGATTCCAATATGTATGCTTTGTTTTCAATTAGATAGAAAAGATCTCAACATAGTTCTCAATTACATAGCAAACCCGAATGTTTACGAGTGCCCGAGGCAAAGTGGCTGTGTTTGTGACTGTTTTCGAGGTTCTTATAGTGATGAGCCACGGACTTATCTGTCCATGTTTTTTGGAGCTCCAGCTTCCAGAGTATTTCCCGTCCGCTTAAAATTTAAATTTTCACTTTTTCCCGCCCTTTTTGGGCACGGTACCTTGAAAACCGAATTCACACTGGGTAAAGATACAAAGAAAAAGGAGGTGTAAAATAACAACTAATTTGATATAACACATGAACATTTCGGAATTTTGCGTTCATTGCGCTTATTTAATTGTTGTTTAATTTACAAATATTTTTACATTAAAAATGACATTTGCGTCTTATTTTCGTTTCATACACCCAAAAAAATGAAATCTTGATTCGGGACTCTTTGAAATTTGCGGGCTTATTGTTTTTTTTCCTGAAGAAGTGTTTCTACCCTCAATCCTATCCTTTGTTATACTTCAATTAGTGGGCTGACAAAATGAGGTTAACCTTTAGGACGATTCTCTTTTTTTCGAAATGATGCGGCCCTAAAAATTTCATCCTGCGTAGCTAAAAATCACTGCAGATGAAACCCTCATCGCAAATAGCATTTTGTAAGAACAATTTGAAATAAAGTGGACGTTTATAATGGCTGGCTTCAAAAGGGAGTTCAAGTTTGTTTTAAAACTTCAGGAGCTTCATTGTCTGAGTCGTGTTTAACGCCAGTTTTATTGCTCCGTATACACAAACGTTTCCAGATGAGTTTTTTTAAAAAAAATCTTAAAAAAATACAAATTTAAATCTTTATAACCATAATAAAAGTTTTGGTTAAACGTTTAATTTTTAAGAATCACTTGAAAAACTTACGAATGGTTTGGTCCTAGAATTACTAGTAGAAAACTTCGAAAATTGTTTCGTTTAACTCTGTATGAACTTTGATCATTTTTCATATTAAATTTCCCTTAAATTTTAATTTTGTTTCTCTTTTTCGGAACTCGATTGGTAGTTTATTCTGTTTTCTCGATAATTTTTGGATTATTGATTCATCACTCTATCTAGATTGACACATGTTTTCAAAAAAATGGACTGTTCGTAATTTTTGTCTGACCTCAAATCCTCCCAAGATTTTGAACATTTTTTTGGTTACTTGAATGCGTTCATTGAAATGCTTGATAATATCAGAAAAATTGAGACAATAAGCGTTGCTTTGTAGAATTCCACTGGAAACACCTAATCTCTTCTTAGCAGATCCCTTTGCCATTCAAATTTTTTATTGATGTGGCAAACCTTAAAACCCCAATATTTTTGCTCATTTATTCTCTGGAGTGATTAAGCTAGCAAGGAGAAAAATTGCAGAAAAACAATTTGCACATAGTTTGCACTAAAAATGAAATGTGACCGGACTAGAAATTTAAAAAACATCAATTCTTGATTTTATCAGTGTTAGCTGTCTCACTAAATAGATTGAAGTGATAGAAGTCGCAATTTTTGTCAAAACTGTGTGCAGTTCTGTGCCAAGATTCAATTTGCTGTCAATCAGTCAGTCCAGACAACGACAACTGACCTTCGGTCTCATGATATTGCCAATTAATTGAATTTGCTCAATGTGGTGCTGATCTCTTTGGGCAAAAACAATTACTTCAATTTTATCTCTGCTCAATGTCCTCAAATTTTGCTTCATTTAATTATCAGTTTTTTGACAAAACATATCAGTTTTCGTTAAAAGTTCCTTATCCGTTTTGATCTCAGATATAATAAATGTGTCAACAGATTTGAAAACTTCATCGCTTTTAATTTTTTTCAAGAAGTCCATACCATACAGTACAAAAATGAGGGCTCAAATACTGGTCCTTGAGGGACTTCAAGTTTAATTGTCATCCAAACTTAAAATACGATTTCATTATAAATGCTCTGTTTTCAAGTAGATCGAAAAGATCTCAACATAGTTCTCAGTTCCATACCAAACCCGAATGTTAACGAGTGCCCGAGGCAAAGTCGCTGTGTTTTTGACTGTTATCGAGGTTCTTATAGTGATGAGCCACGGACTTATCTGTCCATGTTTTTGGAGCTCCAGTTTCTAGAGTATTTCCGTATGCTTAAAACTAAAAATCACGACTATAGGTTCCTTGCTCCAGGATCAAGATTCCATACCGAACCCCCGTTTCGCCATTTTTTCTGCAAGTTTCATGACAAAACTGGGTTGAAAGTTTTTTCTAGATCTAAAACGATGCCGATAACTGTTTGACTTTTCTACAAGTAAAAAATTGTGCTATCTCTGTAAATGTATTGACCTATAATTTTTTCGTTATCGAATTACAAAAACGAACAAGATAATTCTGAAAAATTGTTGTTTCCAAATATTTGTCACAATCTGTGATCGTTAAGCAATGATCAAAATCATCAATTAGATTTTTCATTGTTTCTATTTGTTCAAGTTGCTTGACTTGGATTCACGATGAAACACCCATTATTTGGAGCCAACTCTGTAGGATTTGTTTTTCTTTGTGCTGAAAAATATTTAATTTGTAGGCTCCGACAATATTTTGTTGTCTGTTACTGAATATGCTCCTTTGATTTCTGATGTCAGTTAATCGGGAAAGAATTCGTCCACGTTTTTTTAAGGAAAATAGGAAACTCTTGTTGGAATTTTTTGAGATAGCTATTGTAGTTGAACCACAAACTTCCAAAAGAAATGTCTATTGATTTTATGTTGTTCCTGATTTTATATTTGAATGTAGTTTGGTGTCCATATTCCTACTCCACATCACCGCGACAACTGTGTCACGTTTTATCAACTTTTATGGATTGAACCATGCTTGTTGCTCCCAAAGTCAGTGGTATATCTTCTTTATCCATGATCCAAATTTCCGTATTTATCAAGCACGTTTGGTTTCCTGGTTTCTGTAAACAGATTGAGATTTCATCTTGTTTGTGGCACTCTGCATATACGTTTTGAAGCAAAAATGTTATACAAAATTATATTAGCTAAATGATTTCTGTAAAATTTGTTTGTTGGGATATTCCCAGAATTGGGCCCTGGATTAGGTTGGACGTCATCACAAAGTAAAAACAGATAATACATATTTAGTATTTGGTATATAAAGAAAAAACGACCAGAAACCTGCGCATACATTTTGATGTCTGAGTGTATTTTAAAAAAAGTTTTCCTCTAAATGAAGTCTCAATGACTATTCAGAACAATTTTTGAAGATTTTGTTTCCTGAAAAAGTGAAATGCGCAAAACTTTAAAAAAGTGAAATGCGCAAAACGCTAATGGAAAACCATTTTCTAAAGATCAAAGTCAACCAATCACAATAAATCCTATATGATCCTTTGTGTTCCCTTTCTACATTTTCATTTCCCTGCATTATTAAAATGCCTCATAGAAAAATTGCATCCAGCACGTTGATCCTCCTTGCGTGAAACATAATTCATGATCGTGAACACCTTTGTTGAATTCCAATTTTATTTGCATCAGAGCCATCCACTCAAATAATCTGCTTTGTCTAAATTGTAGTCAAAATTTTCAATATCAGTGTTATGGAATTCGCCTCATAATCCATATGCAATTTAAATCAAAGCGCTTTTACATTATTATTATCGGTATTGCTATTTTCTCACTGAAATATGCCCTCTTTAATTTTGGCAACTCCCAAATTGCCAGGCGAAATGATCTCACTTGCCGGATCTATTCTGTTTTGGCCCGCAGTGTTTTTCATGAACCCCAATTACAACTTATATGTTGTTATATAGCACGTCACAAGGTATGAAAAAAGCACGTGCGCCTGGGGGTCAGAGAAAATTATGCTCACTAAGCTGGAAAGCGGAAAGAAAAAAGATCCACTTTTCTTTACACGGCTTGAAAAAACTCCTGGTAACTCTCTGCAGCCTCATCGCAGGGCAAACCCTGATCAATTGAGATATGTAGTGTGAACTATTAGACATTCTGTTTTTATTGATGACGCTTAAGTACTGGTCATTAGTTGTTAATGACGGATTTGAATGCATAGCTCCCCCCAACGCTTGTGACATTTTGACGAACTAGTTTATACGTGCTTTCAAAAATTAAAAATTGTTTCGTAATGCGAGGAAAAATTTTGTGTAAAATTGTTTATTACCAGTGGGAGTTGGTACAGTGTTGTCTCTTGTCTTCTCAAAAATCAAGTTTGCTATGAACTTGTTGTTATGTCTCCTGAAGTTTTGAATTTCTGACTGTGCTTGGTTCTAAAGTACTCGTTGTCCAAATTCTTTTTTTAAATTGTATTGTTAATATTATAGGTTTAGGCACCATTTACAAACTCCAAAGTACATTCACAATCCAAATTTAAAGCAAAAAACTAAATGAAACAGTCAATTTTTTTTCAATAATCAAACTCATGGGGTATAAGTTCATTTTAAAGGCAACTTATTCGATTCAAAAGGAACAGCAAAACTGAATAATCTTCGCCCAAGTGCAGTCCTGACATTAGGAACCTTCAAATTGTACGCTTCTAGTCCCCTTATCATATCAAAAAACTAATGTGCCACGATACACGGGATTTTTCCAAGGATGGTGAACCAAACGTTGACCAAAAAGTAGCCTTTTTGTAGTGGACACGTTGTTTCATGGGTAGTCAATGAAGCTGTTTGATCTAATTTGTTGTTCTGAACCAGGTGATAGCCTAAAATTGAGACGACATGCTGAGTTCATTCAACGCTGTAATTTCTGTATAAAATACACAGGTATTCAATAGTACAGTGAGTTGCAGTAATCTTGTGGCGAGAGAATCACTACCCGTGCTAACTCGGTCAACGACTTTCTGTCGACTCTATCTCTGATGCAATAATTTTTTTTGCATGAAATAACATTTACGAAACACAGACCTAACTTGTTTTGTATATGAACGTCTGGAATCTAAGTTGAAGGCCATCAAAATAAATAGCATTTTTAGAAAAATTGGCGTGTGCTGGAAGTTCAATATCGCTATTTAATCTATTCTTTCTACTAATAAACATGTACTCAGTTGTATTCGAGTATAATTGGAGCTTAGCACCACTGAACCACTTTTGCAGAGTCGTAGGTATCAAACCAAAGCCCACCACTGATTTGTTGAAGCATGGTAAACAAAATAGATAACAGTATCATCGGCATTAAAATGATAATTGACTTATAACAAGACTTCCAGCGGAACTGGATAACATGAACAAGAACGGGACCTTAAACAGATCCCTGAGGAACACCCGTTTTCATACTTCTTGGCATGGAATATTCACCATCAGTAAACACTCTTTGAGATCTACTACTCAGATTGCTATTTGTGAAGCTAAGCATCTTATCTTTAAAACACAAACTTGTTTCAAGAATGGAAAGAAGTAATTCATGATGGAGAGCGTCAGAGGCATAGATCCAGTCCAATAAAAAAGTGCCTTTTCTCTGATGTAATTTGAGTAGCAAGTCATTCTTCGCCTCAACGAGGGCTGTTTCCGTAGAAAAAACTTCCTTTAGGCACTTTGGTATTTGCTAAAAAGACTATTGCAAGGTGTTCACGCAATTGAATAAAAGCTGCCTGCTCTAATAGCTTTGAAATGTAAATAATTTCAAGTGGAGCTTAACCATGGTCATTTTGAAGGACTGAGAAAAAGAAGTTTCAGGAAGAAAAAAATAATCTGGAAATGACATAACAGGATCTGAATGTTGTCTAGTGAAGATTTACTGTTTGACGACAACAAAATTAAATCTTTAAACTGATTTATCGACAACTCTGTCAACGACTTCAGCTTTCAGAAATTCAGGACCTATCGCTGTGGGAATCGATGCAATAATAGTTTTCACCTTATTTATAAAGAACTTGTTGAAGTCGTTTGCAGGCTGTTTTTTGCTTTCATATTTTGGGAGCTGTTCTACATCTTGACCAAGAAGATATTTTAATGAGGCAAGTTTTTTAAGGCTGAAATTTTCCATCAACGCATTCTCAATGTATAATCTACGCTTCTCAAAGAGTTTTCAAACATATGGGTAACATTCGTATTCAGATTTTATTCCAGATGTTTTCGACTTTCTATGATTACGCTCTGCTTTTCTCTTCTTTTGTTTTAAATTCAAATTCCCGTCGTAAAAAATGGGCATTGGTGTTTAGAAAATGTTTTTATTTTGAGTGGTAGAACTGAATCCAAAATAATCTCCTCAAAAAACTTTAGATACATATCCCATGCTTCATCAATACTTGATGCAAAATCAAACTTTAAGTTCGGCTTCAATAACTTAACAAAACCTTCAGAGCTAAAGTTTTTCCAATTTATATGCATCAAGTGGTGTTGACATTTGCGTTGTCTCACATTGCTGATCGAGAAGCAAATAAACGTATGGTCCGAAGAATTATTGAAGCCATTCGATTTAACATTAATTGAAATACTGTTTGACGCTATAATATGATCAACAATCCCACCACTTCAATGCGTTTTCTCGGAGACGTACTGAATCAGGCTAAACTTTTTTAAAAACTGAAATCCACAATTTCGAAGCATCGTTGTTTACATTTAGTGAATTGTTAAAATCAGCCAGGAGAACAATGTTGTCGAATTGTAGCCTTTTTTCTTCAAAAAGAATAGTCAAGTGATCGATGCAAGATTTAACAATTAATCCAGGTGGTCGATAAACAGCGATTACCAAATAGTTGGCCCAAGAGATAAAGAGGCTGAACAGCATTAAAAAAATCAGGCAAACTATTCAAAATTTTCCAAATGGAGAGAAGATCTGTAAGGGAGGCAAATTCCACCTCTATTTTTATTAAACATTGGTGAATTATCGAAAAGAAATTATGGAGGACAACACTGCTTTAGATGGAAATCGTTGTCTTAGTTTTTTGTAATCCATGATTCTATAAATACTCCAAATATAATTTCATTTATTTCCAAGAGGATATTTACATCTTATGATCCGTTCCCGACAGAGCGTGGATTATGTAGACAAAGGTTTAGTTCTGTAGATCCTTTTTTGTCCATTGGTCTAATTGAGGACTGGCTAGTAATCAATTTTGATACCTTTTCTATTGAATCACGGGCGGCTTCATTGAGGTAAAATATTGACACCGAAACGTTTTCAGGCCAAAAATAAGCTAACTCAACTTTATCTACACCAAACTTAAAAACAAAGTGGAAAGATTTCAGTTGAGCTTCTGACTCCGAATTTTGGCGAATATAAAGTAGTTCAACGTTATTCTCTACACAGTTGTCCTCCACTTCTGATGCTATTATGTTCCTATATAATCGAAGTACATATAAATGGCGACGCTTTGGGGTTTTTCTGACACCTTTGTTAACTTGTTAATTGTTAGGTTGGTGTTCGTTCCCGTTTTTATCTCCTCAGTTGATCTTATTTTCTCTGTACGGTTTCAAGTTCAATTACTTCCACCTTTCCCTTTTTGTTTACTGTCGCATTGTGATAACTGGGTGATTGGTCGTTTCGATTCCTGGCGGGTCTATTTTTTGCAGCCTTTAGAAAAAGAACTCAGGCCTGTTTATCAACGCTATCTCATTGCGTAGCATTGTCACCTCGTGGATCAGAGAATCGACACAACCGAGCATTTTCTCAACGGCCGTAATACTCTCCAGCGCAGATGGTTCTGCAGTAACGATAGGAATGCAACCAGCACATGACCAGTAGATCATTCCTCGTTCCTCACTTCCTCCGAATTCCCAAAAATGTTTGTCTTGGCTGCCAAGTTAAAAACAGAACAATGAAGCGTATATAAATAGAAACCAGTTGATCTCAACAAGTGACAATAACATACCCAGCCACAAACTATATTTGAGGTTCAGTATACACCCATTAGTAGTATGTCGTTCGTTGAAAAAAATTGGGTTTACGTTTCTGGAAAATAAATCCATATAACTGACTTCAACCGACTTTCAACTCGTCTAGATTAACTTCCCTATATTGACAAGGGGACACGGGTATTTTACTTTTGTTCACTTTTGCTGAAAACTGTCTGGTTGTGCTTCAGTGGTAAGCATTTTGTGGTTGAACTTTTGGGTCCTTCCCACAAAGCTCCCAAGGAATTTATAGCCCCCATTATATTTTAGTTATTATGATTGGTGGGGACTGTAACAGAAATGACCCAGATTCTTATCTGAGCGTTCAATCAATCAAAGAATATCGTTTTCGTTCTAAATCGTTCTCATTCAGTCTTGTTATAGACCTTTTTCTTTAATTGTAGAATATACAATCTCCTAATAGAGAGAAGGAAAGAGAGATCCAGCAATCGCAATTAAAGACTCCGACTGCTTTCTCATTGGACGTCTCATTTTCATTACTCAACAGCGCTGGAATTTATTGACAGGTAATTCTAACATGTGTTTTCGGAACAGTTTTCGACTCTAATATATCTCTCAGTCTACTAGACTTGCTCAAACATTTTTAACTTAACAGTTTGCTAACGCTCCAATTTTGAACAGTTTATTGCCTTCAGTCTCTTCTTTTATTTAAAATGTCAAGTGCACTGGAGCGCAGTGGTTAACAGCGATCCTATCTTTACACATTTTTACGATCCTTAATCATGCAGCCTACACCACCATGCTTAAGTTCCTTATCTGCACACGTTTTTTGCTCATTAAGAATTCAGCTTAGCAAAAAACCTGCGGGACAAAAGCCAAGGAGCAAAACTTTGCAGTAAGGTCAATAGACAAAAGCAACAGGCGTTTGTAGTGCAATGGATTAAACCTAAGACTGTGAAGCAAGGGGCATTGGTTCAAGCGCGAGTAGGGGCTGATGGTGATGCATAATGTAATAGAAAGAAAATTTGGGGTTTGATCGTCTCTACCTTCTGTTTTTCATTTTTTTTCGTTATTTATATCTTCCTTCCGTTATTTCCTTATTCCTTCTTTCTATCTGCATTAAAAAATATCAATAGTTCAATAGGCGTAGGCAATCGGCATCCATAGCTTAAGCCACTAACAAAAAATTCGCTCACTAGAAAGGTCAATAGGCGTTACGTGCATCAGTAGCGTAGAGGATATAAACAATGACTGTTAAGCGAGGGGCGGGTTTCGGTGGACAACATTGCTTTAGAAAAAGATCGTCATCTCAGTTGTTCGTAATCCACGATTATATGAATACAGCAAAACTAAATTCATTTATTTTCAAGTGGGCATTCACATCTTGTTTTCTGTTCCCGATAGAGCGTGCTTTATGTATACAAATTTTTAGTTCTGTAGATCTTTGTTTCGTCCATTGTTTTAATTGCGGACTGGCTAGAAGTCAATTTTGATACACTTTTTATTGAATCACGGGCGGCTTCATTGTGGTAAAATCTTGACAACTTAACGTTTTCAGGCCGGAAATTAACTCAATTTTATCTGCATCGAACTTAAATACACAATGAAAAGATTTCAGTTGAGCATCTGACTCCCAATTTTGGCGAATATGAAGTTGTTCAACTATATTTTCTTCACAGTATTCCTCCATTTCTGATGCTGTTATGTTCTGATTCAATCGCCCTTAATATAAATGGTGACGCTTGGGGGTTTTTTGACACCGTTGACAACTGCCAGATTGGTGTTCGTTCTCAATTTTACCTCCTTATTTGCTCTTACTATTTATTCCCCGTTTAGTTTCAAATTCAAACTCATCCGCCTTTCTTTATTTAATTACTGTCGCACTGTGATAATTGGATTGACTCTCGTTTCGATTCCTGGCTGGTGCAATTTTTTGCAGCTTTTAGAAAATGGTATTCCGCCTTGTTCATCAACGCTATCCCATTGCGTAGCATTGTAACCTCGTGGATCAGAGAATCATCACAATCGGGCTTTTTATCAGCGGTCGTAATTCTGTCCAGCACAGATGGGCCTGCAGCAACGATAGGAATACAACCAGCACATGACCAGTAGATCATTCTTCTGATATTTGAGGTACTTGAAACTCCCAACCAACCAAAGTGAAAAAATAATTTCTTAATTTTGACAAAAAATGCACTCACTTCTACATTGCAAGACTCTTCACAAATATTGCAGAGAGGTTTGGGCTGTGGCGGCTGTGGTGGGGGCATGTTTGTAACTTTGGATAAAAATCGGGGCTAAAGGAAGTGGCCAATAGGGGACTAAACTAATTAGTCAAACAAATGTGAACACTCACACCAAATGTTTGACTAAGAAAAAATATTTAGTATGGCCAATTTGTAGAAAAACAATCAAGCAGATGCGGAGAATAAATTCGATTGTAGTTAGTTAACGTGTAAATTCTTGCGCCGGAATATGAAATCCCCGGTAATTGGGGCTAACGAAATAATGTCCGGCCTCTGATACCACAATCAAGAGCTGAAACAAAATTAAATAGCCTCCCGGGTGCACTTTGGGACTATTTAACAAGTTTCCCACAACAATTAGGCTAATTCGTGGCTGCATCTTTTCTCTCTGTTGCACTAGTTGACTCCCTTATTTGATTTCTTTGTTGTTTTACTTCGTTTGGGCTTTTGATCTGTCCATTTCGATATCTTGTAATTGTCAGTAATCTTGCTTGCTATATTACGCTTAGGTATTTTAAGTTTTAGTTTCCTGAAAAACTTTCAGAGTCCAACTAGTGTTCCGTTAACCGACTTTACGTTAAACGGCTCGTCTCTTCCATCCGTTCTTCATTTTTTCCTTTTATTCCTTATTTATATCTTTCGTTTTTTTCTTTATTCCTTCATTCTTTCTGCATCGGAAAAGTCAGCTGGCGTAGGCAATCGGCATCCTTAGCTTTAGCGACAATCCAAAAATTTGCTCATGAGAAATGTCAAAAGTCGTTACAGGCATCACTAGCTTAGAAGATAACACCAATAACTGTTAAGCGAGGGGCAGGTTTCGAGTCTAATTAAAGGCGGAATAAGACGCATACCTTCCTGGACCATAAATTAGAAGTAGGTTTTCTTTACGTTCCTGTTATTTCGCTTCTTTTCTTATTTTGTTTTTTTCCCATTCCTTCTCTTTCGTCATATTTTGGCTCCTAATCTTCACATTTTTTGCGCTCATTAGGCTTGCCAAAGCAGGTGGGTCATTAAAGCCATTGACCAGAACTTTGCGGATACAGAAATACGAATAGACAAACGCAACACGCACCGGTAGCGTAGGCAAGGGACGCGGATTCGAGCCCGAGTTGGTGCGGAAAATGACTTTAGTTTTTGGGTAGAAAAAATTGAATCTTCATCATCCACTACTGTGTTTCCTTCTTGCTCCCTTCTTTTTTTATCTGTGTTATTTTCTATATTTTCAATATAATTCGAGTTATAACCATATTTAAGCGCCTAATCATTGCATGTTTTAAGCTTCTTTATTTATGCAGCCTAGCGTAGTACAGGCGTTTTGAAACGCGCTTTGCCACAATGAATAGGTTTTTCTTCAAAAGTTTCAGCAACTCAAAAGTGCAACTCAAAAGTGCCCTTTAACTAAAATTTAAAGGGCAACTCAAAAGTGCCCTTTAACTAAAATTTACTTCTACATAGGGTAATAGACGCAAAAATATGCATTGGTTGCGCAGACGTTAAAACCTATGCCTGGTAAACGAGGGGCATATGCTTTCGAGCAGGAGTTGGAACAAAACAGAAATCCGAATTTCTTTTTAACCATACATTGCGTTAAAAGATTTTTTCTTGTGATGCGTTTGCGAGCCTGCTAGTTTATGAATTAGGTTTATCTAATAATTGTCCTTAACAGGATGTTTTGGCCACAAGAGAGCAAATCGATAACAAATCAGGGTAGCAATAGGTCCAATGTGCTTACAAGATCGAGTTTTTGCAGTCTCAAGAGTTCTTAGGATGTATTATTTATTTTAGGCACTTTCAAGTGTTTTGGTCTTTCTCTTTATTGCCCCGCAATGAACCTATGCCCCCCATTATGGTATATTTACCATAATTGGGGGCGGGCTATAGTTCGTCTGACAACTAGTGGGGGGCTGTAATGGGAAAGACCGGTGTTTTTGACATCACTAACAAATTTTGTATTTTAAAAAGCACGTCGAAAATAGTTTAGCACGTTGAATGTTTTAACACGCTAATACATTGCATATACATGGTTGCGTAAAAGTTATAGGACTATTTAGCTTAGGGGCTGAACCCAAATAGAGCCAGGTCATCTTGCCTCGAAGAGTTTTTGATATTTGCAAGAAAGCGTTCTCCCTAATAGTTTACAGAGATAAAGATAAGCGCAAATTAGTGATTACAGAACCTAGAAAACTGCAGCAGGGTGCCAAACTTAAACTTTTAATAGAAAGCCGTTGCAACAACTACCATTGTATATCAACCAGGGATTTGGAAATAATTGAATCAGGTTAAAACAAATTTTTGCATAGAAACAAGTGTTGTATGAAATGAGATACCACATCACCAAATCCCTGTAAAGTGATGCAATTGTGATTGGCGACTCAGATCTCAGTTAACTAGACTTCACAGACGTGAATATCTTCTCGCTCTCTGGTGCAGATATCAAAGATGTTTTCAATTTCATCCCAAATCCAGGTAGATAAAAGCCATTGTTTTTGGTATTGGTGGCAAAGACCTTTTTGACGGAGACCTTCTCTCCTGCACCCCCGTCGACACAGCTACTGTTGATCTCAGCTACCTAGCAGACATACTCACCGACGTTGCGAGCATATTTTTGTAATTGGTGTAAATCCTCGCATCCTCCCAGAGCTAGAATTTGAACGCCTCAAACAAACTCAAAAAGATCATGAGTTTACAGGAGACCCCGCAGTAAGCAGAGCTCCAGAAAGGTGATCTGTTCAGTCTCTGTAAGTTTTATGGGCTATCTACATTAATTTCACCAACATCTACATCAACATCAATTTGCCAATAAAATTAAACGAATGTGCAGTAAATACACGACAAAACGAGCTCATGTCAATTGATAAAACTCGTACCAAAAAAGCGGATGAGAATTTTTGGATTAGATCCAGCAAGCTACTGAAAATCATTATTGAAAGCGCTAACATTGAAATAAAGCAGATTGACAAACAATATCTCACAAAAGTTTACTGGAATTACTTCGAAAATTGTTACTCTGAAGTCAACTCCTGTTCTGCAATTGTAGCAGCTGTAACACAATTCAGAAAGTGGTCAACTCTACCCCTCCCCTCAATGATGGGTGCAAAACCTTGTGCACACTACACAGAAGCCTGAACTCTCTCTCTCTATCTATCTATCTATCTATCTATCTATCTATCTATCTAAAAGATTGTTCTCGAAGGAGCATTTAGAGGAGCGAGAATGTGCCATTTAACGATTTCGGTTGCTGCGATTTTATACTTGATGATGAGCACAAAAGTTCTCTACAAAAATTACTGTGTTTTTGGCCCTTTTTGAGGTTCCTTTTCGTCAAGACCCACGACTTTATCTGTCCATGTGTTTAGAGCCCCAGTTTCTAGAGTGATTACCGTCTGCTTTAAGTTATAGGTTATGGACAACCGGTCAAATAAATCGAAACTCCAAAGATGAAAACAATTGTTACTAAACTTAACCTTAACTCATAAGGTTTTAAATTCAATAGATCTAAAAAAATAGGTTTGCAAACAATGTGATACTGACTTGCTGCTTATATAACCATTAGCAAAATAGTCCATACAGATGGTCCCCCGAATCCAAGCTTTCTTTAGCAATTACGCAGAACCAATATGCAGAAACAGAAAACTGGTTCCATAATTATAACAGGGGCAAACATCATCTCAAGGAAATTTGGAAACAAAAAAAACTAATCAACTAGATGTTTTCTTTATCAACAATCCCTTTACAAAGATCAACTGATCAAAAACAAATAAATTTCCAGTTCAATCCGCTGAGATCATAAAGCGTTCAAAGAAGCTCCTCAATTAGCTCATGAAAACATACTTGGATGTAGAAGTGAAAATTTTATTTTCACTAAGGTAGGTTGGAGCATACTAAAACGCATATTCCCGCAAGCACATTCTTTTCTGCCGATATTGCTACTGTGATTGCAAAAAATTGCACAAATTGCATCGAAACTTAAATATAGAAAGCATGTGGCCTGGTCAACTTAAAAACCTTTCACTCAACAATTTGCCCGCCCTATCATAATCATTGTTGGTAGTTTTCAAGGATGTGCTATCACAAGAATTTTTTCCATTGTATTGGAGAATAAGTCATTGAATTTATCCCCATTTTTAAAGATTAAGACAGAGCGATTTTAAAAACAGTACAGATCTACCAGACTACTCTGCAACGCACCAAAGTTATCAAAAAAAAGTTTTTGATGAACCATGGTAGAGTGAAAACGACGCTACATAACACACAGCAGGGTTATAGATGACACAAGCCAGTGGTGATGCAGATGTTAATTTTTTTCAAATAATCATTACAACCAATTCTCTGGTAAATTCATAAATCATACAGGTAGCAAGCGAAGTACATCATTGATCTTTTTTGAATCACTTTTTGTTCATCTTTGTTAACAGTTTCCCATGCAAGTGAACAAATGTGAACCTTAGGTTATGTGGCGACATAAAGCTTGTTGCAACGAACAGAGAACACATGCATCACAACAATTCAAATTAAGAATTGGCGCCTGAAAATAAAAGTGAAGCTGACCAAATATAAGTTTTCTGTTTGTAATCAAAATCGAGAGCAACTAAACATTTTTGAACAAAAAACGTAAGCTCAAGGAGATCCAAGCGTTAGAAATCTAAGCAAGGGCCTTCAGACTGAGGGCGCTCTATTTCTTGAACAAAAACATCTGTGTCTTCAATAGTAAATGCTAGAACTGGCGTACGCAGGATATAATTTAAAATTGTTACATCTGCAGTTCAAGTCTGGTTTGCCAATAAAACAGAAACAAAAGAGTTTAAGAGAGTTAACAAGCTTCTATTATCTTGTAATCTAAATTATTGGGAAATTAGCTACAAGATGAGGTTGGATGTACTCTCACTTTATAGAGAGCAATATCATCTACTTCTTTTGATTGCTGTTCTCTCAGGAAAATTTAATATCAGCATACCAACCAGTTATAACCAGAGGTTGTGATCAACCTAATACCAGACAAAGTGAGCTAATAAGTATAAAGCATATGAAGTTTTATGGAGACGTTCAAACAACTTTTAATTATTTTATGAAGAAGCTTCAATACGACTGAAGAAAGCTTAAACAAGAACTATTTACTGAATTATACTGGATAATTCTTTTAGAAAATATTAGGACGCAAACTTGTGGTTTTACTATTTTTGCAACTGGAATTCACTACAGAAGGTCAAAGCCAATCAATGAGGTGATAGAGAGATCAGTGCCATGACACTAGAGCCTCCTCTACTACTACTACATTGGAATATCAATAATTGATTACAATAATTGATTGATGACTCTTATTTAACAGCAATAATTGAATGGAACAAAGCTATTAATTTTCCAACATTTGAAGAAAATTGAAACAACATTCTCCTTCGTCAGAAACCTTCATTTGGAAAAAACTTCCCGGTTACGATTGTGTCACAGATGGTGCGTTATTTGAAATAATTTGGTGTCGAGAAGCTTTTCGGCGTTAGAAACATAACGAAAAAAAGTTGATTGCTTCAGATAAAATGTTTTGCCTCAGAAGAAAATTACATGTCATGCTTTGAGAAAATTGATCGATGTTTAATAATTCCTCTTGAACGAACTATTCTATACGTGTTGGTCTTTTTGATGCAAATTTTTCGCTTGACCTTTTTTGCGCCTTTCTTCTAAAACTTTCTTAAGTGACTTTTTCACGCTTTCAATCTTCATTTTTGAGTGATCTCTTTTGTTCTCATTTCGAAGTAAAGCTTGTTGCTAAAATAAAAACGCTTGCAGCATAGCAACAAACATGGACGTTGAGTATTGCTTTTGGTGAGGGATCGGGAGGTCCAAGGTTCGAATCCAGGCGAAGTCAACTGTACTGTTTTCCAGCCGCCTGTCGTTCGAGAGGAATTCTTCTGACATTAGTCGGTTTAATTTGTGCTTGTTAATTTGTTTAATTGTTCTTGAACGAAGTTCGTAGCAATTATTGTAAACGTGTTAGTCTTTTTTAAGAAAATTTTTTGTTTGACCTAAAGGTCAAAAGGTAACATTCTATCTAGACCACACACTTGAAGAATACACGAGGCAGGCAGAACGCGACGACCACAACTACGTGCACACAATGCGTCTACCCTCCCACGTCGAGTATTCTGATGATGTCGGCATCATTGTCACAGGAGCCTGTGAACACCAACAAATTATCACGGACATCAATAAAGTCTTCGAAAAATACAACCTCAAAAACAATGAAAGGAAACCAGAAATCACAAAATTGTCCGAATAGAAGATCTCACAAGCTAGGTTCTGTGTTGGATGAGGAAGCAGGTCTAGCCCGAAGAAACTCCCTATCTCAGATTGCGCTTCCCACACATCAAAAGGTCTGAAAAAATTCGTATGTAAACGTCAAAAACGAAATCTCCATCTACAACAAGTATGTACGTTCGATACTAACATACAATTGCTCTGCATGGATATCTAACAAAGGTTTTGATCAAAAAGTGGATATTATTCATAGAAAACACCTGCGACAAGTGCAACTATCTAAAAATCATTTCTAACCAAGATCTATATCAAAGAAGTAACCAACGAAAACTTTCAGATTTGTGGCTAATAACGAAAAGCGCACCTTGGACACGTGCTGCGAAGAGAAGCTCTGTTCAAAGGCGTCTGGAGAAACCTATCGACCCTTCCAAAAAGAGGCGGTAAAGGACAGAAGCCCGCAAATCTCAAAACTATTCGAGCGGATTTTGGAACAGACGACCTACAGCTTCTTGAAGAGAGAGCGTTCTCAAGAATACTATAAATTTAGTGAACTCTGGCCAATTGATTGATTGACTTGTTTGACCATTTTGCGCGTTTCATCTAGAATATTCTTTGACTTCTCAAGTGACTTTTTCACGCTTTCGTTCTTCATTTTCGAGTGATCTCTTGCTCTCACTCGGAAGTAACGCGTGTTGCTCAATTGAAATTGATTGCAGCCTAGCAAATAGAGGGGCCTGATAGCCGAGTGTGCAGTGCTTCTGGTCAGGTAGATGGAGGTTAATGGTTCGAATCCGGGCGTGGTAAACTGTTTTTGCACCCTGAAAGAAAAATTTGTCTAGGCTACAGCCCCTGAATTAAATTGCCTTGCCTGTCGTTCAAGAACAATTCTTCCGACATTAGTCGGTTTATAGTTTTTTAAGTATATTTAAGCATATGGTTATAATTTTAATTTGTTGCAAAAAATTGTAGCCATAACTTTTTGGTAAATCAAGCCAAATATAAAAACTACTAAAAATAGTCGATAGAGAGTCGGATTGAATTGATCAATAATTGCAATAACTGATTTTTACGTTTTGCCAATTAAATTAATTGATTTTTCCCATTTTGTCAAGCCAAATAATTGCAATTAATTTTTCCAAATCCTCGATATCAACTCATTTAGTTTTTTTAGTTAAATGAAATGGACCTCGATAAGCAATCACTCTGTCAATTGCTATTCGCAGACTCTGCAGATTTCATCGATAATTCCGTATTGGAGAGTGATGAGTGTCAAGATTATCTAGATTACATGTGCAGCTCTGGTATTGAAAATTTACTCAGGCAGAAAGACTGTTTTGAGGAAGAAAAGCAGATTATTCTAAAAGATACCAAAAAATTGGCCAGTGAGAACTATAAAACGTTCATCAAATCTTCTGAGTGCGTGTCTGATATCAACGAAAAGTTCACAGAGATTGATGGCAAGTTGCAGAGCTTAGCTGAGCAATTACCTGCTTTCAATCAGAAATTCTTGACATTCAATGACGAAGTCGGCCACATTTTGAACCAGAAACGTCAAAATAATCAGACATTGCTGAAACATAATCAGTTGCTCGAGACCCTGGAAGTCACTCAGTTAATGGATACATGTGTGCGTAATCATTATTATGATGAAGGATTAGAGCTCTGTTCTTTTGTAAGAAGGCTAGAAAAACGGTTGGACCATGTACCGTTGATTAAGTCAATTGCTGGTGATGTTGATAAGCTGAAACAGGTCATGCTGCAGCAATTGTTCCACCAGCTGAAAGGCAGCATTCAATTACCAGTGTGTTTGAAGTTAATCGGCTACCTTAGACGTATGGAACTGTACAGAGAAGACCAGTTAAGAATGAAATTCTTGCAAGCTCGGGGATCTTGGCTGCGAAACATCATCAAATCAGTTCCAAAAACAGACCCATATACTCATATTACGAAAGTGATCGAACTGAACCGCGTGCATCTATTTGATGTTGTTACTCAATATCGCGCGTTGTTTGCCAACGAAGAGCAGGTCTTTGTTGTTCACGTCTCATCGGCCAATTTGAGAAATATATTCAACAGCTGGATTCTAAATCGCGTGAACGAGTTCCTTGACATGCTTCGAGATGATCTGAAAGCAGGCGCTAGTGCTCGAATTGAGTCGGTTCTGAATCAAGCTATGTATTTTGGACTTTCATTCAGCAGGATTGGCGCCGACTTTCGCATGTTGATGTTGCCTGTTTTCAACGAAGTAATCGTTGAGAACTTCGAGAGCAAGCTAGAGCAAGTTTTGGTTTCTTTCAAAAGTATCCTATCGTGCTACACGTTCACCGGAACTTCGATTTCAGCGAATACAATTGTGCAACTGATTGCGCAACCGGGCACGGTCAACCCGCCGTCAGATTTAGTGCTTTACCCGCCTTTAAGTTGGACAGTTAATGAAGTGATATCGATTCTCAACGAACTCAGAAGTTGCTGTCCTTGTTCATGCGAGAATGAGATTGTGAACGCTATGGACCTGTTTGTGGAGAAATATGCAATGATTTTGTCAGAGTATTACACAAATGAAAAATCGACCATGACAAGTAAAGAAATCGAGACATTTACGAATACGTGCAAAGCGTTCAAAGAGTCGCTCGCACCATTTTTGTTGAAAGCACCGAGAAAAATTTTCAGACCGAATGAAAACATTTTGGACGAAAAACTGAATTTGGAGGCAAAACTATTGCCTCTGACCGCAGTAATTGAACCAATTTAAATATAAAAAGAGGTAAAAAAATATTTGTAACATATCCGATTATAGTTGATATATGGTTATGGATTAAGGTGTGAGCTATAGCAATCGTAAAATGTACATATTGGCCAGGTTTTTGTCGAAAATTGAGAATAGTTAATGTAAAATTTCTTGTAACTTTTCTAGAAAGTGGAATTTTTTCTTCTTGACTAGTTCTTAAGCTCAATGTATAACAATTCTGCTGTAACAGACACTTTTCAGTGTGAACTCTAATGTAGACCTTAAATGTAGACAGATTGAAAATCGGTGTTATCGCGCCGAAACTGTTATACTTATTTTCATGCATGTTATTTTGCCGTTGTATTGTTTTTGATGTTCTTGCATCATTACTTTGATCATTGTTTGATTAATAGGCGTCAACAGACTGTTGACATTTTTTGAGCAGAAGCATGGTTCATTACCTATAATGTTCCTGATTCGATAAAAATTGAAAAGATTTTTATATTTCTCTTTGTGGCCTGGTTCAATCCCAACGAAGGCCAGGGAAGTTCATCGCAGAATTTTTTGCAATCTCTTAAATGTTCATGATTCGATAAATGGTGAAAGAACTTTCAAGTGAGCTTGTCATATATGTCCCATTTCGGAGTTTTTATTGCTGTAATAAAGTCTGATTCGATTTGGTCAACTGATGTTCCAAGCTCCATGGGGCTTCAAGGTATTTTAAAATGAGCTGCGAACCATGGTAAAAAGTACAGGTTCAGCTATATAAAGCCTCATGGATTTCCGGCTCTAACTAGTCGTCCCTAACTAGATTTAATTTCAGTTCTTCAGAAGTTTGTTCTTTAGATCGCCTCAGAAACTTTGGTACGCTTTAGGACTACATTAGTACGCAAATTGGGAATGCATTACTAATTGCGCTAACACCCTTTGTATTGCACCAAAGACCACGAGGGGTATCAACATTTCCATAAATTTTCAAACACAGGGGTTGAATTTGGCGTTCAACACTTTGGTTCATTAAATAAGTTACAACATAAATCTTAGCCCTCCTCGGGACTTGTGCCTAGCTCTTGGCCAGAAGCGCTACAGTGTCAGGGCACCAAGTGGCTTGGGCCGCTGAGATTAATGTTCTAACATAGATAGATTTGTATAGTAGAACTTTAAATTCGCCCTGTTTCTGTAGTCGTCCGATTATGCTAGCGAACGTAGAAAAATGAGGGAAAGTAGCTTTGCGGTGTGATTTTTTATAGTGGAACTCAAATGGAGGAGTTGGAGTGATGCGAGTCTCGGAAATTGTTTTGCCGTTTTCCTCAGTAGGGTTCAAAAAGTATAAAATTTTGCCGAATACGACTCAGTCGTATTCGGAATTCGTCCAGCCATATTTCTGTTCATTTAGTTGAAACTGATGATGTTGAAATCTTATTGAGTCATGTCAAGTAACTTGCTTATTCATTAGAATTTGAAGAGATCGAGTTTAACTCTGTTGTTCAGATCATTTTAAACATTGGACTACTCGTAAGTTGATTTTAACCTTTTTCAAAAGCTCTTTGCTGAACTGTGCCTAACTACATGATAAATATTTGATTCGCGGATCTTCGGAGCAACAAAATACAGTTTATTATCAAAAAATCCATTTTAAACTAAGTATCGTCAACTGATAAGAGTTTTTTCAAGTTTGATCTTGATCGTTTGAGCTTGTTTAAGTTTTTGCGGATTTTCAGGTTATAAGTTATAGGAAGTTGAAACCGATCTGTTTGTAAAGTTATGCTTCTAAAGTCAACGTTTTCGGATATCAATTAGGAACTTGTTTTTCATTTTAATCATAGAATTATTTTCAGTTTAGTTCATATCGTTTGCTTCTGTCATGCTAATAACAACAAAAATTAGATATTTTATTTTTTGTGACGTATGCCAGCTTTTCTTCAAATCAGGTTTTTATAAACAGTGCGCGTTTTTACAAAGGTTTTTGACGTACTTAATAGTTCTGTTTGAAAAGGGTATTCAGAGAATGTTGTTTTTGAAGAAAATTTAACATTGATTAATGAATATTCAAATCAGAGGTACGCACGTAACTGACTATATTGCCAGAGAAAAAGGAGCTGTGAATTTGCTTGCATAAAAATTAGAAAGGGTTAGGTCCTTCTGGAATTTTTTTTCTTGCAATGCGTATTGGCTGAGCTTGTTACTGTCAGCTCGAATTCCGTGAACCTAATTAAACTAATATTTTTCATCAAACTATATGACCCAAAACCTACAATTTGAAGAAGTATAATGTTGTATTTCTTATCTTATGCTAATTTTCTGATGCATTTTAAAAGGATGTTTCGAGTTGATCGTGGTTTTGAAACCAGTCTATGACAGGAAGGCTCGGTAATATTTGTGGGCCCATAATGTTACGTCCCCCGCTCATCACCGAAATTTTTCTCAAAGATCAATGAAGCTGCTCTTTTTAAGAAAAACAAGATTTCACGGATTGATTAGTTTCTGAGTATTAACAGAATTGATGTTTGTAAAAAATGGCAACAGAATTGATTTTTGTAAAATATGGCAATAGAGCAATGAAAACAGAGAGTTGCTCTAAAGTTAATTGCAAAATTTTCTAAACAAAATTGTATTCCAAACCACAATCCCAACAAACACCAAGTATTATTTAACAGAACGGGAAATATTGCGTTATCTATTTATTAGTTGAGATAGCGATAGCTGCGCAAAGTTATTATTGGCCTTCAAGATTTTGGTCGAGTAGTGATTTAAGATTACATTGAAACAGTAACTGAAAGGGTTACACGAGTGGTTTTCCTGCGTGAAATTTTTGAATGATTTTGAAGTTGAGTTCAAAAAGTTTTCGGACAAACATTTTTTCTTCATGATGTGGTTTTTCACGTGTGACGGGTTTTCTGAATAGTTGTCCATATCTATTTGTTTGTGGTCCTTCTTATGTCTCTTTTTAACTGCTCTGGAATGAGAAGCAATTGTTGTAAGCGTATGTTTTTTTGTGACTCACTTGACCGTCGCTTGACCGTTTTTGCGCTATTCTTCTAGAATAATCTTTGACTTCTCAAGTGAGTTTTTCATGCACTTCTTATTAATTTCTTGAGTGATTTTCATTGCCCTCACGCCGAAATAAAGTTTGTTGTTTAAACAAAATCGATTGTTAGGTACGATGACATGGCCCAGATAGCCGAGTGGTTAATGCCTCTGTCCAGATGAAGGAATGGGACGTAGGAGATAACGGACTATATTGCCAGAGAAAAAGAAGGAGCTGTGAATTTGCGTCCATACAAAAATAGAGAGGGCTAGGTCTTTCTGGATTTCTGTTTTTTTTCTTTTAATGCGTATTAGCTGAGCTTGTTGCTATCAGCTCGAATTCCGTGAACCTAATTGAACTAATATTTTTGATCAAACTATATGACCAAAAACCTACAATTTGAAGAAGTTTAATGTTGTATTTCTTATCTTTTGCTAATTTTCTGATGCATTTCAAAAGGATGTTTCGAGTTGATCGTGGTTTTGAAATCAATCTATGACAGGAAGGCTCGGTAATATTTGTGGGCCCTTAATGTTACGTCCCCCGCTCATCACCGAAATTTTTCTCAAAGATCAATGAAGCTGCTCTTTTTAAGAAAAACAAGATTTCACGGATTGATTAGTTTCTTAGTATTAACAGAATTGATGTTTGTAAAATATGGCAACAGAATTGATTTTTGTAAAATATGGCAATAGAGCAATGAAAACAGAGAGTTGCTCTAAAGTTAATTGCAAAATTTTCTAAACAAAATTGTATTCCAAACCACAATCCCAACAAACACCAAGTATTATTTAACAGAACGGGAAATATTGCGTTATCTATTTATTAGTTGAGATAGCGATAGCTGCGCAAAGTTATTATTGGCCTTCAAGATTTTGGTCGAGTAGTGATTTAAGATTACATTGAAACAGTAACTGAAAGGGTTACACGAGTGGTTTTCCTGCGTGAAATTTTTGAATGATTTTGAAGTTGAGTTCAAAAAGTTTTCGGACAAACATTTTTTCTTCATGATGTGGTTTTTCACGTGTGACGGGTTTTCTGAATAGTTGTCCATATCTATTTGTTTGTGGTCCTTCTTATGTCTCTTTTTAACTGCTCTGGAATGAGAAGCAATTGTTGTAAGCGTATGTTTTTTTGTGACTCACTTGACCGTCGCTTGACCGTTTTTGCGCTATTCTTCTAGAATAATCTTTGACTTCTCAAGTGAGTTTTTCATGCACTTCTTATTAATTTCTTGAGTGATTTTCATTGCCCTCACGCCGAAATAAAGTTTGTTGTTTAAACAAAATCGATTGTTAGGTACGATGACATGGCCCAGATAGCCGAGTGTTTAATGCCTCTGTCCAGATGAAGGAATGGGACGTAGGAGATAACTGACTATATTGCCAGAAAAAAGGAGCTGTGAATTTGCGTGCATACAAAAATAGAAAGGGTAAGGTCTTTCTGGAATTCTGTTTTTTTTCATGTAATGCGTATTAGCTGAGCTTGTGTGCTTGTTACTATCAGGTCGAATTCCGTGAACCTAATTAAACTAATATTTCTATCAAACTATATGACCAAAAACCTACAATTTGAAGAAGTTTAATGATGTAAGGTCTTTCTGGAATTCTGTTTTTTTTTTCATGTAATGCGTATTAGCTGAGCTTGTGTGCTTGTTACTATCAGCTCGAATTCCGTGAACCTAATTAAACTAATATTTCTATCAAACTATATGACCAAAAACCTACAATTTGAAGAAGTTTAATGATGTATTTCATATCTTATGCTAATTTTCTCATGCATTTTAAAAGCATGTTTCGAGTTGATCGTGGTTTTGAAATCAATCTATGACAGGAAGGCTCGGTAATATTTGAGGGCTCATAATGTTACGTCCCCCGCTCATCACCAAAATTTTTCTCAAAGATCAAAGAAGCTGCTCTTTTTAAGAAAAACAAGATTTCACGGATTGATTAGTTTTTGAGTTAACAGAATTGATGTTTGTATAATATGGCAAAAGAGTTGATTTTTGTAAAATATGGCAATAGAGCAATGAAAACAGGGGGTTGCTCTAAAGTTATTTGCAAAATTTTGTAAACAAAATTTTATTCCAAACCACAAACCCAGCAAACACCAAGTATTATTTAACAGAACGGGAAATATTTCGTTATCTATTTATTAGTTGAGATAGCGATAGCTGCGCAAAGTTATTATTGGCCTTCAAGATTTTGGTCGAGTAGTGATTTTAGATTACATTGAAACAGTAACTGAAAGGGTTGCACGAGTGGTTTTCCGGCGTGAAATTTTTCAATGGTTTTGAAGTTGAGTTTAAAAAGTTTTTGGACAAACATTTTTTTCATGATGTGGTTTTTCACGTGTGACGGGTTTTCTGAATAGTTGTCCAAATCTATCTATTTGCGGTCCTTCTTAGGTCTATTATCAATTGCTCTGGAATGAAAAGCAATTATTGTAAACGTGTGTTTTTTTGTGACTCACTTGACCGTCGCTTGACCGTTTTTGCGCTATTCTTCTAGAATAATCTTTGACTTCTCAAGTGAATTTTTCATGCACTTCTGATTGATTTCTGGAGTGATTTTAATTGCCCTCACGCCGAAATAATGTTTGTTGTTTAAACAAAATCGATTGTTAGGTACGATGACATGGCCCAGATAGCCGAGTGGTTAATGCCTCTGTCCAGATGAAGGAATGGGACGTAGGAGATAACGGACTATATTGCCAGAGAAAAAGAAGGAGCTGTGAATTTGCGTCCATACAAAAATGGAGAGGGCTAGGTCTTTCTGGATTTCTGTTTTTTTTCTTTTAATGCGTATTAGCTGAGCTTGTTGCTATCAGCTCGAATTCCGTGAACCTAATTGAACTAATATTTTTCATCAAACTATATGACCAAAAACCTACAATTTGAAGAAGTTTAATGTTGTATTTCTTATCTTTTGCTAATTTTCTGATGCATTTCAAAAGGATGTTTCGAGTTGATCGTGGTTTTGAAATCAATCTATGACAGGAAGGCTCGGTAATATTTGTGGGCCCTTAATGTTACGTCCCCCGCTCATCACCGAAATTTTTCTCAAAGATCAATGAAGCTGCTCTTTTAAGAAAAACAAGATTTCACGGATTGATTAGTTTCTGAGTATTAACAGAATTGATGTTTGTAAAATATGGCAAGAGTTGATTTATGTAAAATATGGCAAAAGAGTTGATTTATGTAAAATATGGCAATAGAGCAATGAAAACAGAGGGTTGCTCTAAAGTTAATTGCAAAATTTTGTAAACAAAATTTTATTCCAAACCCAGCAAACACCAAGTATTATTTAACAGAACGGGAAATATTTCGTTGTCTAGTTATTAGTTGAGATAGCGATAGCTGCGCAGAATTATTTTTGGCCTTCCAGATTTTGCTCGAGTAGTGATTTTAGATTACATTGAAACACTAACTGAAAGGGTTAAACGGGTGGTTTTTCGGCGTGCAATTTTTCAATGATTTTGCAGTTGAGTTTAAGTTTTTGGACAAACGTTTTTTCTTCTTGATGTGGTTTTTCACGTGTGACGGGTTTTCTGACTAGTTTTCCATATCTATTTTGTGTGGCCCTTCTTTTGTCTGTTTTTAATTGCTCTGGAATGAGAAGCAATTATTGTAAACGTGTGTGTATTTTTTGTGACTCACTTGACCGTCGCTTGACCGTTTTTGCGCTATTTTTCTAGAATAATCTTTGACTTCTCAAGTGAATTTTTCATGCACTTCTTATTGATTTCTGGAGTGATTTTAATTGCCCTCACGCCGAAATAATGTTTGTTGTTTAAACAAAATCGATTGTTAGGTACGATGACATGGCCCAGATAGCCGAGTGGTTAATGCCTCTGTCCAGATGAAGGAATGGGACGTAGGAGATAACGGACTATATTGCCAGAGAAAAAGAAGGAGCTGTGAATTTGCGTCCATACAAAAATAGAGAGGGCTAGGTCTTTCTGGATTTCTGTTTTTTTTTCTTTTAATGCGTATTAGCTGAGCTTGTTGCTATCAGCTCGAATTCCGTGAACCTAATTGAACTAATATTTTTCATCAAACTATATGACCAAAAACCTACAATTTGAAGACGTTTAATGTTGTATTTCTTATCTTTTGCTAATTTTCTGATGCATTTCAAAAGGATGTTTCGAGTTGATCGTGGTTTTGAAATCAATCTATGACAGGAAGGCTCGGTAATATTTGTGGGCCCTTAATGTTACGTCCCCCGCTCATCACCGAAATTTTTCTCAAAGATCAATGAAGCTGCTCTTTTTAAGAAAAACAAGATTTCACGGATTGATTAGTTTCTGAGTATTAACAGAATTGATGTTTGTAAAATATGGCAAGAGTTGATTTATGTAAAATATGGCAAAAGAGTTGATTTATGTAAAATATGGCAATAGAGCAATGAAAACAGAGGGTTGCTCTAAAGTTAATTGCAAAATTTTGTAAACAAAATTTTATTCCAAACCCAGCAAACACCAAGTATTATTTAACAGAACGGGAAATATTTCGTTGTCTAGTTATTAGTTGAGATAGCGATAGCTGCGCAGAATTATTTTTGGCCTTCCAGATTTTGGTCGAGTAGTGATTTTAGATTACATTGAAACACTAACTGAAAGGGTTACACGGGTGGTTTTTCGGCGTGCAATTTTTCAATGATTTTGCAGTTGAGTTTAAGTTTTTGGACAAACGTTTTTTCTTCTTGATGTGGTTTTTCACGTGTGACGGTTTTTCTGACTAGTTTTCCATATCTATTTTTTTGTGGCCCTTCTTTTGTCTGTTTTTAATTGCTCTGGAATGAGAAGCAATTATTGTAAACGTGTGTGTATTTTTTGTGACTCACTTGACCGTCGCTTGACCGTTTTTGCGCTATTCTTCTAGAATAATCTTTGACTTCTCAAGTGAATTTTTCATGCACTTCTTATTGATTTCTGGAGTGATTTTAATTGCCCTCACGCCGAAATAATGTTTGTTGTTTAAACAAAATCGATTGTTAGGTACGATGACATGGCCCAGATAGCCGAGTGGTTAATGCCTCTGTCCAGATGAAGGAATGGGACGTAGGAGATAACGGACTATATTGCCAGAGAAAAAGAAGGAGCTGTGAATTTGCGTGCATACAAAAATAGAAAGGGTGAGGTCTTTCTGGAATTCTGTTTTTTTTTCATGTAATGCGTATTAGCTGAGCTTGTGTGCTTGTTACTATCAGCTCGAATTCCGTGAACCTAATTAAACTAATATTTTTATCAAACTATATGACCAAAAACCTACAATTTGAAGAAGTTTAATGTTGTATTTCTTATCTTATGCTAATTTTCTCATGCATTTTAAAAGCATGTTTCGAGTTGATCGTGGTTTTGAAATCAATCTATGACAGGAAGGCTCGGTAATATTTGAGGGCTCATAATGTTACGTCCCCCGCTCATCACCAAAATTTTTCTCAAAGATCAAAGAAGCTGCTCTTTTTAAGAAAAACAAGATTTCACGGATTGATTAGTTTTTGAGTTAACAGAATTGATGTTTGTATAATATGGCAAAAGAGTTGATTTTTGTAAAATATGGCAATAGAGCAATGAAAACAGAGGGTTGCTCTAAAGTTAATTGCAAAATTTTGTAAACAAAATTTTATTCCAAACCACAAACCCAGCAAACACCAAGTATTATTTAACAGAACGGGAAATATTTCGTTGTCTAGTTATTAGTTGAGATAGCGATAGCTGCGCAGAGTTATTATTGGCCTTCAAGATTTTGGTCGAGTAGTGATCTTAGATTACATTGAAACAGTAACTGAAAGGGTCACACGAGTGGTTTTTCGGCGTGAATTTTTCAATGGTTTTGAAGTTGAGTTTAAAAAGTTTTTGGACAAACATTTTTTTCTTCATGATGTGGTTTTTCACGTGTGACTGGTTTTCTGAATAGTTGTGCATATCTTTTTATTTGTGGTCCTTCTTATGTCTATTTTTAATTGCACTGGAATGAGAAGCAACTATTGTAAACGTGTGTCTTTTTTGTGACTCACTTGACCCTCGCTTGACCGTTTTTGCGCTAGTCTTCGAGAATAATCTTTGACTTCTCAAGTGAATTTTTTATGCACTTCTTATTGATTTCTTGAGTGATTTAAATTGCCCTCACGCCGAAATGAAGTTTGTTGTTTAAACAAAATTGATTGTTAGGTACGATGACAAGGCCCAGATAGCCGAGTGGTTAATGCCTCTGTCCAGATGAAGGAATGGGACGTAGGAGGTTGCGGTTCGGACCCTAACTTGGTCAGAGTTTTCTGCACCCACAGTGAAATATTTACGCCCTGCCTACCATTCGAGAGCAATTTTTCTGACGTTAATCGGTTTATGTTTTTGCTTTGTCTTGAAGTTTTCGAATTTTTGTTTGGGATTTTTTGCAGTCAAATGTGTATTTACGGTCTCGCGAGTTAAGACATCTTTACAATTATTAGAGAAACCAAATCTTCCTCTGTTTTTGGTGTCGTTCTTTTCATTCCTAATTCTAGACTACCGGTCCATGAAGCTATCGCAGCTATTCTTGCAATCTGACAGTTACGTTTCTCTGTCAAAAAACGGAACATCGATCTGCTTTAACTAAAGTTTTCAACCCAAAAGCCAGCAATTTTTTCTGCTTTTTTGACCCGCTCCTTAAGTCTATATTACCAGTTTCGAGCAGAAAATTTTTTTTGCCCATAGGAAGCAAAAGACATTTTACCCTTAAAATTTTGTCTAAAAATTAATTCGCCCATGAAGAAACAAAACAAAATTTAAAAAAATTGATACTTGAACAACTATTCAAAACGAACAAAATTGATTGAATTGACACACCTTTTACACTTTGTTTCATTTTTGATGCACTATGCAAAATTCATGCAACCTGTATAAATTATCGAAATTCATAACGGAGACTAAAGAAGAAAGAGAATACAAATTGAAACTATTTTCATATAAAAATTTACAATTGACAATTTTTTAAACTTGCTAGCTTCGATAAGTTTTGCGTTTTGGTTTCCAATAATAGGACTAAATAGAAACACATACAATGAATACGGCTGCCGGTTTCTAATTTTTCTTAGATTAGATTAAGATTTCACCAGAACAAAAATTTGGTCAGTTTTCACCTCATACTGAACTAAAACTAACCCATGATCACGCGTACAATTGTAAGAACTCAACTTTTTTATATTTTTTTTCGCTTCCTAGTTGTGAGCAAAATTTAGAAATAAGTAGAAGTTTTAATGTTAGAAAGGACGAAAAACCGAGTTTTTAGCAATTATGTAAAAGTTTAATTCAAAGGTTAGCCGCGATTGTTATTGTTTTTCATGATACAGAACGTTCAACTATTAGAGCAGTGAGACAGTTCTGTGACTTTAGTTACCTATGAGTTGTGAGCTTAAATACTGAATTTAGTTTTTGTTACAGATTTTGCGGAAGAGAATTACCACATAATAAAGAAGTAATAATCTAAGATGACATTTTTTCTCGGTTCTGTAAGTTAACTGAGAAAACTCATTGTGGCGGCATTGAACTCAAAAAATAATTGATCTGCCTTTGTATTTGTCTTTAAGAACTGCCTTAGTATCTCTGCTTCAGTTGAACTTTTGCCTATTTTTTGCGTTTTTGGTTCTTCGGTACGCTGGAAGTTGAAATGATTATCCAACAAATCACTTTCTGCAGAGGTGAGTGATCTTCAGATCAATAGAATGCAAACATTAGAAATAGAAAAGACTTTGAATTGTTAAAAATTGACAAAAAGTAAAAGTTAATATTTTTTCTGGACTGTTAAGCTTAATTCGTAATTAAGGCATTTCAACAATCATATGTATCGAAAAGAAAATCAATATGTTGAGAGAAATTAAAAGGTATTGATATCAAACTTGAATACAGAAAAAAATTCTTCAAAAAATTGAATTTAGTAGGCATAAATTACTTCTGGTATAATTGAAGTCGTTCTAAAAGAAAATATAAAGAATTTTCTGAAAAATAGAATAGTAAAATAAAATGAGGCAATGGACCTGTTATTTCAATGCTTCTTCCAAAAACAGCATTGAGACGCAACAAAGCTTAGATGAATTGTAATAATTGTAATAAATTGTGTCCTGGTGTCCATTATTTATTTTGATTTACAAAAATAGAAAAGCAGGCGCACTATTGAGAGCACTGTTTCATTTGTTTTCAAGTGTCTCACCGTGGAAGAGAAAAAAGATGCTTTCTTTGTACAAACAGAAACGAGATGAAAAGTAATGAATATTGGTAAAAATGCAAGAAACGACTGAGAGTAATATTAACAAAAAACTAATTTAGGCCATATATAACTCTAGTAAGGTAATCATTCAGAAGCAAGTAGTTGTTCATTTATTGGTGTTTAGCAAAACATCACAAAAGTGTTTAGCGATTGTTTGCTTATTTTAACCTTATCAAAGAAGTTAGAATCAAGACCAAGGAAAATATTTAATATTTTTCTGACCGTATTCATTGTAATGTTTTTGGGAAATTGAGTTCCTCTGATGAGATTTGGACTATTTTCAGTTTGAAGAAACCTACGGTTTGGACCCCCTCTCGTCCAGCCCTCCCAACCTTAACAGCCGCCCACTCCGCTCAGCGCTCCCCCTTCCAATGCTGACATCCCTAAACCCTAGCTGGCTGCTAGCCAACTGCTCGCTGTTCGTTGATAGCATTTCGCCTGACGTTAGTTGGTTAGGTTAATTTTCTTTAAACATAATGAAAGCAATCGTGAAACTGCTTCTTTTGGATTGAAAACCAGTTCAGTTTTTGATAAATGCTTGCAGCTACCTCGTTTTTGAATCTTGAAATAAATCTAGCAACATTTAGTGCTCTTTGTAAAATTGGTACGATGTTTTTGATTTCGGAATTAAAGTGCGTTGCAATAGTCGAGTTTTGAGTGTAGATAAGTGACCGGTAGAACTTATTTGTTCGTATTCTAGATATGAACGAGCAGCTTATAAGCATTTCAGCGTTTGAATTGACAATTTGTTTGCTTGTTTTTGCAGAGACATTGAATATGCAGCGTAATTTGTTGTTAATCGATCTTGAACGGAGTTCATAGCAATTATTGTAAACGTGTTGGTCTTTTTTATGCAAATTTTTCGCTTGACCATTTTGAGCTTTTCCTCTAGAACATTCGTTGACGTCGGAAGTGACTTTTTCACGCTTTCGTTTTTCATTTTTGGGTGATCTATATTGCTCTCACTCCGAAGTAAAGCTTGATGCTAAAATAAAATCGATTGCAGCATAGCAAGAAGAAGGGCCTGACAGCGGAGTGGGCTGTGCTGCTGGTCAGGGAGCGGGAGGTCAATGTTTCGAATCCCGGCGTGGAAAACTATTTTTGCACCCTTAACTAGGCTACAGAAAAATTTATCTAGGCTACAGCCCCTGATTTTATATTGTCTCGCCTGTCGTTGAAGAGCAATTCCTCCGACATTAGTGGGTTTATGTTTAGGTTTAATCCTCTGACCTTCTGCACACACGTTGAATAATATTTCTGACAATTGGCGACTCTTTTTAAAAGATTGATTCAGTTTCAGCGCAGTTTACTTCAAAAATTCGAACGAACTCTCGATATCTTCAAAGACCGTTGAAATCTGTTCTAACATCCAATGAGATAAATCAAAAGCAATTTGCGTATAATCTTAGAAGTGATGCGTTAGGCTACGAGAATCTAAAAAATCAAAACGTAACATGCACAAGGCGATCAGGTTGGAGACCTAATTAAACCCCTGAGGTACCCCTATTGTAATTATTTCAATTGAAAAAAAGTTTCTTGTTATAATGAAGACCTGTCAGTGAAATATGTTTTCAACTTCAATGCTCTGTCTTCACTTCCAAATGCTTCGCAAAAAGATTTAACTAAAGTTTTTGACTGAATTTATCCAACGCGCTCTTTTAATTGAATGCCACTAATAGTAAAAAATGGTCCTCTTTCAGAGATAAATTTGACTGGTTATTTGCTCAATTTTTTCATGTTCAGAGTGATGAGTTTAGTTTTAAATTTTTGGTGTTCTTTTTTGAGAGTTCGCTACATCCCGCGTTCTCCTAACTCTCAAAGGCGCAAAAGACAGTGGCCACGCGTAGATATGTCCCCACAAAACGCTCTTTTTGGCAGGTTTTCGCTCTTATTATCATGAAACAAAGTTTGAGTATTAAAACACCCTTATCACTTTATCAGGCATTATAGAGACCGGCCTCTCATGTATTTTACCATTTTCAAGAGGAAAATTGCTGAAACAATACTCTGAGTTCCGGTTGAAACAAATTTAACGCTGAAACATTGTGAAGTATTTTATCTGTATCCTTGAGCTGTCATAACTTTTGTCAGATCCGCCTCTCTTGTAGGAAATCAGTAGCAATATCGACCACACCAAAAGAAACAAATTGCATGATGATTTGCGCTTGTGGCAATTATGCATTATTTTTGTTTGAAAGCGAACCTAAAACAGCTTGAGGCTTCAATGGTGTTGCAAATTTAGGTCTCTAAAACACTTAATATGGTTTTATTTCTCTCAGCATGTGTTTCAAATTTTCACCCTTGTTTACATTTGTTTTGCTGGTTTGTTTGACTAGTTTTTATTGCGATTTGACTCCCATATGTCTAAACGAAGTTAAGCAGTTTTATTGCGTCTCTTTGGGTAATGTCGCCTTTGGGTACGTCTTTTATGCTTGGACTTGAAGGGTTGCGTGTGAACTATTTTCCAACCTGCTTATAGGCCATCAAAAGCTGAAGGGTTGTTAAAACTGGGCTAATTCCCAAAGCGTTGTTTACTTAGTAGGATCGTCCTGAAATACTCGAAATATTTAATCTCATGTGAAGTGAACTAATATTACATTCATTTTTCCCGTTTACGCGCTGTGCTCCTGAGCAATTTGTTTTGTTTCAAATCGAACCTTACGGCTGTTAGTTTGTGGCGTGAACAACATGTTAGAACAGTGTAAAACTAAAGGTTTCACCTAAGATCCCTTTCTTAATATTTAGAACTAATTTAATAGCAATTAAAATATGGATAATTGAGACACGCACATTAAACTTCGAACTCTGTATTTTTCAAGTTGGTTATTATATTTGACATTTTTTCAGAATAGATGCATGTGAAGGAACGTGAAATGTTCATCAATCGTGTGACTCAATTCTGAAGAACTGCTAAAGAGCATAGTTTTATTTTTATTTACAGGTTCAGATTTATCTTGTTTATTTGTTTACGAAGTAGACCTTGTGGTAAACAATATCGTAATTTACATATCATCGATTTATGATCGATACAAATTTATAATCAAAGAACATTACTTATTACCTTAACTTTATTCAAGTTACATATCGAAGCTTTATTGAGTTATAAGTCTCTTGCTAATAGGGTTTAATAGACTTCGTTTTATAATTTATCAGTTTTGCTTGCCCTGACAACGGAATCTTTACAACTTGGGATAAATTTGGAGAAAACAGGAGTCTTTTCAAACAGAACGCGTGACGCCTTTTTTTCCTGCTGATTTTTTTCCTTACGTTTATGGAAAATTGTTGAAATTGCCTGCGTATATATTTATCTCAAATTGACGGGAAAACACTAAGCAAGGAGTGAAAAGTGAAAGCTTTTGTGGAAATTTTTCTTATCAATTAGATATAATCTACTTTTCCCAACCTAGTGAAATCATCCTTGTCTGTGCGAGTGTGTGTGCGCATACCTGTGTGTTAAGGTGTGGGTATAAAGATAGATTACGTGTGATAGTTCACTCTAGTTACCAACCTAGCTCTATTGCTACCTCTCGCATTTTTCTCTCCCTTTCTAACTCATCAAGTGCCACAGATTGACAAACTACACCAGTTCAAATTTTGTTCACGTTTTGGACTGAAAGGGAAGGCATTGTACCTGTCTGTAGTGAATGCAGTTTGCCCGCTACCCCCTCTCTTCGAAGTAGACAACAACCCTCTATTGTAGACTACCCAAAAGTAGTGTTGTTCATACCTGTATCCTACTGCTACTGTATCTAGCTGTGTGTACACAGGTTTTGACCAGACTGAAGTAATAGCAAAATCTGCGTTACGCAGAACCAGACATACATAAATAATACGTTCCTTGAAATAGTTAGTCTCAATTTTGCCAGAACGATATTTCATTCAGTATTACCCTCGTTCTGTTATTTACCCCGTGTCGTCCTTGACTAAATTAAAAATAGGGAAAGTTTGTGGAATCTAAATTCCATTTTGTGACTGCTGTGAGGTGCAGCGTACTTGTTTTTAATTCATCTGTCTCGTTAAATTTCACGCTATTTTGAATTACAACTTTACAAGTTAGTAGTTATTATAGGCTGATTGTCTGGGTTATGACTATTTATTTATGAACCAGGCTGTCATTTTTACTGACTAACAGAACGCTCTGCAACTTCAGTTGTTTTTTTGCCTGAGGAGTTTACTAATAAAAAGTTTTCAATTTTGGAGTTCTTTCGACTATAATTAAGAAATTTAGAGCCGCAATTTGTTAATAGTACACCAATTTAATTTACTGGGGGTTAATGTAGCATTACGTATTTGGTTGGGATACTGGAGAGGAAAGGAAATTGAAGTCAACCCCATCTAATTTGTTTATCATTTGTGGAAAGCTTCACTTTGTTTATTTTGTTTACTTCACGTTCATCTTACTACAAATAGCAGCAACTAGGAAGCTTGCTTCTGGGTTTATTATTCCTTATCGCCTTTATATTTCAGGTGAGCAGCCTCTGAGTTTGAGAAAATAAGAAATTCTTTTCAGTGGTAAGACAGAAAATAGCTAAAGAAGCTTCCTTTTCTATTCTCATTACTCCCCGTTATCATTTTTAGTCTAAAGGCATTTGAAGCGAACAATAATTTCCATATATATTTTCTGCAATCTCAACTGTTGGGCTTATATTGTCTGTAATTTTTCCTGCTCCCACTTTTGTGAGGAAAAAACAGAATAGATACAAAACTGTGCCATTATATAAATATATATACAAGTAGCATCGATTTACTTGCTTGACGGCGAAAAAAATAATTTGCCGCGTTAGTACCTTCCGCTATTATTTCTGTACAACTGCACAATTTTACCCATAAGGCGTTTCTCATTTCGTAAATTCAATTGTGTAGACGTTTATTTTTTGCTTATCAACTTGGGTAGTATTTCATCAGATTTGCGTTCACAGGCTGAAAATAACAGTCTCACCTTTTGCGACCCGCTGTTAGTCTAAATTAATTATAAAATAGCACAGATAGAAATTGGGACCCCATAAAGGGTGACATTTTGGCCCCCCGCGTACCGATTCCAATTTTGCAGGTCCCTGTTTGTTTATTAACTTTGACCGGGTTTATTTAATTAATTTGTTACTAGCTGGTTTGATCTGACAGTTATCTTTGAGCTGTGACGGTTTATTTGTTCACGTTTGGTATCGGACTTTACGACGTCTATTGGTCTGGTTTTCTCGTCTGCGAGGAATCTGGAATTGAAAAAAAACATTGACGTTGCGCGGCTCACGGTGATTTAATCAGGTGGGCTCTTAGCTTTTTGTTTTTGAAGTAACGGTCTGAAGGGTTACATTAACTGCTCTAAAAGAGTTAAAGAGTTTATGGACGTGGGGGGGGGGGGGGGGGGGGGGGGTGTCATATGGGTCTGTTTTGGTCATTTTGATATGGGCCTGACCCATTTGATTTTTTTGGAGTGAAATAGTCTTGTGCGCAACTCAGCGTAGATGGAATCTGATGCCCACCGTCATTTGAGAAAAATTCTTCTATCATACCGGCTAAGTTAACTTCATTTCTGGATTTATCCAGCTGACTTATTGTTCCTACATTTTTTATGTAGCAAAGCCATCAGTTTTTATTCAAACGCTGTCAACTTTTTAATGGCATCGAGACCAACATATGTGGCTTCCTTTCACAGTTCACCACGTCTAGAAAGGAAATTAATAAAAAAAAAGTGTTGTAAGAGTTTGGTTTTTGAAAATCTATCTATGACTTGTTTTAGTTAATTTAGTACATATTTTTCTCCCTTTTAAATTTCCATTTTGTACATTTTAAGCAATTTTGCTTCTTTTTTTCACCAGTTGCCAATAAAAGTAGCGCTTCTTGGTTTTAAATATCTATAGTATTGAGTAAAAGGTAATTAAATCATAAAAGACAAATTATGATTTGCGTAAATCTTTATGCGAATCAAACGTTTAAGCAGTGACAAGTGTTCTTTAGTTTCTAGAAACCTTTCACTAAACCCTTGAGTTTTCCGGAAAGACTATTTTATACTGAAAATTTTTGTCAAATTGATGAATTTTCCCACCTGTTTGTTTTTTATTCTCATAGAAACACACTGAAAGGACTAATCTCCTTGTTTTTAACAGACAGAAAAATTAACAAGTTGCCACCAGTTTTGCCGGTTATGTGCAACTTTGTTAGCAACTCAGATAGTATTTAAGTGTGCTCTTTTTTGAAAAATATTATTCCGTCTTAGATTTATCCAAACTATGAGAGCCTTTAGCGGTTTTGCATAGTTTGCATCTACCTACCTCCATGATTTTTTGGTTTTTCATTTTATGCATTACTATTTTACTACAAGGATGTTTAGACAGACTAGTTTTTGTGCTTTCGATCTAAAATTACGTGTACATACAATTGTTCAGGTAAATTCGTTATTTATTATTCCTATTTTGCCCTGACTTTAGGAGTAATATTTTTTTTTATTTAAATAGCTGGTAAGTTGTGAAAAGTCTTGCCGGATGTCTTGTAGATATCTAAATTGCATAAAAAACATGAAAAGCGTTTTCTTGTACTCTTTTCAAAGATTGGTGTCTTTAAGTTCAACTTGAAGATTTGTTCTTTAAAAAGAAAGCTACTTTTTATGTCAAGTTTTTTTTTCCTATTTCAACTACAAACATTATTGATGAGAAGCCTTTTTCTGGTAAGATTTCGCTATCTAAAATAATTTTGACAAGAACAATATTTAAAACAATAATTAAGTTTGATGGTGTAAGTTTCAATTTTTGCTCATTTGTTTAGCCACTGTTCTGTTGACATAATTTTCCGTTTCTGCCTGGTTTACATAAGTCATCTAGAAAATACTCATCTCTATAAAAATTGACTAAGAAAATTTTTTGCAGAATTATTGAATTTTTCCGGAATTGAAATTTTGTCATAAATCTTTTTTAAGCTTGTATCATCACAGCGATACAAGCAGTTCTCGGTAATAGTTAAAGTAAAGTTCTGTAGTGTTAATAGTTAAGATCTGCTTTTAAAGTGGAGTGAGACAGTGCTGGTTGAAGAATTTCTCTTGAAAGTCAATTTTAACGTTCGGCATTTCGAATTCTATTTTCGTTGTTTTTTCTCATTTATTGCAAATGCTAATATTGGCAATACAATTATTTTAATGGTACTTGGAACCATCAATGGGTTGCTAATGGTTTTTCAATGACTTCGAAGTGCGCTGTTTTCCAAAAAACATTAAGGCTTCTTTTGTTTGGCACACGTTCTGTCCCTTTAATAACAGTTCGGCATGTTAATCTAATGAGAAACAAACGAATGTTTGTAATATTTTTCAGTCGATAGATACTTATTTTTAAGTTTGAGAAATATTAGTGAATTTTTGAATTTTGCCCGCATGTGTATGTCGTCGGGGCATCAAGTTTCAGTAATGACAGGTCAAATGGCTTTTTAATTACGCAAAAGTGAATTGTGGTACTGTTAAACTTATCATTTATTTGTTTTCTTCCGACTTTGAGTTAAGCTCTTTTTTAGTTTTGCCCATTTTTTGTTGTTTTATGTCTTCTCATTAGATCTCAATTGTAACGGAATTCATCGGCCCTCTATTGCAACATAATTTGATCCACTTACTGATTTTGCGGCTACTAGTTTGATGCTTAAACACATTTCTTTTCGAAAAGCTGCTGTGAGTTTTTCAATCTTTTTGTTGGTATTTTGGTCACCCTGTCCCTCTGTGTACCTGATAAAAGAATTTATGTGCTGTAACGTTAAATAGCCTGATGTGCTGGCCGACTTCACTAAATATTGACAGTATTTTTACTGACTTTCACGTCAAAAGAATTGGAAAAAATTTCTTTTTGAAGTTGTTTTTCTGATCTGATGGTTTTTGTGTTTATAGCGTCATATGCTTTGTTGACAATCAGAGGCTAGTTTCTGTAAAATTGTTGATAGTTATTAGGTTCTTCATTTCTTCGGTTTGAAATTTAAGTCCTGCGATTTCGTCGTCTAGATTGTTCTTTGGGTCATATGACGTCATGCTCACTTCAAATCTGCCTTTTGTTATCAATTCCTACAATTTGAACTGAATTGCGTGAGTGACTTATTTTTGCCGTGATAAAGACACGACTTACTTCACTCAAAATGACTCATCTCTTCTGGCATTGTGTTAAAATGAGCATGATTGCGTTCGTGTTTTGAAGATAAAAATAGTCTCTAATCTTAGCTCTGATCTCCATACGAAACTGAAGGATTTTTTAATATCAACATTTCAAAAAAGAACTGAATCAGCTGTTTTGGTTGATTTTGTCAATATATCTAAGAGGCACTATCCTAACAATACTAGTACAAGTCTGTTTTTTCTTTGTTATTATTGTTGTTTGGCATTGCAGTTTTGCACATTTTTGCTGATTCAAATCAATTTTCTTCCATTTTGCTCCAGATTTCCTGCTCAGATTTTGCGCACTTAACGTTCCGACGCAGTTTTTAAATTTTATATAGACATGATAGTTAATCGTATTCATGAACTTTTTTAGCCATATCATCGAACGTTTGGGCTTTTGCAAGGCAAGATTGTTGCCGGGTTTGACAATCATTCAAATTTTTGACATAGGATTGACGTAGTCTGGGATTAGATTTAATGACCTCAAATAATATTGAAAAAATGCAGGAGTAATTATCTTGAAACATTGTTGAAATCAATATAGTTTCAAGCAAATTATACAATGTTCTCTCTTCTGCTTAAGTAAATTTTCAATTTTAGAGCTCGATTTTCTGGCTACTTTACACTGTTCACTTCCTATCAAGTAGTACTAGACGCTTGCTGATCGATATTTTCCCTAATCCGGGAATAACTACCGTCTTCCTGCGCAAATGTAGACTAACCCCTGCTCATGGTATATTTGAAATTGTTGGGGAATGGGAGGGTTTGGATTGGCTTGGATATGCTGTGAAAAAAGCCAAAAAATGTTTGCATTGAGAGATCCGAAGTTGTCGTTTCTTTGGCTGAATGCTAAAGGCTAAATGTTTTGTTAAAAGTAGCAGGGTTGAATACAAGCGGAGTACAAGTATTGATTATACCTCAGACGTGGGTGTGGCTTAGTTTAACTTAATTAACCTTGCATCTCATTCATGGCTTTTGTATTATTTATTGAATTTGCTTAATGTCGCATGCTATTTTAGCCACTAACGCACACAACTCTTGTACTCAAATCCAATTATGGATTCATTAGAAGACTTCGAGGTAAGTTCCTGTTCTTTTCTTCACACAATGAAGAGAAGAGTTATCGTATGGTGTGAATGATGCCAAATAAATAACATTTTAGCTGTAAAAGATTACCTGAAGTGTTCTTTCTAGTTAGCATTAATATTACTGTTATCCGCGCAGGATTTTCTTTTCTCACCACGGCTGGCTAAAATTTGTAATGTTTGGTCGAGGAATTTACCCTTTTACGCTCATCAAAAACTTAGTTTAATTTTATTTGGGGTTTAATTTTTGTTAAGGAGAATTATATTGGTGATGAAATGAGAAAATTGGATGTGTTTAGCACTAATTTATGATGGTTAGATTTTGGTTGATGAACAAAGACTCACCACACTAATTAGGGCTTAAATTTTGTAATTTCACTAAAATGTCAAAAAACCTGTATTAGCTAATAGCTATTAGCATTAGCTAAATTAGTTGTTTCCCTTATCAAAGTGTTATATGAAGCACGAATAGCTTTAAAGGGTCCTAGACAGTAGCAAACGGTCCAATTCTTTTGGTGGGTGGTAATGGAGCTGATGTTTGGGGAAGTTGCACTCAGTTGAACATTCTAACTACTCTTCATCTTCATAGTCATTGAGCCATAATCATTACTGTCGTCATTATCATCTTAGTCTATCGATTGATTTCATCTATCGTGATGTTCCTTTGTTGTTGTGTGTGAGAGCGAGAAAGAGGGTGGATTGTTAGTTGAGTAATTTTAAATTTAGTACAACTAAAGTAACCACTATTGATTGGTGGGCGAGGTTTTGCTACTTTATGGCATGGTTGTTCCCCTCAGAATAATGTCAGTGGTTGCTCTCTGAATTGACTATTAACCTGTCTGCTAGGGTAAAATTCGCCTCCTCCCAGTGCCCCGAGTATTTGCATTAAATGAGGTCGTAAATATTAATCTGCTCTCCTCTTACTGGGATTATCGATCCCTTCTGCTCGGGGGCTGAATTGGGTTAACAAGAAGGGAAGAAGTAAAATGTCCTGGGCTAGCAAGTGGCGCAGAGGTTAAATATTAATAAATTTGTCTTCTTGACTGTATGAGCAATTGTGCAGCAAATCACTCAACTCAACTATAGGATTAAGTCCAAAAAAACTTAGATTGGCTGAGCTACAATAGTTTTTAACATAAGATTCTCAAATCGGTCGGAGACAATTTTACTAGCTTAAAAATGCTTTTATTCCAATAAATATCAGATTTTTGCTGACATCATGTAATAAAGTGTTGATACTTTGCTCTTAATTGTTAAATCTCTCAGCAAATAAATGACAATATTTGATGTGATTTTTCTGCACAATACAACAATAGAAAGGAATCATTGATTCACTATTTAATAAAACAAACACAAATTGAGGAAAAAGGCTGATTATCTGCACTCACTTGAACCTCGATAAAACTTACGATAAAACTTTGGCTCCACTGGCCCTTCCATTATATTCCTTCATTTGTGACATAAAGGTTTGGAGGATTTTTGTGAAAAAGAAAAACATTGCTGAAAATTGTTGCAGGAGGGTTAGTTTATGAAAAACGTTGCTGAAAATTATTGCAGGAGGGTTAGTTTATGTAGTTCCAAATTTAAATCCGCAAATTTTGTCCTCAAAAATTGGCGAGCTTCATATGCGCCTCTGAGTTAAGCATTTACCGCTGAAATTGTAGCAAATACACTGATTTAACAGCTAAAAATGGCAAAGTTATTGTAATTGGAGTTGGAAAATCAGCAGAAAAGGAATCTGAGTTGAATAAGCAGAATTATAGAGCTTAAAAGCGCATGAAAAATGGCTCTTAATGTGAACAAGGAGGTTCGGTAATGTGCTTTTGGACATAATATTGCTATCACTCCCATCAGCACCTTTGGTTTGACTGTCTACCAAAAGAAGCAGGCAAGTTTTAAAACAACAAGGCGGCTCGGTAATGTGCGTTCGCACATGATGTTCCGACCCGAGCTCATCTACATTTTTGACTTAATTGTCAACCAAATGAAGAAATAACAAAAATAGATGTTTGCGTTTTAAACAATCGTTACACAGCCTATCTACTAATTGAATTACATAATGCCATGCCTTATTACAGCGCCAATGAGACCTGACCTTACAGAGACTACGAGACAAAAAAATAGCAAAAACAAAAACTTCACGGCAAAAACTGAATATCTAAATTTAAAAGCACATAGTAACAACGTCAAAACGCAGTTAGATGAAACCTTAACTACTCAAATTTAATTTGTCCTAACTATACAGTGGACGGAAAGTTTTCTTAATGAAACTATGTTACGAACAACGAGGCGAAACTCAAGAATTAATCAACAATTTTTAAACCAAGAACTTTCAAAAGTCTTAAAAATCATTAGCTTTTAACTAAATAATCCATGATAAATTACTAAAAAGTTACTACAAAACCAAAAGGCCTTGTCTTTGGGTAGTTTAAGCCTTAGAAACGAACTAAAGAAAAACCTAAAGAATTAGAAACGATTTGCGAAAACAAACTATTGCTACCATTAAAACCATTAGCTATTATCTGAATATTATGTATTTTTAATTCAATTCTTGTTTCTACTAATTCAGCTGCACGAATTATACTGCTGAGAGATTTGATAAGTTTATTTTGGCCATATTTATAAACCATTGGGATCTGTTACTACGCAATTGTTCTCAAAGAAGGGAAAAGGAAGCGCAAAAAATGACCGCTCAAAAAACGTTTATAAAAACGCATATTGTCCAACAAACAAAGCTTCGGTGAAAAAAATATCAGTAGATATGTTTTTTTGGAATACAAGAAATTGGATGTAGCCTCTCATTGATGAAAATAAGTTACAATTTGACGAAAAAAACAACAAAAACTGAAAAGTTTGAAAAATGTTTGAAAATGTATATCATAAACTTTAAGACTAAAGGATTTAAACTGACTAACTGATTCGGATAACATCATTAATTCAATCCTCAATTACAAATCTAAGAGACTTGTCAGCAATTTACGGCTACGTAAAGAACAAAAACAGGCGAAAACAGCAATTTAAAGAAAAAAAATTGAGCGAGAAAAGTGTCGAAGGCAATAAAACTTTTCACTAAAAATTTTCTATGCTCAATTATTTTTTTAACAGCAATGGAGTTCCTGGAATTCCTCTGTTTTATCAATAAAGTTTCAAAAAATCAAATATGAACAAATACATACACGAAACTTTTGAGAAAACTCGTAGTATCAACGTCATTAATTTCATTTGCATTAAACGGAATCCACTAAATACGCTAAATTATGCCTCCATGGGACAAGAAGGTTATTGGCTTTTCATATTTGGTAAATAATACCTTACAGCAAGTTATTGAAGATGAAAAGTAAAACAAAGACAGGCATCAACCAAAAATTGAGTAGAAAAGTGCCAGAAGAAAGCGTCGAAGGAATTTAAATCGTAAGTTCTTCTCTGAAAACTTTTTGTATATGATCCATTGAACGTCTTCCCTAAACCAATAAGAACTATCAGTATTAAGATAATGTGATAAGATTTCAATAGGATCCAAAAATAAAAAATACCAGAAAATTTAAAAAAAATTGAAAACTAGTGTCATTGAAGTTTTAAAACTGATAGGTAGAAGATGAAACCCGCTGATCAGATTATTTTTTGGCTGCATTAGAAATAATCGGGGATCATATAAGTACTAAGACTGGCTAAAATTCGACGAAAAAAAAGTTTAGGATTGGTTAATGTTCAAAAAAATTTTTAAAAAAATTAAATTCTTAACAGCCATTTAAATCAAAACGTTTTAACGCAGGTCAATAATTACGCTCAGAAAGGACACAATGGAAGGAAAAAGATGTTTGTCATGCATAGATAATCAATAGTAGATCAAAATAATACTTAAGACTATGAAAACAACAACCAAAACATGCGAAAACCAAAATTCAGTAAAGTGCGAGAAGAAAAATTCGAAGCCATTTAAATCATTAGCTTTTCTCTGAAAACTTTATCTGTGATCCACTGAAAGTCTTTTCCAAGCCAATGTGATTAGACTAATATTTGATTAATGTGTATAATATTTGGATAATGTGAAAAGAGTTCACAAGTAACCAATAATACGAAAATATTCAAAATTAAAAAAAAAAATTCGTGTTATTGAAGTCATATAATCAATAGTTGGAAAATAAAACCGCCAACGGAATTTATTTTAGTTCAGTAGAAAGCAAGTGGGTTCTGTCAATACTGAGACTGACTAACAGTTCACGAAAATTTTAAGATTGGTTAATGTTCAAAAAAAATTTTCGAAAAATTATTTTTTAAACTCTTAACAGCCATTAAATTCAATAAATTTCAACGGAAGTCAATAAATACGCTCAAATATGCTTCAATAGGAGTAAAAGAACGCTTGTCATGCATTGGTGATCAATAAGACATCACAACAAGTCTAATGACTATGAAAACAACAAAATCCGGCAAAAACCAAAAATTCAGTAGAGAAGTGCGAGGAGAAAAGGTCGAAGCCATTTGAAACCAAGCTTTCCACTGAAAAATTTATCTGTGATCCACTGAACGTCTTCGCCAATAGGAGCTGTCAATAGGATAATCTGAGAATATTTCAAAACTAACCAATAATACGGAAAAATCAAAAAAAAATTAAAACTTTTTGAAATCTTGTGTCATTAAAGTCATATTACTAAAAGTTAGAAGATAAAACCGCCAGCTAGACCAAATTTGATTACAGTAGCACGGAAGAGGTGCTGTCATCACAGAGACTGTATTACAGTTCACGATAATAAGTTTATGATTGGTTAAGGTTCGAAAAAAATTTTGAAAAATTATTTTTAAAGTCTTAACAGCCATTAGTTGTCCACACAAAGCACTTGATATGTTCACTTAAATATCATCAGGGAAGATATTTCACTGTTAATCAATGAGTCCATGCCATTAGACTCCAAAAAATTAGTAAAACCTCAAAAAGAAATTTAAAATTTCATTCAAAATTACGAAAACTCCGAGTCGAATTTAAAAAAAACATGAGCAATTCCTTGAAAACGATTTTTTTGTTCATTGGGCTTCATTTGACTGTAAAGGAGGTTTGAAATTAACGGAACCTCGATATGAAAAGTGACTTGTCTCTAGGTGACTTAAAAAAGCAAAAAAGTAGAAAAGTTTTAAAAAAAGCTCAAATAGATTTAGAATTTTTTTTTGATATTGAAGCTCCCTATGAGACCAGAACTAGTCTTTATCGCTTCTAGTCTATTAGAAACACAAAATTTTTGGCAAGAAATTTAGTTTGAAATACTTTTTGATAGAAAATATCTTAATCTGAAGAAAAATCACACTAAAAGTTAACAAATATCCCATGTTCACACAAAACTTCAATCCTCGATAACTCCTCGAAAAAAAATACGAAAATCAAAAAATCTTTTTAATTTTGAACTCTACGCTGGACCAGCTTTTTAATGATAACACTCACATTTCTCTGCGATGAATATATTGATCGGCCAAAATTGACTGAACAAAAAAAATCCCATATGAGTATATAGTTTCTCCCCCCACAAGTGGGGTCGGAAGAATAAAGAGTAGTTTATGCTTTGTGGTTTGAAATTTGGTTAATTTTAGATAAGGGCATAACAGTATATAACAGTGATGGTATTAGCAGTGACAGTGAGTGTTTTTATTTCAATAGAGTGAGCACAAATCCTCGATAACTCCTCGAAAAAAAAAACGAAAATCAAAAAATCTTTTTAATTTTGAACTCTACGCTGGACCAGCTTTTTAATGATAACACTCACATTTCTCTGCGATGAATATATCGATCGGCCAAAATTGACTGATCAAAAAAATCCCATATGAGTATATAGTTTCTCCCCCCACAAGTGGGGTCGGAAGAATAAAGAGTAGTTTATGCTTTGTGGTTTGAAATTTGGTTAATTTTAGATAAGGGCATAACATTATATAACAGTGATGGTAATAGCAGTGACAGTGAGTGTTTTTATTTCAATAGAGTGAGCACAAATTAAACCGAGAAGAATATTTGTTATAAAAATGAAATAACTGAAGCAATTTCTCAAGCAGACAGAAATTATCAAAGAAAAACCTAGGTTTGCCAAGCAAAAAAGATTCTGATTTCAAACTCGATCCTATTTTCAAATGAAATTTCAAACGCCAATGTCTTTTAAGCAGCATTTCCCCTTAATTTATCAGCTTGGATGACATCAACGTTATTTCAATTTGCTTTTTTAATTTAGAATGAATAAGTGAGTGTAGAAGTAAGTCTAGTGTGTGAGGTAATTCAAGTTTGCTTTTAAAAAGTTATCAAAATTTAGCTTATAACCCATTCAAAATGCAGTAACAAATGAGTTCAAACTTATAGTCAGCTGCTCAGTAGAAGTAATCAAAAAATTGATCTTTGACTACTTGGAGCTTGATAAGATGGTAGTAAAAGTCGAGGAAGACGACGAAATAAACAATTAGCAAGGTCATGAATAACAATTGCTACGAAATGAACCAAGACTTTACTATCGACAATGCATGATGGAAAGAGGTTTTTAGAGTTTACAAAGATGAAGTGAACACTCTCTTTGTTTTGAAAACCAATAATTGACTTTGATAGGCAAAACGTTACAAAAAGAGGCGAAAATGAACATTTGGAAAAAATTTAAAAGGAAAATTAATTGCGTCAATTTTTGTAAAAACGTGTGCAAATTAGACTTTCTTATTACGTAGCAATTAATGTCAGAAAGCAACTAACATTTATTATTCCACTCAGAAGTGACAAAAATGGTGACAACGTAAGTGAATAATAATAACACATGATGGCAAGAGTAATTAACAATAGCAATAGTGTTTAAGACAATAACATGACTAAACATGGCGAATAGATTATCTTTGAAAAAGAATTATCAAAGCTTAGCCCTACTTGATAGATATGGCCCTGCATAGTTGAAATTTTACCATTTAATAGGGGCTTGTATAAATTGTAACGGATGCCGGAACTCTGTTATGTTGCGCAATGAGATATACCAACCATATTCAGTACAAAACGTGCATTATTTTAGTCTATCATGGTAGTGAAAACAGAAATTTAATCACGGGGTAAAGAAGTAGTCCTGATTCGCCACTCAATTCCCACTTCAATTGTAGGAAATAAGCACTTGCAGTATGTGTGATCTAGAATGCTGGAGACGTGAGAGCACTTTTGTGGATACAAGATAACTGTCCGATGCAGGAAACATTCACCGTTTGTGAAGTGTCTGAATCCTCTATCAAACTGTCTCTCATTCTTTCTCTTTTTTTGACTGACTCTTTATTTCATTGTAATTTTGGCTCTTATCTGTTCCGGTGTCGGTTGCTCTTATTAATTAGGTTTGCCAAAGTAGAGACCTAACCGTTGCGAAGCACATTCATGGGCAGGAATGATCGAAACAGAAAAAAATTTCCTTTCTTTTGTTCTTTCGAAAATAATTAAGCGATTGGTGTGCGTATTTTAGTCGACTGTTGTGAACAGATTCCAGGACGCCAAAAGATCAATGTCGTCCGTCATGAACAAGTTCCGAAAGCCCGAGAGCACGGCAATGACACTGAACGCTAACGAGGTTGAAAACGAGCCATTCCTAGACGAACAGGAACGGGCAGCAAACAATCAAGTTGAGTACCCTACAAATGCCCCGAAAGCTTACACCCCGGGCAAACAGACAAACGATTCTGTGTTCCAACAGGGTATACTCGGAATTTTTGGAGCTCCTAAAAAACTGGAATTTAGTGTTCAATTAGCAAATGGTAGTGCTGTTAAGAAAGTAACAAATTTCAAAAGCGTGAAGGAGTTATACGATCGTGTAGCCGAAGCATTTCCAGAAGAAGTTGACAGTGCAGCTGAAGTTATGTTTTGTACTCTAAATTCACACACAATTCACAAAAACCTTGAGAACCTACTTGGAGGACAGATTATGCTAACAGACTTCATTTATGTCCACTTAAAGTCGCGCATGAAGAAACGGGTCATTGTGAACAAAGCGGATTCGGCGCTTGGGTTGACGATAACGGATAACGGCGTGGGGGTGGCATTTATAAAGCGTATTCGAGAAGGAAGCATCATATCCCGACTATCGAATGTCAAGGTGAGTATGAGAGTAGACCTCATGCCTTGAAAGTTCAAAACCATAGCTGTGGATCTTCAACTTTTTAGACATTAATCATCATAAATGGTTTTAACGTTTTCCCCGCATCAGTGTTTCTATAAATTTCTATTTTGAGGGTATTCAGAGCTGATATTGTTTAATTGCTCTTGAACGAAGCTCATAGCAATTATTGTAAAGGTCTTTTTTATGCAAATTTTTTGCTTGACCGTTTTTGCGCTTTTCTTCTAGAACATTATTTGACTTCTCACGTGACTGACTTTTTCACGCTTTTGTGCTTCATTTTTGGTCAATGGTCCGAATCCCGGTGTGGGCAACTTTTTGCACCCACAATGAGAAATTGATCTAGCCTAGAGCCCCTGAATTAAATTGCCTCGCCTGTCGTTCAAGAGCAATTCTTCCGACATTAGTCGGTTTATGTTTCTTATTGCTTCCTAGTCGCGACGAAGAACATAATTTTTTTTGGACGCGTTGCGATATCTTGAGCTATTATTGATCTCATCGCGGTTTTTAATCTGTAGTCTTAACCAATTTTGTTTGTTACCATTTTGTCATGCTCCAACAAATGAAAAACCAATTTTGCCCGATGACTTCTATTGTTCAGTTACTGAATTCGTAATCTGGCGCCCTTTCAAACTCACTGTATTTTTTTAATCAATTATGTGACTATACCAACTTTTGAACAAATCCTCTTAACCTAAAGTGAGTAATCGTCTCACTTATTGAATTCAAATTAATTTTCCGAATAAGCAAATTACAAAATGTCCAAGTTTTAGAGCTTTTACTTGAAAGACCATAATGTTTGAAATATGCTTTGAGATTAGGCATGCATATTCAGATTTCTTTTGCGTTGTACTTTTCGGTCTTCGGCAATCTCGACTGAAGCATCTATCAACATCTATTTCGTCGCAACTGCACGGTAATTTATTGGCCGTATTTTAATGGAAAAGTTCACTATTTTGGGGCAGCTCATATGAGGCGTTTCGGCTTATTTTGAGGCTAGGGTGGTTTATATTTTAATTGCTCTCAAACGAAGTTTAGCGGTTATATTGATCATGTGGTCTTTTTATGCGATTTTTAGTCTGATCCATTTGACTTTTCGTCCTTAAAACGGGATAAACATGTAGCGCTAGGAGGGTATTAAGTGGCCGAGCAGCTCTCTTAGAGCCTTACGCCTTACTAGTCTCTAAGTATCCAATTAACCAAAACTGTTTTGAGACAATTTAAGGGTTCGAGAGAGGCGGTTCTTAGTCCCTGCTTCCACTCCAGCCCCAACACCTCCGTCCTCCCTCCTCCAACCTGGGGATTTGGACGCCCTCTCGTCCAGCTCTCGCTCGTTCAACCCTAACCCCCCCCCCTTAACGCCCCTCCCCGCAATGCCAGCATCCCTAAGCCCGAGCTGGCTACTACCGAAGCCAACCGCTCGCCTGTCGTTTGAGATCAATTCGCCCGACGTTAGTCGGTTATGTTTTGTAGTTTTTGCCAAAACTGATGCAGTTGTTATGATTTTATGTCTAGCATTTTATTGTTCCGACCATTCTTGAGGGGGGGGGGGCAACTATATACTCAACTGGGTTTTTTTTTGTTCAGTCAATTTTGGCCGATCGATATATTCATCGTAGAGAGTTGAGACTGGTATCATTAGAAAGCTTGTCCAGCGTAGAAATGGAATTAAAAAGATTTTTTTGATTTTTGTTTTTGGAAGGGAGATATCGAGTGAATTCCGTTGATTTCATTCACCTTTTTTCGGAATTTTTGTCTAAAATTTCGCCAATTTTGATAAAATTTAATAAAATTTTTCATGAAAATGTTGTTGATTTTACGTTTATAGACAAAATACATTGTCGGCTATTTTCATTGAATTTTTGTTGTCACAAATTCCGGCTAAAAATTTCACAAAGTTCAGACTTTTTCATCAAAAACAGCACGAAATAAGTTTCTTTAGTCCACTCTGATTAAATTTGCAGGAAGTGCACATCCAAACACGACTAACACAATCTTTGTAGACTGAAAAGGAGCTAATTCCACTTCGACTTCCGTTGAGAGTGCTCTGTAAATAAAACTTTGCCGTTTTTTGCTAACTTTTTTCGTTGATTATCAAAAACGCAGCATTTACTTTTGATTTTTTTAACAAACAAAATATCTATATCATGACATTCTAAAGATTAAATATTCCTAATGGACAATCAACATTAGCAGGACTAGTTCTGTACCAATCTTGGACCGTTACAATCCAAAAATAATTCCGATTGTCATCAGTCGGTTTTTTATAAAAAAAATTCGATCTTTTTTATATTAATTAAATAACAGAACATTTCAAATCAAAGCTCACTAGTGATAGGTCCTATTGGCTTCCTAATTAGCTCGAAATTAATTTATCTAGTTGATTGCTGGAAAACTTATGGTCGTTTTGACTTTTAAAATATTTGATTTTTTAATAAGAAATGGCTTATTGAACTTTGCCTCCATTTTTCTCTTACTTTGGTCTACTTGTAGCTTAGTGTCAGCAATCAAAGAGTGCTCCTTCCTTCTGCTTAATTCAAATTAAGTCTTTATTGCGGTTTTACGCCTTAAGTTATGGTGTTCTGGCTTTGATACTACTAGATTTCAAATTTGTTTAATTTTTAGGTATTTGCCCATTTTTCATGTTTTCTAATTTTGTCAAATTATCACGTTATTGTCAGTTCATATATCACATTTTTCGCGTTCAATATAACGCTCAATTAATAATGTTTAAAACCTTAAAGATATAGATTGTGGTTCTTTACCGCTTCGACAATACTTTCTCGAAGAATTTTATTGAATTTTTTAATTTTGTCTTTAACTGTCGTTTTTACTGTGTCTTTTTAGTCGTATTTATTTTCCTGTACAATGACCCGGTTTGATTGGCTTTTCCTGGAAGAGTAGATGAGCCGATGTTCTGATATTAGAAGATAGCTAATGGATTTCACGACTTTGAAAACAATTGTTCTCCAAAATGAAAAACAATTCAACTCCGCAATTTTGTTCCTTTTATTGTCTGTTTGTTACCTGGTCTCGTTAATTAAAGGTTAAAGATGACATTATTTTTGTCAAGGGAAGGTGTCAAAAGAGATTGGTGTCACAAAATCTAATCTAATGTTTTTAAGGAATACGTTGTGAATTTACTGGCTTCGACACGGGTTTTTCACAAAAACAATTAAATTAATTTTTGATTTTTGTCATATTTGACGTTCTTTTTGTAGACGTAAGACATGTTCTGGATAATTGCAGGTCTCGAGGGCTTCCGTTGGAAGAATTCGATAAAAACAGGTTTTAAATAATCTGGCTTTCTTTTTTGTCTAATTGTTGCTTATTTTCATTAATGATAGGCCATATAATACATTATCGGTGTTTGACGAAGGTGCAGTCGAACATATTTTGGGGGCCAAATTATTGCTTTACGGCTTCCAAAGCATTTTCTGGCAAGTTTTAATTGATTTTTAGTTTGTTATCTATTTGTTCTTTTTGTAACTGCATAAAAAATCGAATACCAAGAGTTTTTAATTCCCTTCTATAGAAGCATTGGTAATTGTAAACCTACGGGATATTTTATTTGATTCCTAATGGTTTTCATTACTTTGAAATTAGTTGTTTTTTTTTAAATTCAGCGAATTTTCTAACTTTAAAGATTTGTTCTTTTTTGTCTAATTGTTACCAAGCTTTATTATGAACTGGTGAATAACAATTTTTTTCTGGTGAATTACAAGTTATTGTGTTTATTTTCAGTTTCATCTGACGCTGTTTTGACTTTGTTATTAAGTTTTGTTTTTTAAAACGGACATAAATTTTGATGTTATTAATGTTTGTTGTTGTTTGATTTTGCCGTTCGTCTTCGCTCGCTTTCTTAATTTTGGCATATCATCAATCTAATGCATCATTTCTTACTCCACTGAGTTATTTGCTTTGGAGGCTATCTTTTCGTTCATACACCAGTTTTTTTGAAAAATACTTGAATTTTTTGTGTTTTTCTAACTGTTCCTCATTTGGTAGACAATTATGCCAAAATTGTGGATGAGCGGGGTCGGAACCTTATGTGCGATCGCACGTTACCGAGCCGCTTTGTTGGCTATATAAATTCTAGCTTACATTCTGTAATGAATCGTTAACTAGTATATATAAAGAATTTAAGGTAATTTGTCGTTGCGACTCGAAATAACCAGTAGGTTAAAACTCATTGCTTCGCTCTTTTTTTGCCTGCGTCTTTTTTGGCCTGATGAGGCCAGCCTCCATCAGTTTTTGAAAACTGCAGAAAAGTTAAACCCTCGACTGTCTTTCGAAAGCTTTTCGTCCGACGGTTGTATGTTATTCTTTGATATCATTAAAAGCCTCTAAGAGTCTTCGACTGGAACTAATCGTTTTAATGTTTTCAACTATATCAGTGTTTGCGATTTATTTCAAATACAATGACAGCACGTTTTCGAAAACTTTTGACGCTTGCTTATGTGACATAATTGTCTTATAAAGTGCCAGAACATCTACCAACGTTTCCTTTTGACCAAAATGTTATGCTCTATCAAGCAGCTGCCGCTTATGGAGATCTTTTTAACGCAAATTTGTGCTACTATGCTTAGGTACATCAAAAACCACAAATTTTTGTGCTGTTTTGGGTTTTGTTGTTGGTTGAATTGATGTTAGAAGGTCTTAAAAATGTCAAGGGTTGCTCCTATTATTCAGAAAATTGTTAGATCCATTTTTTTTGCTTTACAGAATTGACTTAGTGAGAGAATTGAGATGAGCTGATAAATTTTTGACGTTAGTCAGTTGTTTTGTGTTTGAAGGTGGGAGACCACATAGAAAGCATAAACGATCAGAGCACAGTTGGTTGGAGACACTTTGAGGTTGCCAAGAAGTTGAGGGCGATTCCAGTGGGACATCAGTTCAGCATGACACTCGTGGAACCAATGAAGTCCGAGTTTGACAACATTGCTCCCCGCTCATCTCGAGGTATATACTGCTGTTTAATTGCTCTCGAACCAAGTTTAAAGCAATTATTGTAAACAAGTGTGTCTTATGCAAAATTTTTGCTTGACCGTTTTCTTCTAGATCATTTCGATTTCTTTTCTCGATTGATAAAATAAAATCGATTGCGAGAGAAGACAGAACATAGCCATCTCCCTAGTCGGAATTTTTTGTACCATAAAAGTTTCTCTAGCCTAATGTTTAAATTGTCTAGCTCCTCTAAATTGTTTGCCTCGCCACTCGTTCGAGAGCAATTTTTACAACGTTAGTCGGTTTATGTTCGATAGTTATTCTTCCGCCCGGTAGAATGAGAGTATCTATCTCATTAATCGAGAACCACGTTGTCAGAATTTCAACTATTGACTTTTGGAAGTCAAGTAACTGAACTCTATTTCGGAACTGCCCTTTTGCATGATTGACCTCTGGCATTGTACAGAGAACCTTCTGGTATTGTAAAAGACTCGGTTACCTGACTTTTTTCATTTTGAAACTTAATCGTTCGGGTTTTATCATTCAGTTTAAGGGAGAAACAGATGGTTTGGCAGTTTGTTTATGGTCGGCAACATCGTCCTGATTTTAGGGTGATAGAACTCTTAATGCTTCACCTTTTAAGATAATTATAAATTCATTTTAAACTCTCATGCTTTGTTATTCACTTCGAATGTATTCGCTGCTGTCCTGGGCTTAGTGGGCATAGAAACGATGAAGACCCCTCACCCCCCCCCCCCACACACACACACACACACACACTCGTATACAATTAGATCTCCTATTTCTACATAGTAGAGTGTTTTAGCAAACAAAAGTTTTAAAGGTGAATCACAAATGGAACGGAGTGGTGGAAAAAAGGATTGCTCTATTAGTTGGGTGGATGTTGAATCGATTATATTTGCAGGCGGATCTGCGGGCAGTGGTGGCAATGCTATGGGAACAATCTCAGCCGCGGGAGACATGGCCGCTCTTGGAGACGGAATGCAATCGATTCGTTTCAAAGCTGGCGGAACCGCAGAATACGTCGAAGAGCTACCAACAGACTTCATTCAAGCGGCTCAAATTTTAATTGACGACGAATTGGAAACATATATGGGAATCCGAGACTCAGCTTTGTCCTCGGACATTTTGGATTTTTGGACGTCGGCTGAAGATCCAGACCAATTTGCCACTAGTTTGGATAACCACTTGGGAGAAGGAATTATTCCGGACGATGCAATTTTCAGAATTGATGAAGCTTTAGGCAAACTAAAATCTCAATTCAAGTGATGATATTATTAATTGTACCCTAGGTAGAAGGCAGCCGTTGATTAACACAATTTTGCGCAATATTCGTGCGTATCTCATATCAATTTATATCCAGCCGACATTTATTCGTGTTTTCTGTGAATTCAAATTTGTTATGCAGTAATTGCCTAATTTGCCCGTAAAATTTATCTTTTGATTTTTGTTAACTTTTGTCAATAAACCATTTCCCACGGGTTTAGCTTAGTTTGTCTGGATTAGATACTGTGATTCATCGTTAGAATATTGCTCTAGAAATGCAGGGGTTCAATAAATTGAATGGGCACAGGCGTTGTGAACTACTGCAGTTGTTCAGCTACACCAGATTTTTTTGCTTAAATAATTGATTGGTTTCTTCGGGCACATTGATTGTTAATAAATTGGGTTTCAAGTGAAAGACTGGATGATATAAAGCAGGAAGGCAGCTCGTAAAAACCGTCGCCTACTTTTTAGCTGGCTGAAGGTGCCCTTTTAATAGTCACACATTAATTAGAAAATCCGCTAAGCTCAAAGGAGATGAAAAGCTCTGTTAGCATTGTTCTTTTCCTTTGTACCGTAGTCATTAACATGTATTCCATTCACATTTTTTCGAATAGTTCCAGGCGTTATGTATAATTGCTCAAAGTAGATCTCCGAAACGCGTGCGGTGTTAAATAATCGAAGCAATTAGAACAAGAGGATCGTTGTAGTGCATTTGCTCATTACGCTCCTGATTATCGTATCCTAAAAGATTGCCGCTGACGGGCTTTCCTGGGCAACTTTGCGTTGATGGGCCAAAGAAGCTGCTTCTTAGGAAAAGAGAAAAATTAAATGTGGTACTTTTTGATAAAAGCATTATTTTATTATTAATAGGCGCCCTCATCTTTCAGCCGGTTATTATAGCGCTCCTAATTTTTTTACAATTCAAAGAATTTGAATTGTATTGGGGCGCTGTCTTTTTTAAGATCTGTTCACACATTTTCATGATTTTTGAAGTCAAATTAGAGTAGTGATTTTGGTCACGCCGAAACAGGAAGTGGAGCGAAAAAGCGAGTGGTTTTGCGGCGTGAAATTGTTTCGCTCTAAATTTAAAGTTGAGTGAGAAAACGGTGTTTGAACAAAAATTCGCTCTCTCGCTATTGGTTTTTTGTTCACATGCGGCAATTTCACTCTGATTTTTACTGTTTTTTTTAAATTTTTTGGATAAGATTTTTTCTAAAGCGTTTTACAAATCAATTCATAGTTGATTCTATGCCTAGTTTTTTGTTGGAACCAAATTTCCATTTATCGCGAGTGGTTTCTTGGTCACATGTGGCATTTTGACATTGATTGTTTATTTTTTCATTTTTGATCTGTTTTTTTATTTGGAAATAGTTTTCTTAATCCACTCTAGTTTTTGTTGAGTCTATGAAAATTCTTTGAATTGTACGTCAGGACTTGTCCTGCTATGTTTTTTTACTTTGTCGAACAAAAAAATGTTTCGCTTTAGCTCATTTTGCCGCTTTTGCAACGTTTTGCGTGAAATCTTTTTTGACTTCTCTAGGCTGGTTTCTCTCTTCTCTCATGCTGCTAAAAGTGATTTTGAACATCAGTCGCTCAGCAAAGCAATTCAAAGTGAACAGAGTCAGTATAAAAATTGAAGTCAGAAATAGAACTTACAACATTCACTTATTGGTATTGATAGTAGCCCCTGTAGCCTCTCTCTAAGAAACAGAAGTATGTTCAACTACGAAATGCTATCAAAATAAATCGGACTTAGAAAATGTTTTTGTACAAAATTTTTTTTCAATGTCTTCTATTCTTTCAATCGCAATCATGCTTATTGGAATCAACGGCGGTTATTTTCCGGCAATCTTCCGGTATGTTTTAGCACATAGCTACCAAGTTTTGTTCCGTTCTCGCTTGGAAATAGTTGGGATTAACTTGAGAATCTCTGTTAAGTAAACATTTGCAACTGAAAAACAATCACTGAATACTGATGTCAATAGTAATTTCTCCCTGGTAAATGGCATATAGCGGACAAGAATTCAGTCATGCATGCATGCGCTCTGGCACACAACCTCAAATTACTCGTTTGTTCTAGCTACTTGATGTTTTTGGTTTTAAATTGCTCTCCAGCAAAATGGTTGTGTTTGAGAGCAATTATAAACCAAATACGAATGAATGCACTTTGATCTAGGTCCTTCAACAAAATCAAACATTTGATAGAAATGCACTTTTTTATGTTCCTATTTGATCTCAATTAATTAAAAACGAAATCAATAAATTAGACAAAAATTGTCAAACGAGACAAACTGGTCCCAATGAGAAACTCTGATCTAAATTATGCTCATCAAAAATGAACGCACATAAAGTTCATCAACGCAAATTGAGACTTCGGTCCAATAAAAAAAACCTTAGAAATTTGCATTGTAGAGTTGGACAGCGATAAGTCTATCGGTGTAATATCTGAATATAGCAAAACTTGTCAATCGAGGATGCTATCACAGGGTTAAAGTTGGAGGTTAAATTCCCCAAAGAGGCATGATACCGCACTTCGAGGTAACTTAACGAAAAGGCCACTTCAGCTTCTGATTAATTGCTCTCGAACGAAATTATCCTCCTTTTACTGTCGTAACGTAAAGTTTTGAGCTTTATTAAGGTTTTCAAATTATCCATCTGAAAAGCACAGCAAGATACAAACGCATTGCATTTGTTTCCTCTATTTTTGAGAAGTTTGTGTTACCTTATGCTCTGCGAGTAGAGCTTAATGTGTTGACAAATCTCTTGTTCGAATTGCCGATGCTACTGCTGCGGCCTTTCATTTTTCGCTTAGCTCTTTTTATGAGTGGTGACTTTTAGTGTCGCTGGTTGAACTATTGCAACAGCTTGATTAAGCTCGCTATTGAGTCGAGTATACTGACCATCTTAGTGAATGTTACTGTCGCGCAGTATTTGATTGTTTGATACTTTTAACACTTCGTATTTGTTGTTATTATTGTTCTGACCCCCTCTTTAGTGGGGAGGGAGGAACTATATACTCAACTGGGTTTTTTTTTGTTCAGACAATTTTGGCCGATCGATATATTCATCGTAGAGAATTGTGAGTGGGTACATCCTAGAAAGCGCGTACATCCTAGAATACAAATATTATTCAACGTATGTGCAGAAGGTCAGACGATTAAAACTAAAAATAAACCGACTAATGTCGGAGGAATTCCTCTTGAACGACAGGCGAGACAATTTAATTCACGGGCTGTGGCCTAGATAAATTTTTCTTTAAGGGTGCAAAAATAGTTTCCACGCCAAGATTCGAAACATTGACCTCCCGCTCCCTGACCAGCAGCACAGCTCACTCCGCTATGAGGCTCTTCTGTTCGCTATGCTGCAATCAATTTTATTTTAGCAGCAAGCTTTACTTCCGAGTGAGAGCAATATAGATCACTCAAAAATGAAGAACGAAAGCGTGAAAAAGTCATTTCAGACGTCAACGAATGTTCTAGATGAAAAGCGCAAAATGCTCAAGCAAAAATTTTGCAGAAAAAGACCAACACGTTTACAATAATTGCTATGAACTTCGTTCAAGAGCGATTAATAACAAATTACGGTGTATATTCAATGTCTGCAAAAACAAGCAAACAGAACTTGTTGTTCCGACCCCCACTTTAGTGGGGAGGGAGGAACTGTATACTCAACTGGGTTTTTTTGTCAGTCAAATTTAACCGACCGATATATTCATCGTAGAGAATTGTGAGTGGTATCATGAAAAAGCCCGTCCAGCGTAGAATACGGAATTAAAAAGATTTTTTCGATTTTCGTTTTTACAGGGAGTTATCGACAAGTTTTGTGAATATACTGTTTTTACTCACGTTTTCAGTGATTTTTAGTAAAATTTGGCACAATTTTGCTATTAAAATTTTAAATAAGTTGAAATTTTTAACAGTAGAGTGTTATTGTTACGTTAGCGATAGAAGGGCGTTGCTGAATTGTTTGATTGAAGTTTTTTTGGCAAAAAATTTTGATACAATTTTCAAAAATTCGAACTTTTTTCATCAAAATTGGCACAAAATAAGCATTTTTTTGGTCCAATTTGTTAAAATTTGCAATACCTAGAAACCTTGACACGGTCTCCTTGACCTTCAAAACAGCGCTAGTTGAAATTAGGCGCCCTATGAAAGTCTTCTGGAGTTGAAAATTTGCCGTTTTTTGCAGATTTAACTCGATAATTTTACAAATTGCATCGTTCTTTTTTTTTAATATTTGAAGACTTTCACTCAATATGACGAATCTCTGATTCGCCGAAACCTAATTATCCTTTGATACTCATAAAATTCATAATTGATATGTATTTAAATTTATATAAAGCAGTACAATTATTAACCAATTAGAATGTAGTATATTTATATCTAAAAGTGCTGGAAAGAGAATAAATAATATAGGAGAGAGACTAGAAACTGATAATAATATAGTTGCATTCCAAGATTCTGTTTTCCCAGTCGGTTAGATTTGGGCATTTATAGGCTAGAACCCGTCTCCGCTGGCTGAAACAAGAAACTCGGTCTACCGACATTATATGGTGACAGGGGTATAGAGTCCCAAATAATTCGACATTAAGTGAAAAACGAATTTTCAACCAATCAGATTAAAGAAACCATTATTTTCGCTGGTCTTTCAATGTAACAACTTATCAAATTTCTTTGCGGAATTTTGTCGAAGTTCGGTGAAATAAGCGATTACAAAACAACAAAATCATTTTCAGATTTAATAAAAAACACCTGATAATGAAGATCATTTGTTTAACTTAATGTTATTCAGCAATTAGAAAACAATTGATTAAATCCACATTCTTCGGTTTAGTAGTTCAGGAAAGTTGGCTGACCGAAATAATAAAGTAACGCATATTTCATTCTTTATTTGTTGGAGATTTATGTTTACCAACAACTTTACGTCTCCAATGCCGATACAGGACACACGAATGATTTTAACAACCCAGTGATTTCTCCGTGAGTCGTACCCTGAACTCAATTTCTCTATTTTGACGTGGCTAGACAGAAATCATTAACATTCAACTACACAGAAATCCTGTTAATCGAAAAAGCAGGGACAGAGACAAATAGATGTTGTAATGAACTGACTACAAAACAACTCTGAGAAAATATGAGTAAAAACAAACTAAATCAGATGGTGCTGAGCATTTTTTGTTTAACTTTCCACCTCCCGCAACAGTGCTACTGTTTTCACCACTCACTAGTGCTATTCGTTTTTAATGATAACGTACTCTTTGATTAACCTCTGAAAATCGGGTTAAAACAAGCCTCGCAAACTTGCACTCCTTAACCTCTAGGAAACAAAACGAAAAATAGTTCCTCTAAAAACTCAAACATGGACTTACAACCATTTCCTAAAATACACACCTTTACAGTTAACTCAAATGAAAATGTTGATGAATTTGAAAGTCTGCTTGGAACAGGCACTGCGGTTGGCGCAATTGCTGAGGCTCAGCAACCAGCATTTTTAAAGCTCAATCTATCTGGACGTGCTTTGCGCTTCTATAGCGGACTAGCTGATGCTACTCGCAACCACCCCGATGACGCATTGACAGCACTAAGGGACCGTTATAATAAAACCGCGAATCAGGAGTTTCATAGAGTTAAGTTTCATGAACGCAAATTCGACTCTGTTAAAGAGTCTCCAGAAGACTACATTGTCGAATTACAACGACTTGCACTGAGAGCGTTCCCTAACGTTGCTGCGGTTGCACATGGCGCAGCCATTGATCGCGCGGATGAACGAACTCGAAGAGTGAAGGAAGCTTTCATCCAGGGAATGCCAATAAAATTCAAACGCAAGCTTCTGAAAGAACCACAAGAGCGTACTGTTGAGGAACTTGGCAGACAAATCACCAGAGCTTTGGATTATGATCGCATACCCAGAGGTTTAATATCCTGGAGCTTTCCAACAACTGGGCTCTTCGGATGACAACACTGTCCAATTAAATTTGCTACAAAATAACCAGGTTAAAATGCGTGACGAACTCAGCAAGAAGCTGTACAACATGACATCTCAACTAGAAAACAGTATTCATAGTTCTAATTCCGACCTTGGACGCAGATCTTTCAGAGGCTACAACAGTCGAGGAAGATCAAATTGGCGAGGAAATCCAGGAAGAGGTTATTGGCAAAACAATTCCAGCAATTATCCGAACACAGGAAATTATGGTAACCATGGCAACCGAGGCTGACCTCATCCTAACAGGAAATTGTTTTACAGACGATGCGGAAAATACGGACACACACAAAGTAATTGCTGGAGTGTTCCACAGAATAGGCCAGTCTGCTCCATTCGACCACAACCAAAAAAACTATATAAGCCACACAAAGCCCACACACGTAACATGTATTCTCTGAACGAACATAACATGCAACTTTTCGATTTTTATACAGAACTTGTAGTTTTTTATATTCACTTTAAAGGTCAGAAGGCTATTGCCCACTCACCATGAGCGTAAGAGCAGGACCTCTGACGCTTCCCGTCTTGATTGACACCGGTGCTTTCACAAGTGCTCTGTCAATAGATGTTTAAGCAGATTGAGCTCCAGTCACCATCTTCCATTAGAAACAACTTTCACACCAGATTATAATGTATGTGTATCATAAAACGACCCAATCGACGTCCTTTTCTGTTGTGAAATCGAGTTTGATTTACCCGTAGGCTCCTTCATTGAAAATTTCCTCGTGCTTCGTAAAATGAAGGACATATTACTTGGAATATCTTTTTGCAACAAAAATATCCTCGTAATAGACTTTCAAAACTGACTTCTGAAATTACCCGATTTCTTTCTTCAATTGAACAGATTTAAAAAATCAGATGAAGTGACCGAGAGACTAAACAATAGACTTCCAGTCTGCCGAAAATCTACAGGCATAGTTGAGCCATTGAACTCGTGAACAAGAACATGAAATTTGTTTCACCAGCTCACTAGTTACGTTTAAGTGATAATGAGATCTACCTTGGAATACTTAACGCTTCGCCCAATCTAGTACTCCTACCAAAGGACCTTAAGATTGCTAAGTTTTCCATTCTCACCCCAGAACAAGCCAATTCCCTACCTGTTAACCAGTAATCCTGGCTCAGCAGAAATTCCATAAACACAATTCGCAGCTTCTCAGAGATAACAGCTATAGACAACATAGAGTAGAAACACAACAAAGTGAGAAATTTTGGTTTCCTACACCAGAGACATGTGAACGCCCAGATGAGTTAAATGGAATAGAAAAAAACCATTTTTCTTCAACTTCAAGAATTCCGCGAAAAGGAAAAACTAAACCCTTTCCCCTCTAACGAAGATAGAGTAGAATTCTTGAAACAATTTTTATGGGAAACAAATTTACTAACAATAGAGGAAAAGACTCAGCTTGAGGAAGTCCTTGTAGAGTACCATGACGTTTTTGCCACGCATCGTCTCGATGTCGGTCGAAATGACGTCTTCAAAGTGAAGCTCACTCCAGAACACAAAAAGCCAGTACACACTCAAAGCCCACCAACTCCTGTTCATATTAGATATGAGATGGATGGAATTGGCTTTCCTACAATATTACGGCCTCATAAAAACCCTTCCATCTTCAAAATATTCGTCATCAATCTCTGCCCAGAGGAAACCATCAGGCAAGTTACGTCTTCTGATAGATCTAAGAAAAATCAGTCACTTAATTGGGCACGATTACGACGCCAATAGTTTTCCCATTTCAACTGTTTCAGACGCTGGTGCCCTTCTAGCAGGAAAAAGTTTTTCTGCTAATTAGAATGCTCGCAAGCATACTTTGCTCTGCAAATGGCAGATCGACAGTCCATTCAAATGCTGGCATTTAATTTTGCTTCTCGAACCTACGCGACTAGCACAAGTCCTCAGTAGAGCAGTAAGTGCATTCTCATCGTTCATGCGGCAACAATTAGACAAATGTATCCTTAATGACAAATGTTTCCAATATTTCGATGATGTTGGAACTGCGGCAACAGATGCAAAAGAAATGATCGCAATTCTCAAAGAAATTTTCGAATGCATACGCAGGAGTTGACTTAAACTTTCACCACAAAAGAGTGAATTCGGTAAGGGTCCGGCTACTTTTCTTGGAAGCAAAATCACATCTAGCGAAATGGAGCCAATCACTGAATAAATAGACAAGTTTCTTCATTCCCTAAAACCCCGCGTACATTGAAACAAGTAAGGAGATTTATTGAATTTTGTCAATTCTACAAAGCGTTTATACCTAGATTAGCAGAGAAGCTCCGACCATTTTACCAATTACTTAAAAGTGACACTGAATTTGTAATCAACTACGACCACATGTCAACAATAGAACAGATGAAAAAAGAGCTCAAAAGCATCTGCAAGAGTAGTTTCCGTTTACCAAAGAAAGAACTATAATATGTAATCCTGGCAGATGCTTCACTCTACGCTGCAGGATATGTTTTGATGGTCGAAGACTACATGATAACACAAAATAATGAGATGAAACAGTATGCTCCAGTTTGTTTTGGATCTAGAGTCTTTCAACCCGCACTACTGAAACTTTCAATTTATGCAAAATAATTCCTAGCAGTACATTTTGCATTGGACAATTTTGCTCGTCTTGTGTGGGGAGCAGATAAACTTTTACTTATTCTTGCAGACAACAAAGCCTGACTAGATTCTTCCAAGCAAAAAAGTTTACAGCATCACTATGAACGTCGTAGACCATGTTTTATCATTCCGATTTGTACCTGGTCACATACCTGGGAAAGAAAACTTGGCTGCGGATTAGCTCTCATTGTTGCCGATTGAAAAATCGGAAAAACTGACATTACTCCTCTGAGATCGAATATCAACTATGGATGTATGTGTGGAACTTAAAGCACAGACACCAGAAGTGGACTGGCAGCAGGAAGAAAGGAAGAAAGCGATCATCTAGAAGACGAATATCAAAATCTGTACCATTTACGAACTCAACAAACAACTCGCATGAAGTCATAAGTCTAACCAAGTTCTATTACACCACTCAAAGCGCCTTAGCACAATCGGATCCTTTAGATACCATGGACTTGTCGGACAGACTGGCTCAACTAAACATATCCCAGGAGAAGAACACAGATGAAGCAGTTTCCCTCTTTTAGATGGCTTCTTAATGAGGCCCCAATCAAAACTCTACACTCAAACCAAGATACAAAGAAGTACATTAAGCAGTTACAAAGAGTTGTGCTTCAGAATAATGTACTTTACAGAAAATTTTTCGATAAAACAGACGACTTTTTTATTCTTCAAATTTGTGTCCCAAAACACTTACAACAGGAAATTATCTTCTGTTCACACAATACAAAATTTAGAAGCAACAACGCAATTGCAAAAACTCTTCAGGATTTTTGACTCAAATTTTACTTTCCAGGCTATCATGAATTCATTGTTGACTATATTAAAAACTGCTTAACATGCTTACAAGCAAAGTCAGTGAAGATCGAAACAATTACTCCACCACTGCAAACAGTTGCATCTGAACAAAATTTTCCTTCGGACATGTAACAAATCGACATTGTAGGACAGTTGCCCACTTCTCAAAACTTCAAATATAAATTAACTGCAATCGACGTCTTCAGTCGATACCTATTCGCAATAACCAAGGGGCAGAAACTACTGCAAAAGCTTCAGTCTCAATATTCATGCGACATTCGTATTTGCCCAAAGTCATTCTTTCTGATCTTGGGACAGCTTTTACAAGCAATCTATTGGCAGAACTAGCACAACTACTCCGAGTAAGACTCAAACAGGCAACTGTAAAACACGCTCAAACTATTGGATTAATACAACGAAGCAGTGCAGTCTTGGAAAGGGTAGTCAAAGTCAATGAAAATGAATTGTCGTTTGACTAGAACAAATATGTTGACATCGGTTGTTTTGTGCACAACACGTCATATCTTTCGGCTATTCAGTGTATACCGTCTCTTCTCTTTCATGGACGAGATCCCATTACACCAATCGACCTACGATTCCAAACTTCAACCAAGAGGTTACCATCAAACAATTACCACTATATAACTACACTCCACTCAACAATGTGTTAACTTTTCAGCTCAGCACGCGAAAACTTGGTGAGATCTTATCAGAAATATAAAGCGTACTACGATAGAAAATGTGCAGCAACTCCATTAGAAGTTCATTCGTTTTGTCTGCTACTGGACCCAAAAACTATAATTCCTAACCAGAGCTTTGAAAGGCAAAACACAAAGTGGCTACTATTGTACCGCGTTGAGGTGAGAATTACAAACAATAATTACATCGTGTGAAAAACTAACACCAAATTAACACAATGTGTACACCGCATTCGATTACGACCCATCAAACCAAAGTACGACATTCAAGACTTGGAAAGCATAGATCCAGCCGAATTTGTTCAAGATCCAACCTTTGAAGAGGCACAACAGGAACCGATGTTATTTGACGGAATTCTTGAAAAAATGTTTGACTACAACCAAAATGCAAATATCAAAACCCATCATCCAAAAGTTGCAATCAAAGAGAGTAACAATACCACAGTATGGATACCCCCACCTGAAACCCAATCCAATGAACGACCAATGAACGAAGATGACGAAGCATTCACCGTTGTGGGGCACACATTGCCTACGCCAACTCAAGTTGGACACTCCGCCGACTATATAGAAGTGCCGTCTCACATTAAAGCAGCATGTAGCCCACAGAAAGAACGCATCCATCCCCGATACAATTTCAGAAAAGGTGATCGAATGACCGCCGTTCGAACACAATGTAGGAAGCAGAAAGCCGAATTGAATTTTACTTCGTCCCAAATGAGGAAGAACGCGAAGAAAGCTACGACGGAAATAGTGATATTGGAATGGAAACCAACGATAGCAATTATGACGCATACTCACAAAATCAAGAAGACGTTGATAACAACAATGATAGTGAAACAGGTTCTTCAGACAGAACGACAGTTTCACTACAGATAATGACATGGATGATCTAAAAGAATCTGACGTGACCAGCGACCTGTTTATTGATGATGAACCAATTGCGTTGGACCTTTCATTTGACGAAGGTGAGAGTTCTGCAATCTCTTTTCAACCACACATATCTGAGCCACACGATGATGAAGTACTGGACACTGCACTGTTTCCACAATTACATAACTACCTACTAATGCAAACACAACAGATTGCTCAATCCTCGTCAGATGAGGTGGAAGTCAATACACCCATACGAACAATTACGGCGCAACCAACACCCAATGCTGAATATCTGAGTCACTCTACTGCTCTCCCTACACGACGAGAACAGCAGAATCGACAAACAACTGACGTAGAGAGATCAGATATGACTACACCGACGGTCAACACGTTACGTTGGAGACATAGATTAAGCACAGATTGGAATAACCTCAAATGCAAAATTTGAGACAACAGAATGGCTACGGTGAGGTTGAAAATTTCTTAAATTTGGGTCCTAAGACAACTGACCGAGAATAGTAAAGCAACAAATCAGCAATTGAAGCACAGGTTGCCTTCTGCAGACAGCTTTTATCAGGGATACCGTCGTAAAAAACCGTGCATTGCTTCAGCAAAAAAAATTTACTGAAAGTACAGGGTCACTACTGTAGATTTTCGGCTCTTTTTTACCTGAACATCATTCCGACCTGCTCAATGCTTTCAGATCTATACTTGACAAACATATTAAAATCTGTACCTCGTAACACAGGTCTGCAAGGTTAATGCTTTGAGCTAGTTTATTTTAAACCATTGCAAACGAACATTCCGGAATGCTTTAAAAATCTAACTCACACATGAAATGTTGCAACTAAAAAAAGCCTATAACAGAAACTCATGTATGCTTAACTGTTCAAAAACGCACGGAACTCATCACTCCTAGCTGTTGAACAACAATCTCTAAAAATTATTGAAGTTAAATAAGAATGTATCTGCGAGTGTTCTGATAATGCTTTACTAATAACTCTAAACAGGAGTCAAGACCATTATTTTAACCCTTAGATCTAAGGTTATGACCACTATTTCATTGAAATCTGTTAACCAACGTTCTTTGTTCTCTCATACAAGCAGCACCGCTTGAGATTTGAGTAGTGAAAGTATTATTGAACTCAAACACTTAAGGCAAACTTGAAAAAAAAACACTGAGAAAAACATCATCATAAAATCAACTCAAATAAATCCAAATAGAAATTCAAGTAACCCTCATGTAAGCTTGAAGTAGCTTAAAAGTCAATTCATAGTGAGGCAACCGTTTATTGACACTTTAGACCAGCTATCGAAGACCAAAGGTCTGAAAATTGACAAAGGGACATAGAACAAAAAATGGCCACAAAACAACATCAATAAAACAGCACATATTTTCCGAAATTTTTAAAGTTTTGCCGTGCAAATACTACCACAGGTCTAGCAAGAGCGACTGTAAAACTACCTTACTATGTCTACCCCTAGACGCCAGCTCGAACAAATTGTTTTAACTCCTAAACCACTAAACAGAAGAACTTGGAATTGACAAATGGATACTACATTTACTAGTGCTAACTGCAGAAGCAATTAGTTTGAAATTTGCAACAAGTTTTATTTTGGGATACTTTCTGTGCGACACTTCGATTCCCCCAGTATCTTTAAGTTTCCGACCAATTAAACCAAGTCCAATCTTCAACACTAGGTTGAAGATCAATCAACGGGCCTCTAGACAGTCATAAAGTTGTTTCTGTACCTTTTCCTATCGAAACAATTGATTTTAAGTATGTTTTATGCTGAGAATCATGCTGAAAATCTGAAGTTTTTATAACAAATATGGTGAAAAACAACAAAAAAATGGCTATTTTACCATAACTTTTCCAGTCTTTGGCATCACTTCAGCCGTCGAACCTTCCTTGGAGGCTCCTCGCACTCCATTAAGCATCCTGGACCCAGATATGGTGCGTTATCTCTGAACAAGATTAATTAACAAGTTTTAATTAACTTCAGCAGACAAAAATACTCATAATTTTTCCAGTTGAAACAATTGAGCCTTTCAGAATAGCTGCTAAACCGTCAAGGGGCAGTTCAAGCAGTGGCTCACAATGCTGGGCAATTCGTTTCTTTAGTTTCTGCCACACAACGTGCAGAACGAATGCAGGTCCATATTTTGTGCCTTCCTTGTGCGGATAGTGCACCCAAGCTCCACCTTCAGGATACTGCCAGTAGACAGTTATGTCTACCCCAAGAGCAACGGCAGCGCCCAAATACTAAGCAATGCAGTAAGCATGAGGGAACATCTTAAGAAATTAGATTTAGTAGTACATTCAGGCAACTGTTTTTACGCATTGCTTAGTAAGTCCATATATCCTGCCTTTCATTTCCTCGTGAACGAGAAAAACACTGACGCTTTGCTTCATTGTCTGAAGGCAGTACTTTTGAAAGTTGTGCGTTTTCATGACTGAGCCAATTGCTAGCCATAGCTTCTCGAAACTACGGTCCTTTCGGTTTCAGTCTACATAAATAAGTGAGTTTTGAAATTATTTAACTGAGTTATGAACTAAGTGAAGGAAACAAACCGCAGATAGAACACTACTTTACTTGATAAATAACCAGTCAGATGAAAGAAGAGGGATGAGACTAGACACTCCCCCTTTCGTTTTGCATTCTTCAATCTGCTATTCTGCCGTGTGACACGATATCTATGCTCTTCTACAGAGCAGCGCCAGAACTGGTAGCCCAAAGACTTGCAGAGATCTTTCCGCAAATCAACTGGTATACCCGTACACTTGGGCCTGTAATGCTGGTTCTTCGATAGAAAACAGGGTACACAGTGATGGCTATAGCTACGAAAGTAAATTAATTTCAGAAAATCTAAAACGAGATTACTTCTATGTGTGTTTTACCTTTCAACCGCAACTACAAGATCATCCCAAGCTCTGGGAGCCTGATGCCGCTCCTGCGGAGCGCATTCATAAGCGCTTTCACGGAAGTACAGTGACTTCCATCACCCGGTTCTTTCTCGCTAAAACTCTGTATTCAGAGGAACCAGAGCCTTTTCGTAACGTAGTGCGCTGTTTATTAAATTAAACTTCCTGAGACGTCCTAAGACATTTTTGCGCAACACGCTTGCATCGAGCGCTTCGCGGTTTTTCAGATATCTGTCCTCTAGCTGGCTCATTATATTCATGAAGAGATTGAACTCCATTACTAAATATACTACACATAAAACTGATTTTTGCAAACGCATTGTTGTATTTTTTTTAAAGATTATATTAATAGTGTCAACACCCGATCTTGATTTAAATCAACTTTTTTGCCCGAAAACTAATGTAAGTGTTTTTTTTTGTAATGGCCAATGTACACCTTAAGCAAAATAAAACACATTTAAATCCAATTGAACTCCCGACATAACGGAGTCCCTTCCCAAACTGAACACAGCATTTGTCTATGATAAAAACTTATTTTTTGTACACACCTGCTCTTGTAGAAATTGCTACACTTTCTGTTGATTGTCTGCCTGCTACCACAAGACCATGCCGTTCAATTTTGTGTAAACCATAAAATTTGAAATAATTCAAAATTGTCTTTCGTTTGAAGATATACAACAAAAAGCGCAAAATTTAATTTGTTAACTCAAATTCACTCAGAAAATAGGGACAGCCCGAATTCAATTGACAAACTGCATTAAAACAAAGAGAAATTTCAAGTATAGTACAAGTGAAGTGTAAAATTTAAGCCACTCTAAATAAAAAACAAGTCACAAAGTGTCAGTCACAGTAACCAAAATTTCTTAGCTAAAAGGCAACGAAACAGTATTGTAAGCATACCTAAGCTTACTCCTTTGAAGCTTCCAATTGAGCCCAACATTTCTTAACTTTCTTGTTCACAATATTATCCAACATACAGACATTACAAACGGCAAGTCCAATGAACAGCCCGAACCACATATCACTATGCTGGCTGCTGCCTTTCACTACTAAATTTTCGACTTCCCGAATTGGACAATCATTTGCACGCCCAGGAACTTGTGATAGAAAGATCCCTTTTCCATGTAATAGGTAGCATATTTGCAACAAAACATTTGAATACCATCTTTTTTTTACAATTTCGTTACAATTTTCCATTTTAATCTGAAAATGCACTTGATTAGTCCACTTAAAAATTACTAAGTTTTTTTACCTCAAAAAAATTTGGGCATAAAAAACCCTATTGCTCATACCTAGAAAGCAAAACGGCCAGGCGTCCGGTACGATCCTAACTTGCACAACACAATCATCAACCACAACACAGCGCCCAAATACTAAGCAATGCAGTAAGCATGAGGGAACATCTTAAGAAATTAGATTTAGTAGTACATTCAGGCAACTGTTTTTACCCATTGCTTAGTAAGTCCATATATCCTGCCTTTCATTTCCTCGTGAACGAGAAAAACACTGACGCTTTGCTTCATTGTCTGAAGGCAGTAATTTTGGAAGTTGTCCGTTTTCATGACTGAGCCAATTGCTAGCCATAGCTTCTCGAAACTACGGTCCTTTCGGTTTCAGTCTACATAAATAAGTGAGTTTTAAAATTATTTAACTGAGTTATGAACTAAGTGAAGGAAACAAACCGCAGATAGAACACTACTTTACTTGATAAATAACCATTCAGATGAAAGAAGAGGGATGAGACTAGACACTCCCCCTTTCCTTTTGCATTCTTAAATCTGATGTTCTGCCGTGTGACACGATATCTATGCTCTTCTACAGAGCAGTGCCAGAACTGGTAGCCCAAAGACTTGCAGAGATCTTTCCGCAAATCAACTGGTATACCCGTACACTTGGGCCTGTAATGCTGGTTCTTCGATAGAAAACAGGGTACACAGTGATGGCTATAGCTACAAAAGGAAATAAATAGTTTCAGAAAATCTAAAACGAGATTACTTCTATGTGTTTTACCTTTCAACCGCAACTTCAAGATCATCCCAAGCTCTGGGAGCCTGATGCCGCTCCTGCGGAGCGCATTCATAAGCGCTTTCACGGAAGTACAGTGACTTCCATCACCCGGTTCTTGCTCGCTAAAACTCTGTATTCAGAGGAACCAGAGCATTTTCGTAATGTAGTGCGCTGTTTATTAAATTAAACTTCCTGAGACGTCCTAAGACAATTTTGCGCAACACGCTTGCATCGAGCGCTTCGCGGTGTTTAAGATTTCGGTCCTCTAGTTGGCTCATTATATTCATGTAGAGATTGAATTCCATTACTAAATATACTACACATAAAACTGATTTTTGCAAACGCATTGTTGTATTTTTTTTAAAGATTATATTAATAGTGTCAACACCCGATCTCGATTTAAATCACCTTTTTTGCCCGAAAACTAATGTAAGTGTTTTTTTTTGTAAAGGCCAATGTACACCTTAAGCAAAATAAAACACATTTGAATCCAAATGAACTCCCGACATAAAACGGAGTCCCTTCCCAAACTTAACACAGCATTTGTCTGATAAAAACTTATTTTTTGTACACACCTGCTCTTGTAGAAATTGCTACACTTTCTGTTGATTGTCTGCCTGCTACCACAAGACCATGCCGTTCAATTTTGTGTAAACCATAAAATTTGAAATAATTCAAAATTGTCTTTCGTTTGAAGATATACAACAAAAAGCGCAAAATTTAATTTGTTAACTCAAATTCAATCAGAAAATAGGGACAGCCCGAATTCAATTGACAAACTGCATTAAAACAAAGAGAAATTTCAAGTATAGTACAAGTGAAGTGTAAAATTTAAGCCACTCTAAATAAAAAACAAGTCACAAAGTGTCAGTCACAGTAACCAAAATTTCTTAGCTAAAAGGCAACGAAACAGTATTGTAAGCATACCTAAGCTTACTCCTTTGAAGCTTCCAATTGAGCCCAACATTTCTTAACTTTCTTGTTCACAATATTATCCAACATACAGACATTACAAACGGCAAGTCCAATGAACAGCCCGAACCACATATCACTATGCTGGCTGCTGCCTTTCACTACTAAATTTTCGACTTCCCGAATTGGACAATCAGTTGCACGCCCAGGAACTTGTGATAGAAAGATCCCTTTTCCAAGTAATAGGTAGCATATTTGCAACAAAACATTTGAATACCATCTTTTTTTACAATTTCATTACAATTTTCCATTTTAATCTGAAAATGCACTTGATTAGTCCACTTAAAAATTACTAAGTTTTTTTACCTCAAAAAAATTTGGGCATAAAAAACCCTATTGCTCATACCTAGAAAGCAAAACGGCCAGGCGTCCGGTACGATCCTAACTTGCACAACAAAATCATCAACCACAACACCGTTGCGATGCAACGGGGTCAACACCGGCCAGCAAATAAAAAAAGAAACAGAAAAAAGAAAAACAAAAAAGAAACTGAAAGCAAGCGAAAAAGATAGGGGAAGAAAAACGGAAGGAAACATTTAAAAAAACAAAAAAAACGCTTTTGTGTTTAGAGACATCATTATGAACAATCAATACGTGGCCTTTATGATATCTCTTTGTTCAGAATTACACTTTTTTTACCAAGTTTCTTGCGAATAAATTTGTTTTACTGAACAGAATTCACTACAGATCTTAACATCTTTCCATTCCGAAGATCTTTCATTTTACATCTTAATAGTAACATCCGAGTTTGAGGAACGATTCATACTGTTACTTTCCCTTGAAAGTCTTGACCAAATTTTAATTCTAAAGTCATTCTAAAGTCCAGTATCAAATTTGGCAAACACATTCTTCTTGACTTGCTTGTCGCGCAACTAGGCTCAAGATTTATAGAAGACATTGCTACGAAATATTTGTAGGGTATATTCTTTCCTTTAAACAAAAACCTTACTCTGATTAGTTTCAGCCAGCTTGGTTTCGACGTTCGTTTTGATAGCATTTTGTGGACCCACTTGTTTGGTTTAATTTGAACAAATTTAACAAAGAAGTTAACTTTGTTCAACTTAAGTGTGGTGTAATTATCTTAAGTAGATTGTACCAATAATGAGCTTTCCAACATGTATGCATATTCCTATTCGCAGTTCTGAATTATTCCGCTTATAAATGCCTGCGCACTCCACTCTGCAACCTGTAACTTACTGTTGTAGATTAGTTACGCTTAGCATGTTAACAGCTGCCCTTATGGTCTCAGTGGTTATAGTGGCCCAATTCTTTTGCACTCCATGAATTGGATTGTTGTGGTTTTCTGTTTTTGTATGCTCTTGAAATTGTTTTAGGGAATCATGGTTCCTCTCAGGTAATCCTACTGTCTGCGTGTTTGATTTTGGTGTGTTCCAGTTCTCTTTTCATATTTCTGCAAAGCTCTTGCTTGAGCAGGGACGTCAATGTGTTACCGAGATCTGTTACCAGCGTTTCTCGGATGTACAAGTGTTTTAGAATAACTGAGACAAGTACTTCGAAGATCGAGTAAGCATCAGTTTTTCTTAATTGTACGGCAAAAATGTATTTAAAAAATACATCAATTGCTGTTAGAATTTACAAATAATTGTTAGCGGGTAAACGTTACCGTGTTTTGTCCTACCAGATTTGTCTGTAACTTATCCTCGGGAAAGATATTGGTTGAGATAATGTGTCACTGATATTGGTTGAGGGTGGTCGGACGGCTGATCTGGGAGCTGGTGTGCGTTGAAGGCATGTGAGAGTTTTGGATGCAGTCTGTTATCTATACAGTGAATCCATGAACATCATTCGAAACTCTTTGATTTTAATGGGGATTCCAAGATGTCCCTGATAGGGATTGTTATGTACTCCGTAAAGAACTTTGGAGCTCAGTTGTTGGGGTGTACAAGACTGCAAGAGTTTGACACGTCCTGTACGGTCAAATAACTTTCCCCACCTTATTTCTGCTAAATTTGATTCAATACCAAAGTAATTCTTGAAACTCAGGTTTAAGAATGACCGTTGTTTTGTATAATTTGGACAAGCACATCCAATATTGTTGACAGGTACTTTCTCAGCCATGCATATATGTATTTTTTTCTGGTTTATATGAATTCGTGAGACGCTAGATTTGTGTTTCCGGGGACATATCCCAAATTGAAATTGAAACTGAGAACATGATCAACTGTTGCCCAAAGTGGGAAGGTATTATTTTAGCTTAAAAGATGCGTGTTTCATCTGTCGTTTTGACTGAATCTAGTTTCTATCATAAAAGAGCTGAATACCTAGGTATGACTAGCAAAGTTGAATGCAGGAAGTTGTACTGATTGTTGTTCAGCCATGTGTAATGTGAAGTATCCCTGACTTCGTCCTTGTTGCAGATCTAGTTTTGCCTACAATTAGATACTTGAATCGTTTATGGTTTGAATTGGAAAATTGTTTTGATGACAACCTTTTCTGAGCAATAGGCCTGAAACAAACCTTACTTGTTGCTTTCATCTTCGTGTAATTTTTAAAAAATGAAATCGGGGACAACTGCAATAAAGGACAGTGAAATTAAATGCAGCTAAGCGTGCAGGACATTTCGGATTAAGCGATGATTGCAAAACCATTCATTATCTTTTTAAACCACAAATTTTTGGAACAGTGGTAACAGGCCAAATTTAAAGTTAGAATTTTTTTATCTAATTCTGAACCCCCAGTTTTAATTTGTATGCCATCCTTATCCAGGATGACAATTTCTTAAGGTTTTTTGATATTGAGTTTTTGACTAGTGGGCGATAGAAATTTTATTAATTAGTCGGCTTCACTGAACTTTCATTCGAGTGACCCCTTCTGAGGGGCTAGATGTCGATATAGTTGCTTTTCTCACCTGTACGCATATTTGAAATCAATGAACTCTTCAGACCTCTCCGATGAAAGTCTGGCTAAAAAATTATGGAAGGCACCCATATCGTTGTTTAAAACAATTAATAGTTGGACCACCTGTATACAAGGTTTATCAGTACATTGTTCTAAGGTTCAAAACAGTACAATTTTCTAATGGTGCTTTGATGGCATTACCGTCCTCTGAGAAGAGTTTACAGGATACAAGATTTTTTCAATCTAAGTTTGGTTCGTTTAGTTGAAAGAATGGTTCGTCGAGTCGATTGATGAAAGAAGTTGTCAATATACATTGTTCAATTTAACTTTTCGCGGGGCTGCTGCATCCTGATTTAGCGAATAACTGGGGAATTGGGGTTGTTGCGGTTTCAGATGCTGAATACTCCTATTTAACTCTTAAGTAGGTTATCTTTGCTTAATTTTTTCGCGCTCCTGCCAATGTTTCCTTGACAAGAAAACGCAGATGTCATTGCTAGCAATGGGAACAGGGTTTTACTCTAAAAATCCTGCCTTGCCTGGTCACTAAAAGAAAAAAATCATTAAATGCTAAGCAATTCAAGTTATTAACGGAAGTGCAATGTTTTTGAACAATTTTATTGTACGAGATCTGAGATCATGACAGCAATAACAAAGCATTTTTATCAATGCTGCCATTGATTCCAGTGACACAAATTAAGGTAACATTTGTGCCAGCGGCATTATAACAGGTGCGGAGCCAAAATTTCAATTTTGTCACTCCTAAGCGTGAGTTACCATGTCAATGATGTGACTACATTTTGATTATAAGTGACTCAACTCGAATTGGAAGTCAGCTAAACGACCTTAATTTGGCACTCAAAGTTGTACGGGGCTCTGATATTTTTTCTTAAAAAACTGCTGAATTCCTTGGACCATCTTTAAGTTGTGCACCAAATTTTGTTTTTGAAACTGTCGTTTCCTTTGTTTTTGCGTGTTCCGGCTCTTGAGCGTGTTTCAAGCTGGTCAATCTTAGTTATTTCACTTGCTTTCCTTTGGATAGCGCACATCAGGTGCAGTTGTTTTTATACAGGTCGTTTTTTTGTAAATCTTATGTGACAAAAATAGAGCAGTGCAAATTTCTAAAGCAAGAGTTAAGCATTTTCGGAAGATGTTTAGTTTTTTGTTATTTTTTTGTCATTTATTTTTTATTTGACATTCTAAATGATATTTTTGTTATGGTGGTGAACCCGGGTCAATCAAGGTTTGTTTGATCTAATAGGGGGTTGTTAATCATGGCAAAGTACACACCTTTATCTGATATATACTTTTTAAAATGTACTAAAAATGATTGTATAATTTAGCAGAGAGGAAAATTTTCATTTCAGTACCAGCATTATAACTTAAGTCGGTCGTACAAGTGCAAACAGTTACCTTTTTTCGATTGAATCAGTGAATTTTCCAGCTACATAATTCTACTCCCTGGTGTCTTTGACTAATGTGTAGTAAAAAAATTAATTGACAGAACTCTGGGCAAACTAAGCTAATCTTTAGTGACCTAGCTATCATATCCCAATTTTATCAATCCAGCGTTTCGATATGAGATGTTTTATATTTGATAACTGTTTCTGCCTGCTTTCCTTACTCCATTATAATAAGAATATCGGAACAATCGCAATTATTTTTTGGTGTTAACTATTGGCGCTTTCTCTGCATATCAAACTCCGAACCAACATCGCAACTGTTTCCTTAACCCCCCCACACACACACACATCGTGAACGAGAATTTTGGTTTCATCGGCTTGATAGCTTGTAAAACTTATGGCAAATGGAAACGAAACTAGCCATTAGAATGTGTATAAACTGTTACAGGGGTGTCAAAGTACCAACTATAGATGATCCTATCCTACTGGGACAAGGAAACAGTTCTCCAAATCGTATACGTGTGCTTTCTAACATCTATATCAACCGTGGCGCATATTTTATGTATGGGTGTTTAATTATGTCAAATGAAAACAAATATGAAGATCTTGAGCGGCTTGTACGAAAGAAACTCGAAAAACTCTAACACGAGGTTCGATTTGATGTTAATGATATAAACATTCTGTGTGAGACTTTTGAACTCTACCCGTAGAATATATCCTCAGTTTTAATTACATGTAAATCTGACACACCAGAGCTCGATTGTTGATTTATCATGATACTTCAGCAATTTCCTCGGAATGGGAATGCATCAATTAGTTCTCTGGGAAAATGAGTTACGGAATCTATATGCTTTTAGAAACTGTTGAAGTGAATTTTTATCTGTATATTTAGTGATTATGTAATGATAAATTGAACAGCTCACCTACTACGTTTCCTTTTCTTTTTATGGATGTAAATGATGAATAGTTTTGTAATTTTCCTTTTTGTTTTTCCAAATTCAACCCAAATTTAATTCAATTGTTTTTGAAAAAGACAGAGAGCTTGAAAGGACTAATAATAGCTAGTGCATGTGTTGTTATACAAAACTAAGAGAAGATAAAAATAGGTAAATGTCATGACATCTCTTATGCTATATGCTATACCTGGTTTTACAATTTGCATTAATTGAATATATCGAAATTTAATTTGAAGAAAATATGAGATATCAAAAAAATATGAGATATCGAATTTGCAGTTTTCGCAGTGTAACAGAAACAATAGAAACGTGAATGATTGATATCTAAATTAGAAGGAAGACATGTAAACAGCCAGCAGTTTTCGCCGTGCTTAAATAGTGATGAAACTTATACATATGTTATAACCAGACGGCTCGTGCGAGACTGTGCGTAGGGAGAATGTCCCAACATACGTCTCAAGTTTGACAAAATTTTCCTTGTTCTGAGAGGAAAAGCCCTTTGACATTAGTTTTGCAAAGCACAAATTGAAGCAATTTTTTGGAGCAACCCTCAAGACATTAATTTGCAAGAAAGTGAAGCAATGTGTTTACGCGCTAGAAAAATCGGAAAAATGACAGATTTTTTCTGTTTATAAAATAGGAAATATGACCTACCGATGAGTGGCCTGTTGGTTAGAACTTGTTTATGTTATTTTCAAGTAATTCCGACAGTTGCTGATTTACTATGATCTAAATTAATTACAACAAAAATTATTACGTGGCAATTCAAAGAAAAAAATCTAATTTTTTATATTTTTGGTACTGAAATACGGAAAAATTTTTGATTTAATTTACGTCACGCAGGTAGATTCCGTAATTTGATGATTCGATTAATTTAGAGCTAACTGGAAGAAGTACGTTTTAAAGTCAAAGTATGATTTTCTAATTTTCCGAAGTTTCTGATTTGAGTTATTTATTTTAAGCGAAAATATACTGTTGATCCCTTTTTCGACTTTTTCCCACCTTTTCTGTTGACTGAAATGGTGGTCAAACTGAGTCCATCAAAAAATTAGCTTATAATGTCACCTGAGGAAGAATGAGTAACAAGCAACGAACTATATCCGCAAAAAACTCATCACATTTTGGTTTTTCTCGTCCCAAGTAACCAATACTTGGTCAATATTGTAAGATTTTAATCAATTAAATTTTCATACGATGTATGAGAGGTGAGTATTGGCTTTAGCATATGTAGCCTCAGAGTTTTATAAGTTTAAGGTAAGTTAAGCTTTTTTTAATTCGAAAATAATTGCAACATTGTTCCCATACTTTTGCCGTTCAATCATAGTCTAAGATAAAGAGACCCTAATTTGTAGACCAAACAGATTATTCCAGAAGCATGAGAAACATTTGAAGTGATAAAAGAAACTCTTCGCCTTTTTGGTTTAATTGTTTCTCTAAAAAAATTTCTTTACTCTAACTTTCTTGTACATAAGGTATCCTAGTTGTTTATTTGGATACGGCTTCGGGCTTATGAAATTGGATGAAAAAATCAAAAAGTAAAAAATAGTTTTGCAAATTAAATCATGATTTTGAAAGTAAAAATTTGTTTTTCTTTTTTTAATAAAATTTTATCGTGCTTAACTTTTCAATTTAAAAGCTTTAAACTTATTTTATCTAGTTTTTTATTCATTTTTTTCGTTCGAACACTTAATGTTTATAATGAAATTTTGTCTTTGTTTTGTTGTCAAACGGTTTGTCTAATCGAGTATAGTTAAAGTTGTATAATTTAATGACAGTTTTGCTAGCAATTAATTTCAAATATTTTAAAATCCTTAACCGCACCCCCATTCCCCACTTTGAGTAATCAAAAGCAGGCTAATTTTACTTCAACTTCCTATATGAGAGTTTTGGAAAAAACTTCTTGCCAGCTTTTTGCCAACTTTAAACAATCATGGTTCAATATGCATTTTTTTATATATTGAAATTTTTGTTGCCGAATTATCTGTTTAGATAACATTTGGAGCAATTATTTGTTAATATTGATTGCTCAGAAATATCAAAGTTATTTTTGATCTCATCTAGATTTGTGACAATGAAATTTTTTCTGACTTTATTGGAGTGCTGTCTTTGAAAAATGTATTTTAGCGGTTTCTTGTTTTTATATTAATTACAGATCGAATCGTTTCCCATCAAAGCTACTCAATTACTGGCAGCTTCTATTTGTTGCTCCTAGTGGTTATGGCTTCGAAATAATGCTTTTGGAATTTAAATTGAATTCTTGTGTTTGGCCCGCATTTGTTATTTATGCATTCTCATGACTCAGTATCACTAATAGATAACTCAGGTCGCTTCCGAAAACGAATCACTTGAACCTATATAATGCTTTCAGATAATACCTATTAATTAATTAATGCCCAATTCTCTCAGTTTGGAACTGAAGTTTAGTGAACATGTTGCATCGTGAGAATGAAATTGAAAAAGTCTTGCAGTTATGTTTTTAGATAAATATTTCATGGCTTTTTTTGACCTTTTTCATTATTTTGTTTTTTGGCCATTTTTGAAATTTTATGCTGCCGTGTCAGATTATCACGTCAGTAGAAGGTCCCATTGGCTTTGAATGATGGTTCAATTCAAAAAAATACTGGTTGTAATGAATAGCGTATGGTTGAAAGGCTTCCAAAACCGTGTTCTTCCGAAATATAATTGATTTTTTAAAAAATTTTTCCTGGTAGTTGTCTTTGTTTTGGTGGTTGTATCACATATTTCGGTTAATAAGAATTATCAGTGGCTTCGTTTGGAGACTTAAAAGAACGCATATAATGATTTCAGTTGACAGCTATTGGTTTTAATGACGTTCAAATAAACCGTTCTGAAAAAAATTTAACGAATTTTTGAACTCTGCTCCTTATGGTTTTCATGACAACTTGTAGCTTAATATCATTGAAGACTTGTTCCATTCAGTTGGGGTGAAGAAAACAATAAATTTCGCGTTGTTTTTGTTGCAACTCATGGTTGAATGATTGTGGTTCTTTGTATTTTTAGTATGATCACGCTAAACTGATGACCCATTTTTGTTCAAATGTTGACCAATTGAACACTTTTGACCTTTTAAAATAATAGCCTATGGTGGAAATGACTTCAACTCTGTTTTGGTAAAACTGTTTGGAATTTGAGTTCTGGCTGTAGTCGCTGTTAATTTTTAATTTTGGACTTAGTCTCCAGGAATGAGAGGTACAACTGGCTTCCTAAAGAACTACAAGGTAATCTATCTAATTTTTGTCTATTGGAATTTTAAGGTTCTTATGACATTAAAAAATATTTAGTAAAAAGTTATTGAGTTTTTGAACCTTGCAATTTTCTCTTGTCTTTGTCAATCTGCAGCATCGTCTCAGTAAATACAGTTTGTCTTTTCTAAAGCAAAAAAATTATTGTTTTTTGTTTACTGGTTTTATGACTCTGTTCTTTCGCGCTTCGGTAAATTTTTGTGATTTCTAGTGTTTTCCCCCTTTTTAGTTTTCTTTTGTTTTCTTGTCGGATTATCACAATAGCGACAGTTTCCATTGGCTTGGAGGAACAAAGCAAAGAAAAATATATTGTTGCTTTAATTTATCTCTATGACATATTCTGGATAAACAACAGGCCTCAATAGCTTTCTATGCAGATATAAAATAACACATTTGATAATTTCAGGTGATCTCATTCCGTCTAATTGGCTTAAAAATCCGTTTTTCTCAAAAATTTAAACGTCTTTTCAAACTGGTCCCACATATTTCCTACACAAATCAAGTTATTTTTTATTCTCTTCAGTTTTTTATTCTTTTTCTGATGCTATTGAAACTTTTGTCTTATAATATGTCGTTTGTCTTTTGTTATTTTGTCTTTGATATTAAGTCTTGTAAATAAAAATATATTGATTTTTGGTCGCAATTAACGTTTGTTTTTTGTTGTTCGTCTTGTCCTCTATTCTTATTATTGGCAAGTCACATTAGCTCTCCGGGGCGGCATTATTTAATTCCTTGTCCGACTAATGACTGTTCTCATCTAGTTTTTAGTTGAAAGCTTTTGCCATAATGACTTAGCCCCTTTCTATTCTTGTTTTGGTTGACTTGATACCGAGTCGTGTTAAGAACTGGTCCCATCTGCTTTGCAATGTAGTACAAGTTGACTTGTTAAGTATAGTTTCTTATCAGATGCTATTTTTTGACTTTGTTAATCAGTGTTTATTTTTTAAAAATAGATTGTTTGACCGTAATTAATGGTTTTGTTTTTTTGTTTGGTTGTTTACCCTGTCTCGTTGTGTTTTTAATGGCAGGCATCATTGGCTCTCCAATGCGGCTTTATTTTGTCCATTTAGTGGTTTATTTAAATTTAAAACCTTTTTTCACTCATTTAGCAATTTTTTTCGAACAGTGTGTAGTTTGAAAGTTTTGTTTCTCTTCCTCTATGGTAGACGATTAAGTAAGTCAAAATACGGATCAGCGGGGTCTGAACATCATATGGAAAGGCATATTTCCGAGTCTCTTTGTTTGTCATTGGAGAATAGGTTTTTAGATGATCATTAATCAACTAGAGGCAGTTGCTTTTGAAAAAGTTTCCTATACTCCATATTATATAAAAAACTACCAACTTGATAAAATCACTACAAAACTTTTTACTCTTGCTTTTTTTTACTTTAAAAGTAGAAGTGGGCTTCTCAGTAAAACTTTGAAGACAAGAAAACTAATCAAACTGTTCAGACCAAAAGTTGAGTTCAATGGAAGAATAGAAAGCTGTAAACTGTGTTCATTGTGATTTTAAAATAAGCCTACAAAATACAAAGAACGTAGAGAGAGCCGTTCTCTCATGAGTTCTATCGTGTCGTTTTTTATCCAATTCCAGGATTCATTTATTGGCCACTGCATTGTTTATTGATATGAAAAGAAACAAGGCGGCTCGGTAATGTGCAATGGCACATAAGGTTCCGACCCCGCCCATCCACAATTTTGGCATAATTGTCTACCAAATGAGGAACAGATAGAAAAACCCAAAAATTATTTTTTGCGAATCCCAAAAAAGCCCAAGTCTTTTTCAAAAAATTCTGTATGAACGATAAGATAACCTCCAAAACAAATAACTCAGTGGAGTAAAAATTGATGCATTAGATTGCTGTAATATGTCAATATTAAGAAAGCGAGTCAAAACGAACAGCAAAATCAAACAACAACAACAACAAACATTAATTACATCAAAAAATTTATGTCCTTCTTAAAAACTAAATTTAATAACAAAGTCAACATACCGTCAGATAAACCTGAAACTAAACAAAAATAACTTATAAATCACCAGAAAACATATGCGACCAGTCCATAAAAAGGTTTGGTAACAATTATACAAAAAAGAACAAAAACAGAAAAGTAAAAAAAATTAACTTATTTTTTTGAAACAATTAACTTCAAAGTAATAAATACCATTAGGAATAAATTAATATTACCACAAGTTTGCGATTACCACTGCTTCTATAGAAGGGCATTAGGACCTGACCTTTTTCATTTTTTAGAGCGGCTAAAAAGAACAACAAAGAACAAACAAAATTTCAATTGAAACTTGCCAGAAAACGCTGTCAAAACCGTCAAGCCAAATTTTGGCAGTCAAAATATATTTGATTGCGCCTTCTTCAAACAGCTATAATGTAGTACGTGGCCATTCATTAGTAAGACTAGGTAACAAGTAGACAAAAAAGCGAAGTGCTAAAGTATGTAATACTTTTAATTTTTTTTTTTCGAAACAAAATTACATTCAATGTCATGAAAGGCATTAATTACAAAAAGAGCTTTTTAAATATCATCGTTTTTTCATGAAAAGGAAACCCTCGAGACCTGTAATTATCCAGAATATTTCTTGCATCTACAAAAAGAATGTCACATATGACAAAAATCAAATTAATTTAATTTTTTTTTTGTGAAAAAGCGGTGTCGAAGCCAGTAAGGTCATAACAAAATCTTTAAAAAAAAGTTTTTGGGACACCAATCCCTTTTATTCCCTTGACACCCATAATGTCATATTTGAGCTGTAATCAACTAACGAGATTAGGTAACAAAAATAAACATAAAAAGAACAAAATTGCGAAGTTAAAAAAGTTTTTTTTTTAATTTTGGAAAACGATGGGTTTGAAAGTCATAAAAGCCATCAGCTATCTGCTAATATCAGAATATCGGTTTTTCTATTCTTCCATGAAAAGCCAATGAAAGCTATCACTATACAGGAAATTTCATACGACCGAAACGACAAAGTATAAATGACAGTTAAGACAAAATTAAAAAATTCAATTGATTTCTTCAAGAAAGAGGTGTCGAGGCCATTAAAACGATGATTTATATCTTTCAGGATTTTAATATGTTCAATTGTGCTTTAATTTGAATGCTAATAAGGTGACATGAGAACTGTCAATAATGTGATAATGTGACAAAATTAGAAAACGTGAAAAACTGGCAAATATCAAAACAAACAAAAATCTAAAATCTTGTAGTATCAAAGCCAGAAAACAATAATTTCAGACTTAAAACTGCAACCGAGAATAAATGTTAACTCAGTAGAAAGAAGAAGCAGTCTTTTTTTGCTGACACTAAGCTGGAAGTTGAACAAATTAAGAAAAAAATAGAGGAAAAGTTAATTAAGCCACTAATTATTGAAAAGTCAATTATTTTTTAAAAAAGAAACGACCATAAACTTTCAATTAAAAAACTAAATGCATTAGCCTGGAGCTGTTTAGCAAGCGAATTGGTTGGACCTATCACTCCTGAGCTTTGATTTGATATGTTCTGTTCTTTATTATTAAAAAAAAAGTCTTTTTTTTTAAAAAAAAGACCGACTAATTACAACCCGATTTTTTTGGATTGTAACAGTCCAAGAATGGCCCAAAACTACCCCTGTTAATACTTATTGTCCGTTAAGAACAATTGATTTTTCGAATGTTGTAGATATAGATAATTTCTGAGTTGAAACTCAAAATAAATTTTGCATTTTTGGTAATCAACGAGTAAAGTTAGCAAAAAACGGCAAAGTTTTAACTACAAGGCACTCTCTGCGGACTCTGAAGTAGAAATAGCCCCCCTCTGAGTCTACAAAGATTGTATGAGTGTTGTTTGGGGTGTACTGTAGGCAAATTTAATCAAAGTGGACTAAAGTAGCTTATTTCGTGCTGTTGTTGATGAAAAAGGCTAAATTTTGAAATGTTTATCCAGATTTTTTGACCAAAAAACTCAATCAAAACAATCAAAAATGCTTGTTCGTCTTCAAAAATAAAATCAACGACACTATTCTTAAAAATTATAACAAATTTTAGCAAAATTGACGAAAATTTAGGCAAAAATTCCGGAAAATGTGAATAAAAACAACGTGAATTCACTCTTCTTTTCTCAGAAGTTTAAGCCTCGATAACTCCCTGTAGAAAACGAAAATTAAAAAAATCTTTTTAATTCCATATTCTACGCTGGACGAGCTTTCTAATGATACCAGTCTCAACTCTCTACGATGAATATATCGAGCGGCGAAAATTCACGGAACAAAAAAAACCCAGTTGAGTATATAGTTCCTCCCCCCTCAAGAGGGTCGGAACAATTATTAAAATTCCGAGTTTCGACGATGTAGATCGTCCCCAAATTTTCATAAATTACCATCAATTGAAGCGAGAACACTGAATTTTCAAATTGACCTTGAGAGTCTTTATATGCTCAATAACGATGGTGTTGAAGCAATATTGTATGTTGTCGTTTTTATTTTAAAAAAGAGTAGTTTTGCTTCCTCTTTTGGAATCTAATTGCTGGGTCGCATCTATGATATTTTGAAACCTAATCGAATAGTAAATGAGGTTTATTCTACTCTTAACAAAAGAGAAAACCCTATGACTAATGGTTTTTTTTAAAAAACGAAACCTTTGTATCGTGTAAAGCAAGAACTGATGGATCCTTCAATTTAAGGATTCTCTTCATATACTAGAAGATAAAAGTTTCAGGTTCAATTTGACAATAAGGAGATAAGAAGAAGAAATCCCTGTGTTGTTTTTATTAAACTGCATTCAACTTTATTAAATTTAGTTTTAATTTTTTTCGTGTCTTGAGTCCAGTTGTTATTTAGATCTTTGCAGTTTAAATTATGATGAATTTTAGCAGACAAGAAATCAATTGCAAAATTGTCTCTAAAGTTTAAAATAAAGCTCGTATTAAGATTTTTTTCAAAAAGAAGTCTGAATTTTATTTTCAATGAGCACTATATTACATGGAAGCTTCACTATGCCAAACAATTAAGCACTGTGATGTGCAATTGCACACGATGTTTCTATACCGCTCCTTAACAAATGAAGCCGAAATTGCGAAGTTTCAATATAATACAGGGCCGATTATGCTTATTTTTGAAACTTGATAGATTCTCAAATAAAGACACAGACGCAGATCTGTGAGATTAACACTTGCGGTTTGTTTTCATTTCACTAAAGTGGGCTAAAAATAATGTTGAAACATCTGACATCATGCGATTACAACTTCTTCGGATGAAAAAAAATTATCAAATAAACGCCTCATTTTGCTGAACAACAAACATGACAACAAACAAAAAATTCGATCCTGTTTTCAATTTAAATTTTAAACACTAATATCTTTTGAGTAACGCAGCCTTATAATTATGGCTTGGGTGACCTCTATTTAATGTACATTTTGCATTCTCGATTTGCTTTTCATTAAATGAGTGAGTGCATAAGTCAATTTACTGAGTGAGGTAACTCATGTATGTCCAAAAATATCAGACGCCGAGAGTTCATTTATGTTTTCGAAAACAAATCATTCCAATAAAACCACAAATTATTAACTGAAAAGAGCACAGACTTTTCCTTGTGCTTCCTGGGAAACCAAATAGATCTGTCATTAATGAGAATAAGGATAAGACTACAAGTAGGAGTATAAGAAGTCTACAAGAAACAACATGTACAGGCAATACAAAGTTTTAGCAGAAATCATAGCGTCAAGGGCAAAAAACCAAATTTCAAGAAATGAAGACTGTATAGGAACTCCTAGACCCCCATATGAAGTCAATGGGGCCTGTACTTTTCGTAACTCAAGAATAAGACCACAGAAGGAGCAAAAATACCGCCAAAAAGAACAATTGCGGGCAATTCTAAAATTCCTAATTTTTAATGAAAAGAAATTGAAGTGAAATTAATCATAAGCCCTTAAAAGAAAAAAACTACTTGATTCTCAGAGGCATCAATACAACTGCAATTGGAGTGGTCCTTAATGACATTAATTGAGGAAAAATACTTAAAATTTCACAACCATTTTGTACAAAGCCATAAAAATAATTAGCCAGTAACTGCAAACATAGTGTTTGCCCTAAAAGACTTAATACAATGCCAATAAGACCTGTTAATTATCGGAATAAAAGACCAAAGAACAAAAAGAATAAAGGAAAAATAGGGAAACTTAACAAATATATGAAACACACTGTCGAAGTCAAAAAATCATAAGCCGTTAATTGAATAGATTATATTTGGTCTCAAGAGCCTTAAAACAACGTCAATAGAAACTGTCAGTAATGGAGTTCAATTACAAGAGAGCAAATAATACGGGAAGAACCCGAAATATTGGAAACGCTTTTTGAAAACAATATCAAAGTCTTAGAAATCATTAGCCACTAGTTGATCGATTGAAACAATAACAACTATGAACCATTGGAACAACGTTATAGACTTCATAAGTGGTTACGAGGGAAAATAATGAGAGAACAACGGCAAAGACAGGTATTGAAATAACGCCGGTGAAAAAAATCTCCATTGAACCGAAAATTTCTTGCAAGCATCAATTCCGTGCCAGCTTCAATTCCTGCCCGCTTCAAAACCGCTTAAAAAGTTTGCGCTTGTAAACTATTTATTTCTTGCTGTTTTTAATATAGTTAAAATATTTGCTCCGTGGTTAATAATTTAAACGTGGTAAAAGAATTTCTCCAAATTGACTTTCATTTAATCGAACGAAGTTTGACTGGATCTTAAAAAGGACAGCGACCAATACGATTCAATACTTCAATATTAACAAACCTCAAAGAGGCCAACAATCGTCTCATTACTGCGCTTTCCGCTGATTAAAAACTGATTGTTTTCGAAATAACTTAATTTGGCATATATAAATAGACGAAAAATGACGCCAGTTTTAAGATCCATTGATTTTAATAGGTTTGACTATTTTTCCATATTTTGTGTTCAAAAATAGTATTTCTTGCTTTTTTCTTGAAAAGCCCTCCGTTAATTTTTTTGAGTTAGATTGGTAGATATGAAATAGACCAACAGGAAAAAACGGCAGGTTTTTTTTCTCATTTAAAACAAACTACCAAATTTTCAGAAATCTTTGACCAAATGATGTTTTTAGCTTTGAAACGAGTAAAATTGTAAGTTGCAATGGGTATCGGATGTTCCTAAATTCTAAATTCTAACATTCAGCTTTAGAAATTAGAAATTGCTCCCATTATCACTAAATATTAAATTGGTACATACTACACGCGCACATACAGTAGCGCACGAATGCGCGCTATTGCAATAATTAACCTAACTGATAGAAAGTACAGTACCAACTGGAATCCGTTGACATGTACCCGTAAACCATTTGCGAAATCAAAGACCGTGTGGTCATAACACGTTAATTAGTGAAGTGTGCATGCCTTTTAGCGGAAAAATCTCACTGGAATTAGTTTTCCGCGTGCCTAAGCAATTTTTATGTTCTATCGATGTTTACTAAGATTGGTGATTATGATTCTTCAACATACCTTGACTCATCAGACATTTGTTAGCTTCAATTGAGCGTGAAGTGAGGTATGTTCATAAGCAGTTCTATGATTTATTAAGCGCAGTTATTTTTGTCAACTAGACCGTGATTCGTGAGTCAGACTCAACACGGTACATTAACTTTTAGCATTACTACTGATGTTTGTTTGTTTTGACCATATTAAGCAAAGTCGATTTATTGAACCAAATTTTGATTGAGGACTGTGAGGGCTAGTTATTGGTATTGGGAACGTTGTCAAACTTTTGTACCGAATATGAGAAATTTGACGACTTGATCGGATCGCTGTTTGCTCAGCTCACTTAGTGTTGAGCCATGATCTCATAAAAATTGCTGTGGTGCCTAAAATACCGTATACGTAACCATTTGGAAGACTCCGTTTTTGCTCGCTTTTCAAGTTATGCATTAAATTGAAGAAAATTAACTTGTCTGCCTGCAAAGGAATCAAGATCTTTCATAGCTTTACAAATTCCAATTTTGCCGAACGTCGACAGATTTCTGACACTTGTAATGTTTGATTTCATCTCTCTCATATATTTATAAGCAGTTCGCTGGTTTTTATTCTTGTTTTTGTTTATGGTCTGAGTGAGTCAGTTTAAATTTCTTTTCATTGATTTCTTCATTTTGGCGCCAATATAATAGTATAATTGCTTCATTTGCTACTCTAATTCAAAATTTATTTTCACAAATAAACAATACTTGAAAATTAAAGTAATTGAAAGTTTTTTTTGAAAAAATAGACTTGTATTTTGGGTCTCTTGTAAGAGATTGTTAGACGGTATTTTTCGTTTCTCGGTCCCTCATAAGTGAGGGTCCTTGCTTTAGAAGACATGTTCTAAAGAAGAAATATTCTAAAGACATGTTGTGATCTTAACATCTACTGAGGTATGTGTTCTTTTGTTCCAACCTTTTTCCAAATGGGGGAAACATATATATGCCAGGCTGGCTTTTTTAATCGCTTTTGCTTACGCATTGTAGAGAAAACAAGAGAAACATTATTTTCTAGCCCTTAGAGGCTAGTTTTCATTTTTATAAAAACACTATTTTGATTGTAAAAGAGGATTTTTTAACAAAAAAGTTGCGAAGAACAGGAAAACTGTTTTGGGGTGTGGGGTTGAAGAGGATGATAAATTTTTAAATTAAAAATTGCTGAGAAATTGACATCGAATGTTGTACCTATAATTGTATTTGACTATATAATTTTTCTTTAAAATAATACAACGAGAAGATTTCCTTATAAAAATTTAGCATTCAAAAGGCAAAAAAATGTGAAACAAAAATTTTTTATACACTTTGCGATTTTTTTCTCTTCGTAGTACCCAGATTTCAAACTATTTGCTGCCTTATAATCAGTTTCTCTAATTTGATTTGCTAGCAGTTGTATCGAATTGAACAACTGTGATACTCCTTCTATGCAACAGAACTACAGAAAACCATTTCTCGAAAAACCTATTTTGAGTGCAAATTAAGGGCTCTATATCATAGACTAATTGTTTCGACGGCAACCGTTTGGGAGCCTTATTAACTTTGTTGAGTTACAAAGATCAAAATTTTTGTCATTTTAAATTCTGTTGATCGTTTCTGATGCTTGAAGTAATTTGTTGGATCATAGTTTTTTGGAGGAGATCGCGTTCTTAAGAAACATTGAGAATGTGACCATCAACGCTAGCGAGTCGACCTTTAGTACTTTTTTCTTTTGTTTCAATCAACCAATGTTTATGGGATATTATTGGGAATAGTTTATTTTCAATAGGTACAAAATTCGTTTAATTCGAAGACAAAATTTTGTTAAGGCCTAAATTTTATCAATTATTTTTATGGTCGACACGGGACTTCATTGCCTTTAAATCATTTTTTCCGAAGCATTTTTACAATATTTTTTGACTGCTCTACTCTATTTATGTAACGAGCTCAAAATAGCTAATTTTCATTGCTTTTGGTTGAAAAATTAATTTTTGAAGAATATCGTCAATGAGACACTGGAAATTTTACCCGATTACCCATCTTATGTTATCATCGGTTTGCATCGGTCACGCATTCTATTTTTTAATAAACCAAATTTGACTATCGTCTAGTGGCGGGAATTCAGTTAATTTTGCTATCATCAAACATTTTGGAGCACATCTAAAGTCTTTTGTCTAAAACCAAGGTGTTCTTGATAATTTGACAAGCATTTTTTACTTGCTGAAGCTATCTTTTCAATTATCATTGAATCATTTTTGTTGATTTTCAATTTAAATTTACTATAAACATAATCGACTCACGTCGAGAGACTGGCCAATCGTGAGGCTCTAAGAGAGCTGCTCCGCCACTTAATGAGCTCTGGGTGCTACCTGTTTATCCCATTTGCGAGGACGAAAGGTCTAAAGGGTCAGACGAAAAATCTGTCAAGCAAAAACTAATAAAAGACCACAGGACTAATATAATTGCTATAAATTTCATTTGAGAGCAATTAAAAGCATATTTTGTTAAGCGCTTCGTGTTTTCATAGCAGCTTATCTTTATATTGGAATTGCTACTGAGTGTTCCGGAAATTTTCCCGAGAAATGGAAATCAGATAGTGAAATCTCATTCCACAGATATTTGTTCTTTTAGCAAACATCAATTTTTTTGCAGAGTATTTGTTAGTGGAGTTTCATACCGGTTTCTACTGCCTACGCAGAATTATTGCTCATTTTACAAATATCGTTTTTATTATATTAATTTAATCGTCTATTAATGTTTAGTTCGACAGCTTTTCGCTTTTTTTGAAAAAAATAGACTTGTATTTTGGGTCTCTTGTAAGAGATTGTTAGACGGTATTTTTCGTTTCTCGGTCCCTCATAAGTGAGGGTCCTTGCTTTAGAAGACATGTTCTAAAGAAGAAATATTCTAAAGACATGTTGTGATCTTAACAACTAATGAGGTATGTGTTCTTTTTGTTCCAACCTTTTTCCAAATGGGGGAAACATATATATGCCAGGCTGGCTTTTTTTAATCGCTTTTGCTTGCGCATTGTAGAGAAAACAAGAGAAACATTATTTTCTAGCCCTTAGAGGCTAGTTTCCATTTTTATGAAAACCCTATTATGATTGTACAAGAGGATTTTTTAACAAAAAAATTGCTAAGAACAGGAAAACGGTTTTGGGGTGTGGGGTTGAAGAGGATGATAATTTTTTAAATAAAAAATATCTGAGAAATTGACATCGAATTTTGTAACTATAATTGTATTTGACTATATGATTTTTCTTTAAAATAAAACAACGAGAAGATTTCCTTATAAAAATTTAGCATTCAAAAGGCAAAAAAATGTGAAACAAAAATTTTTTATACACTGCGATTTTTTTCTCTTCGTAGTACCCAGATTTCAAACTATACTGCCTTATAATCAGTTTCTCTAATCTTTTTTGCTAGAAGTTGTATCGAATTGAACAACTGTGATACTCCTTCCATGCAACAGAACTACAGAAAACCATTTCTCGAAAAACCTATTTTGAGTGCAAATTAAGGGCTCTATATAGACTAATTGTTTCGACGGCAACCGTTTGGGAGCCTTATTAATTTTGTTGAGTTACAAAGATCAAAATTTTTGTCAATTTAAGTTCTGTTGATCATTTCTGATGCTTGAAGTAATTTGTTGGATTATAGTTTTTTGGAGGAGATCGCGTTCTTAAGAAACATTGAGAATGTGACCATCAACGCTAGTGAGTCGACCTTTAGTACTTTTTTCTTTTGTTTCAATCAATCAATGTTTATGGGCTATTATTGGGAATAGTGTATTTTCAATAGGTACAAAATTCGTTTAATTCGAAGACAAAATTTTGTTAAGGCCTAAATTTTATCAATTATTTTTATGGTCGACACGGGACTTCATTGCCTTTAAATCATTTTTTCCGAAGCACTTTTACAATATTTTTTGACTGCTCTACTCTATTTATGTAACGAGCTCAAAATAGCTAATTTTCATTGCTTTTGGTTGAAAAATTAATTTTTGAAGAATATCGTCAATGAGACACTGGAATTTTTAACCCGATTACTCATCTTATGTTATCATCGGTTTGCATCGGTCACGAATTCTATTTTTTAATAAACCAAATTTGACTATCGTCTATTGGCGGGAATTCAGTTAATTTTGCTACCATCAAACGTTTTTGAGCACATCCAAAGTCTTTTGTCTGAAACGAAGGTGTTCTTGATAATTTGACAAGCATTTTTTACTTGCTGAAGCTATCTTTTCAATTATCATTGAAATATTTCTTGTTGATTTTCAATTTAAATTTACTATAAACCTAATCGACTCACGTCGAGAGACTGGCCAATCGTGAGGCTCTAAGAGAGCTGCTCCGCCACTTAATGCCCTCTGGGTGCTACCTGTTTATCCCATTTGCGAGGACGAAAGGTCTAAAGGGTCAGACGAAAAATCTGTCAAGCAAAAACTAATAAAAGACCACAGGACTAATATAATTGCTATAAATTTCATTTGAGAGCAATTAAAAGCATATTTTGTTAAGCGCTTCGTGTTTTCATAGCAGCTTATCTTTATATTGGAATTGCTACTGAGTGTTCCGGAAATTTTCCCGAGAAATGGAAATCAGATAGTGAAATCTGATTCCACAGATATTTGTTCTTTTAGCAAACATCAATTTTTTTGCAGAATATTTGTTAATGGAGTTTCATACAGGTTTCTACTGCCAAATCAGAATTATTGCTCATTTTACAAATAATATCGTTTTTATTATGTTAATTTAATCGTCTATTAATGTTTAGTTCGACAGCTTTTCGCTTTTTTTGAAAAAATAGACTTGTATTTTGGGTCTCTTGTAAGAGATTGTTAGACGGTATTTTTCGTTTCTCGGTCCCTCATAAGTGATGGTCCTTGCTTTGGAAGACATGTTCTAAAGAAGAAATATTCTAAAGACATGTTGTGATCTTAACAACTACTGAGGTATGTGTTCTTTTTGTTCCAACCTTTTTCCAAATGGGGGAAACATATATATGCCAGGCTGGCTTTTTTAATCGCTTTTGCTTACGCATTGTAGAGAAAACAAGGGAAACATTAGTTTCTAGCCCTTAGAGGCTAGTTTTCATTTTTATGAAAACCCTATTTTGATTGTAAAAGAGGATTTTTTAACAAAAAAATTGCTAAGAACAGGAAAACGGTTTTGGGGTGTGGGGTTGAAGAGGATGATAAATTTTTAAATTAAAAATATCTGAGAAATTGACATCGAATTTTGTAACTATAATTGTATTTGACTATATGATTTTTCTTTAAAATAAAACAACGAGAAGATTTCGTTATAAAAATTTAGCATTCAAAAGGCAAAAAATGTGAAACAAAAATTTTTTATACAGTTTGCGATTTTTTTCTCTTCGTAGTACCCAGATTTCAAACTATTTACTGCCTTATAATCAGTTTCTCTATTTTTTTAATTTGCTAGAGGTTGTATCGAATTGAACAACTGTGATACTCCTTCTATGCAACAGAACTACAGAAAACCATTTCTCGAAAAACCTATTTTGAGTGCAAATTAAGGGCTCTATATCATAGACTAATTGTTTCGACGGCAACCGTTTGGGAGCCTTATTAATTTTGTTGAGTTACAAAGAACAAAATTTTTGTCAATTTAAGTTCTGTTGATCGTTTCTGATGCTTGAAGTAATTTGTTGGATTATAGTTTTTTGGAGGAGATCGCGTTCTTAAGAAACATTGAGAATGTGACCATCAACTCTAGTGAGTCGACCTTTAGTACTTTTTTCTTTTGTTTCAATCAACCAATGTTTATGGGCTATTATTGGGAATAGTGTATTTTCAATAGGTACAAAATTCGTTTAATTCGAAGACAAAATTTTGTTAAGGCCTAAATTTTATCAATTATTTTTTTGGTCGACACGGTACTTCATTGCCTTTAAATCAATTTTTCCGAAGCACTTTTACAATATTTTCTGACTGCTCTACTCTATTTATGTAACGAGCTCAAAATAGCTTATTTTCTCTGTTTTTGGTTGAAAAATTAATTTTTGAAGAATATCGTCAATGAGACACTGGAAATTTTAACCCGATTACCCATCTTATGTTATCATCGGTTTGCATCGGTCACGAATTCTATTTTTTAATAAACCAAATTTGACTATCGTCTATTGGCGGGAATTCAGTTAATTTTGCTACCATCAAACGTTTTTGAGCACATCCAAAGTCTTTTGTCTGAAACCAAGGTGTTCTTGATAATTTGACAAGCATTTTTTACTTGCTGAAGCTATCTTTTCAATTATCATTGAAATATTTCTTGTTGATTTTCAATTTAAATTTACTATAAACATAATCGACTCACGTCGAGAGACTGGCCAATCGTGAGGCTCTAAGAGAGCTGCTCCGCCACTTAATGCCCTCTGGGTGCTACCTGTTTATCCCATTTGCGAGGACGAAAGGTCTAAAGGGTCAGACGAAGAATCTGTCAAGCAAAAACTAATAAAAGACCACAGGACTAATATAATTGCTATAAATTTCATTTGAGAGCAATTAAAAGCATATTTTGTTAGGCGCTTCGTGTTTTCATAGCAGCTTATCTTTATATTCGAATTGCTACTGAGTGTTCCGGAAATTTTCCCGAGAAATGGAAATCAGATAGTGAAATCTCATTCCACAGATATTTGTTCTTTTAGCAAACATCAATTTTTTTGCAGAATATTTGTTAATAGAGTTTCATACAGGTTTCTACTGCCAAATCAGAATTATTGCTCATTTTACAAATAATATCGTTTTTATTATGTTAATTTAATCGTCTATTATTGTTTAGTTCGACTGCTTTTCGCTTATCTTTTTGAGCGATTTTTAAAACAGGATTGAGGCGAACGGTTTTTGTGCTCTAGGCGACCTTTTCGACAATTTCAAAAAATTTAATCGTCGATTAAAATTTCGAGAAATAGCAGAGTTGTTCCAATCCCCTTTGGTGGGGGGGGAAGGAACTATATGTTCAACGGGGTTTTCTTGTTCTGTCATTCTTCGCCGATCGATATAATCATGGTACATATTTGTGAGTGGTATCACTAGAAAGCTTGTCAAGCGTAGAATCTCAAATAAGAGAATTTTATAGGAATTAGCTTTTTCCGAGAGGTGTAGGGTTTTGTGAAGGTTACCCTAATTTAATTTTTTGGTTCACAATTTTTTTTATTTTTGATGAATTTCTGCTCAATTTTTGCTTAAAATCTGATAGTATCGTTAGAAATTCTATTGTTGATTTTATGTTTAAAGATGAAAAAAGTGTTGCTGAATTGCGTGAATCTACTGTGTTGGCTTAAATTCTGGTTATTTTTTCGGAAATGAGGCCATTTTTTGAAATAAAAGATATCGAAATTCCAAGAAAAATAACCAGAATTTAAGCCAAATATGCTCATATGGCCCACTCTGTCCAGTTTAACCGGTAGTGCAGACATGAAAACTGCTGACATAATCTTCGCTTACTCATATAAGGTCTTTTTTCTCCCGGCTCCAAAGAAAGTGTTCTGGATCTAACATTTTAGCAATCTTTCGCTAATTTAAGTCGATAATTATAAATTAACGATTTTTAATATATTAAAAATTTCGTTTTCCAAAAAATGACTCGGCAATTACATGGAGCAATTGCGTTTTTTAACAGCCACGCAGCGATAGCATGGCCAGTTTTGGTCTCATCGTTGATTTTTGCTACGAAAAAGCATGCAGATTGTATTTTGAAACTGATCGCAAAACATTTTTTTTCATTCCAATTAGAGACAAGTCAGTTTTCGTTTAAAATTTCAATTAATAGTAGGTCCCATTCGTCTTCAATTGAGGTTAAATGAGTATTTTGCTTTTTGAGTAATGCTTATGGCTTTTATGGTAATGCTCCGACAAATGTTTTTGTTATTTACTAATGAATGTTCGACTTTTGCCAGCGTTTTAGGTTCTTTTTATAGTATTTCGACAATGTCTGTTAATCAAATGTCTAATATGGTACCTAAGGAGCTGTTTACAAAATTAACTGATGCTTTCAGTTGATACATAATAATTTTTTGCTAAAATAATTTGATAAGTACCCAAAATTCATCATTTAACTGTGATATATTGACAATTTGGTCAAATTAGCTGTTTCGGTTACATTTGTAACAGGTTTTTGTTTTAGTGGGCATGCGGCAATGGTAAGACCAGTTTTAGTTTAGTTTTGGAATTTTTAATTCAAAAACTATTCTGATTGCAAAGGAGAGCTTGCTTTTTTAGAATACTTTTGTCTTTCCTTACGTTAATTGCTGACCGAAAGATTTCAAATCAAAGCTCAGTTTAAACACGGTTCAAACTTAAGTGCGTTTGAGGCCTAACCAACCTACAATAAGTCTTTAGAGAATTGCTTACGTTGTTTTTGACTTCAACACCGTTTGTTTGTGAAATTTTGAATTCTGCCTGTATTGGATGTTATTTTCTGGTCGTTTAACTTAATCTCACTGATGACATGTCCAAATGGTCTCCTAAGCAGTAGGAAATTAGACTATTTAGTGATTTTCAAGTGAAAGTTTATTTTTGTAGTGACTTATGGTTTAAAAAAAAATTGTTTTAAAAAATATGATTTTTTGAAATTTGACACATCTTTTCTTATTCCTGTCAATTTTTAGCATAGTCTCAGCGAAGAAAGAGGTCGCATTCTCTTTCAAATGAATTAGAATTGATAACAATAAAACTATTTTATTTCTTAATATTGATTGTTTCGAGTTGATACAAAGCAATCTCAATTTTTTTTTGTTTCTGACCGTTGCCCCGTTTTTAGCTTCTTTCGATGTCTTGTCCGATTATCGCAATAAGTCACATATCATGTTAATAGCGTTGTCAGAAGGCATCAGGGATCATATTTAAGTTTTCTAGTGATCAGATTAAGATTTTTTTTGGCTTCAACAACATTTCCTCGCAAAAATCCATTGACATTTTTGCCTGTATTTGTTCCTTTTGTAGTCCTATGAGATTCTAAACAATGACTGATCTCAATTGCTTCTCATGAATGTACAAATGATGCTATTCGCTGATTTCAGTTGATAAATTATGGTTTTCATGACTTTCAAATTAATTGTTTTAAAAATTTTAAACGTATTTTTGTTTTTGCCCCTTTGTTTTTTTTCTTCTTGTCCATTATTTTCTATAAAGACAGATCCCATGTTTTTTGTAGTGATTTTGCTGTCAATTGGTTTACTTTTTTAAGTCTGATGCTTCTTTGACTTTTCCATTAAGTTGTTTTTTAAACAGACAGACATTGAGTTTTGGTCGAAAGTAATGCTTGTTTTTTCTATTTGATTTTGTTTTTTGTTTTGTCTCCTACTCTCTTTAATGGCAGATATTTTGACCCTCTATGGAGTTATTATTAAAGTTGTATTGTGGTTGTTGCCTAGTGCGATTTTTTTAAATGGATGCACCAATTATTTTCAAACCATATACGAATTTTAGTTTTCTCTCTCCCTCATTTGGTAGACAGTTAAGTCAAAAACGTGGTTGAGTGAGGGCGGAACATTATGTGTGAACGCACTTAACCGAGCCTCCTTGTTTTATTTATGCTCTTTGAAGTTTTGTCAGTTTTTTTAATCTGTTGCAATCTATAAAGATCAGCATTATAGGTCGCAGCTTTTCCTGCAATCCATTGGCCTTGCTTGTAAATTAGTAGATACTGCAATTACAACCATGATTAAGGATTAAGTAAGGTCTCATGGTTTTATCACTCAAATTTGATGTTACAACTGTTTGCGATCAGATGACGTATGAAAACAAGATTGGTTTGGTGTGATAGTAGATTGACTCTGAAGTTATCACTTGATCAAATTGCAATCGAGGACTGCTTCAGTATCAATTATGACCACCGCAGAGCTCCTTCAAAAAACAACCAGAAATGATGATATGTTCACGTCTTTTTCGAATTTTCATGTGACTCACTTGTATGTTCATAACTAGAGGCTTTCTTTTGTTTTTGTTTTTGCTAGATCATTATTAGTAATATTTTTGCTCTTGTGAACAAACAACACCTACAAAAATATTTGAGAAAAATTTTCGAGATTTTTTGCTACGCGCGGCAGCCATAATAGTAATGCTGATTGTAGAAAAACTGTGTGCAGTAATAATGACGGTATAAAAAAGATATTCACTTGTGTGTTCAAAAGTAAGAAAGTTGATTAAAAATTATGTAAAATGTAATTAATGCTGAATAAGCATAAAGACGGTGAAAAGTAATTACAAATTTTGTTAATACACAAATATTTTGATAGCTAATGAGCAAATGCAATTTAGCTTGCAATTGTGCGAATTGTTTTTTTGTAAGAGAAGCTTGAATTGTATAAATTTAACAAGACCAGCTCTGAATATAATCGATCAATTTTTGATCATTTTGTAAACTTTAATTGACCTTTGGAATGCAGAAAGAATTTGACAAAAATTCTTGCGGAGCGGCTTAGAGCCTCGATGTTATTACATAAACAATGTGAAAATATTTAACAAAGCGAAGAATTTTTGAGCAGTGCTGTGACGTTTGAGGGGTAGCTGCATGAAAATTAAAGCGATGGCCCTTCAAAGTTTATTACTCACTTTGACGGCATTTTTATACACCTGCATTCCTTACATTCAATCGAGCAAAGCTCAGTCGTCAAATACAAGTCGCATACTTTCACATTCTTTAACGCTACTCGTAAGCACATACATCTCATATCATCATATTATAGCTACAGTCACTCACGCTTACCAACCGACCAGCCGACCATACTGAAAAAATAATCTCTTTCTCAGATCGTCATACCAAGCATTTTGTGCGCGCCTCAAAAATCCATATTTAGCACCATATTAAGACTTGTTTTCAAAACAAACATTCCAATTCTTTGCCAGTCAGGCATAAACTACAAGTTGCCGTACTTTGTTTGCAACTTTACCAAGTCTTATTTTCGCCTTACGGGTTTGAAATTTGTTCGCGCAAAAAATTAAGGGAAATCTGTTAGTTTTGAGCAGAAGTTGGATTAAAAAATTGTTCACTCAGCGTTGTAATTTTTGTGGGTGAAAATGGGCAATCACGTTTCGGAACACGTTGGATTTGACTCAGCTTATTTCAAATCGTCCAAAAAGACGGGCGGAAAGGGTGAGATCAACACAGATCCGGAGGACTCGACCAGTCAGAAGCCGGTTGTTGCCGAGGAGACCCCAAAACCGTCCGCAGTAAATTTGTTCAGACATGGATCCAGCAGGTCTACGCTTCTGAGGGTGCCCAGCTTTGGAACAAAAAAAAAACTTGGCTCCGGTGAGAGAAATTTTTTCAAAATTTACAGCATTTCAAAATGTTCTCTTATCAAACAGCAAAACTGTGGTATGCAACTTAATTTCCGTAGAGAATTCTGTCAAGTAGCCAACTGAATAGTATAATATTTTACATTAAATGAGTTGATCGAAATTTTATCGCATAGACAGTTACCGTCATTTGTTCAGTTTTAAACGTACAGAGGCTAGACAAGAGCAGTTTGATAAGCGCTAACTAATCACTTAAGAATTGCTATCTCAGTTAAGCCTGTAAGCATCTAATGGGCAGTTTGCATTAATTCTGATTGTTACAGCATCTCAAGATGGTATTATCCATTGTACTTTTTGTTATAATAAAGCTACCATTTCTCAATAGCTGGTTGATGCTAGTCATAGTTAGCATTGGAGCAGTTACCACAAGACTAATACCCCCACTCACAAAAGTGGAGAATACAAAAGTGGAGAATAATACCCCCCTTCCTCCCACCAGAAAAGGGAGGGCAATAGAGGAGAGCGCTTTGAGAGTTGAGAGGTAGCCCTCAAAAATAAATTTCCAACCTAATATACAATACAAGAGGGTATCATTGATAGCATAAATTTGATGAAAGATGACGGGGCAATGGGGTAACGATGCACAGTTTGTGTGTTGTGTTAATAGGCGAGAGTTTGAATTGCAGGTGGGGCTTTGAACAGACGGACATCTGGGACCTTAGAGACGTGTAATGAGGACGAGCAACAGGAACAGAACTGACACTGCCTCCTCTCACCCCCGCCCCGCCCCGCCCCGCCTTCTGAGTATACCCAGGACAGACAGAACACCCCCAGTACAAACAGCACAACAACCCCACCCCCTTCTTCTGGGTCACACGAGATGCAATCAGCTCAATGGAGTCAACAAACCCCACCTGAACAATTTCAACACTTCCCCATACCCCCTAATTCTTCAAACCCTGCGTTACCTAATTTTAAGTCAATCATCAGCAAACCTTCCAAAAGAAAAGTTATAAATTGCGAAACCTCAAAATGCCAAAAAATATTTTGTCTATTTTGTTTCGTCGATTCTTCACTTTGCGATGGGTAACATCTTCGAATTTCTTTCTTGACAAGCAGAAATTTCTGTCTAGTTTAGATCGCGTTCAAAAAATTACTATAAAACTGGTTATGCTAAATATTGTTAATGATCGTCCCGACATTAACGCTGTATTTGACCAAAAACTTGATTGTTTTATTCTGATAATCAATCTAATTTTCATCAATGTAAATTTATTGATCTATTCCGTTGGTAATTGGTAATTTATACGAAATAGTTTTAACTATTGTCTTTATATGACAAGATTCCTGTTATAGAGAATTTATTTTGCAATTAAACCTTTTTTATTTGAGTGACCATAAAACAAGATTTTGAGATAATTTCTGCGGTCGTTCCCCCACCGTCACCCGTAGTTTATTAGCTGCATATTTTTTGTAACGCCCCAGTGAAGGTGTTACATTATGTGAACGAATTTAAAGATGAACAGTAACCCGTAGCGGGAAAAAAACAGATCCGGATTTTGTTTGATTTTTTCAAGTATTAATTTACAGCGTGAAAATTACGCGTTATTTATTCGAAACTTGCACTCGAATAGATTATGCCTTAAGTTATTAAGCCTAGAAATGTGAAGTCATTGAACTCTGTTTATATGTTGCATCTTAAATGCGTATGCAAAAGGGGTTGTGGTCCTGCAAATATTACGCTTCATATATTTATCCCGACTGTGCACATTCTGCAACAAAGTAGCTTCGGGTTCTTTTTGTTAAAATCGGAAACATGTAAAATAAACTCTCCACTTGGTTAATGTTAGAAATTAATAAATCAAGCATTATTATTTTCTAATTCATAGCAAACTAATAAAAGGCTCTATTTTCTTGAAATAATTTAATAGAAAGGGTATTTGAATCCTGGCTACCCTTCTGTCTATTGGAACTCTTTCGTGTCGTTTAGGCATTTGTTAACTTTTTGCTTAAATTTGGTCTTCGACGTTTTTTTTCTAGTTCTAATTGGAAGCGTGTTCCATTTTCGAATAAAGTTATGAACATTTGAACCATTACTCCATTTTGACTTACATTTTGGTTCTAAGAAAAAGTTATGGGTTCGTTACTTTTACAATGATTGGCACGTCTTCTAAAATTCTGAATTGTTTATTAGAGCCGTTTTTTTTGTTTGATGAAGAATATTGAAAAACAAATTTAATGACACTATTACTATTTGGAGTTCCGCTGGAAGAATTTTAGTCTCTAGATGTAGATCTCTGGCAGTATCGTATTTGGTTTTCAGAAAGCCAACTTTTAAGTTTCTACTTCCGAAATAATACTGTGAATATTGGAAATAACGTTTCCTACTTTTTCGGGGTCACCGTGAATTTTGAAGCTTTGAAACAACAAAAATGGGACCCTAATGCTGTTGATGTTTCTTATCCCCAATTCTGATTTAAAATTTTATCTCATTTAAATTGCAATCAACTACAAATGGATCTGCAACTACTTGATTATTCGCACATTTTTTCCAGCCGTTTTTATTAAAATTTTTTACTTTCATGAGGGCACCCTAAACCAACATATATATGGTATCATTTTAAAGCTCTATGTCTAGATATTGACTACGGAGAGAAATTTGTTTTTCTATAAACAATTATGACGTATTTTTTAGCGCATTTGGGCTATTTTCTCGGTCATTTGACACATTTTATAAAATAATTGTAGTTTTTTAATCCTTCCTGTTACTTTACTACAAATCAACTAAACATGTGATGTATGGTATAATAGATTGTGATGCTTATACGTGGATATTTTCCTTCGAAAAAACAATCGAAAAAATGAGCTAAAGTTTCACAAATTTTTAGTATTTTTATGCGCCGGTCAAGCAATCAATCTGATAGGCAAGCAAGCTGAACTTTGAAAATGAGGTCAAGTAAGCCGAAAAATTGGGATGACCGTGTTTTAAGTTGTCCCTTCGTCGCGATAAGCGTCACGCGTTTGACGGATTGCATCCCACAGCAGATGAGAGGCATGGCCATGGACAGCGGTTTTCTAGTTTTCAGTTTTCTACGAGGCCAACGGTGGTTTGTATTTACAAGTTATTAGTCGAATATTGTTACTTATTTTGTCGCTGGCCAATCTCCATTCCTTTTCTTTATCAAAGTTGTTTAATTGAGAAATCTTTAATTAAACATTTTATCACACATCTCTCACCGCTTATGTTTTGGCTTCTCTTAATTAATACCTAAAAATGCTAGTAGCTCCGCTAACCTTAGGAGGAATATAATGAGGCCGTTGGTAGAAATAAATAATGATTAAAATGCTTTGCCGGATTTCGAACGTTCCAACGCCACGATTGCTTACGCTTTTATTTCCTTTGGAATAATGCCATCTGTTTGCTCTTATAGCATAGCCATATAATTTATTTCTTGAGAAATCTGCATGTTCATCTCATAGCCAGCGAGGGATGTCAATTGACTAACATTTGAAGCTTGGTAAAAACACTTTATCAAGTAAATTATGTAAATCATTCTTTCTGTTAATTTCAGCAATAGGGTTAAAAATATTGGATATATGGTATTTTGGCACTTAGCGTATTTTCTCCTGAGATCGCGTTTATGAAGCGGCTTTTGGCTATCTTTCACGTGTCCTCAATTACAATCTTAGGTTTTTCAACTGCTCATTGACATGAAAGGAACCATTTTGTCATGGCAGTCTAGGGAGAAGACTAATTGAGAGAGTAGGTTTTATTTCAACTGTTTACAGAAATGCTCATAAATACAATCTCATGCACGCAGATATAATTTAATTAACAGTGAAAGTTACAAACATAAACGTGCTGTCATGCACTTCGGCCTAGGACCTTAAACTGCAAAACAGTCAAACCAAATAATATTTCACGTAATTGTTGCTGGATGGTTCCGGTTCTTCAATGTTGCTGTTCTTTTGAACTGGATTCCAGATCCAGAGATGAAAGCGCATTACAAAAGCTTAAATATGTCAAAAAGGCGTCACAATTTTTGAGAATTGTGCTGGTTTTTATAAAAATTTCAGCACCATTCATCGCTTTTCTTACTTAGTTTTGAGAAATTTCCTGAAAAGCTCTTCATTATCCAGGATATAAGAGTTGGTTTATTTGCCGCCATTTTTAGATGTGACTCTGGCCTGATGAGTAGTTGTCCGGTTTGTACAAGTAGCTCGAGAGCTGTTACCTAGGGAAGGCATATCTCACCATTACAAATCCTCACTATTGATACTTCCAGGGGTTCAGGCGTAAAATTCTATTCACTGCATTGAAAGAATTTGGTGAAAAACAAAATTTTATTTGATTTTAGAGGTACAAAAAATGCTTAAAAAATGAAAAAAATGTTACACATTAGTGGTAGATGCGGATAAGGTTAACAAGAGATATATAACTTCGCCACTCCATCGCAAGACAAAAAAATTCATTGCTTGTGTTATATTATTCCATTAATTCTCAGATGACGACTTTCAAAGCTTTTTTATTTGATCAAAATCTTTTTGCTGTATTGATTAGTGTTTCAATAAATCAAATGCAAGAGTTGGTGTAGGGGTAAATTTCCCTGAGAAACGTATCTTCCTCGAAAAAATTTGGCGCAATTTAGCAGTGAATGTGAGAAGGCTATTAATTTTTCATAAAACCAATGAAGTACAGAACATTTAGACTTGGAATCGTTGATTAATGACTCTCGTCCACTCTTCTATTCTACCTAATCTCTTTTTTACATTGAAAAATTTTAATGATAAAACTAATTCTTGTCAGCTTATCTCTAGATTTCTCAAAGTCAAAATGTGAGAAAGCATGCCGCAATTCATTTCATTTAGTGTTTCCAACTACGATAGCAGAGAATTTTTAGAGTTTTTTTGCGTTTTTCAGACAATTTTATGCCAATGTGCAGGTCAAAATTGGTAAAAATTTGCAACAATTGAAACCTATTTCACTTTTTTCAATTCATTAACTTTTTCGAACTTCGTTAAAAAAGAGACGGATCAGTTTCCGCAAAAATTAATGTTAACTCTACTGCAATGGGTTGCTCCTAGTAGTCAGAAACTGTCGGAAAATTTTTGGTACTTGCTACCAACACCTGACCTAACTGCACAAAATCTTAATCAGATTTACAAAAAAAATCTGCAAGGGGAGCTACAATTATTTTTGTTGTTTGCAGATTGCAATACCCCAACACATTTCTTACATAATAGTCACTAGCCTGGGCTCAATCTCAAAACTTATTCTATAGCACGGGTTAACAGCACTTTTGGGCTGCTTTTGTCATAGAAATGCTTATTTTTTGATGTGTTCGGATATTTAGTACAAGAAATCAACACTTTAGGGAATCTTAAGTGATTTTTTCAGCGCAATCAATGCTTCTCTTGCACATTTTTAAAGCATTGCTCAGAACAACTTTAAACTGTCAATAATTTTTTTATGATTTTAACAATTTGATTGGATTTCTTGAAAATTGTTCACATTTTCTTTCCGAAATGATAACATTTTTTTAATGCTCATCTGAACATGATTTTCAACGTTTTGCTTACTTAATTAAAAAAATTTTGCATTACAAAATTTTTATGAATTTCCTGAACAATATCAGCACTTTCAGCCCCTATCTTTTATGAATCATTGCTATCTTTGCAGAATTTTGGTGCTTACAGTACCCATCTTACGTTCAGCAATTAGCGTACTTTATTTCAGCAAAACTTGAGACCAGTTTATTCGTCTAATAGTGATCATCCTGTAATTATGTTGTTCTATTTAATAAGTGAAACGTTGCTGACTAAAAATATAATTTTTACTATAATGATTTGAACACGTTGCTTATACAATTTTAGCACTTTCGATAAAAATCTCTATTATTTTGCAACACTAAATTAACAAAATTACTAATACAATTTGAAATAAAATAATTAGTTATATTTCTTTATGAACAAATTCAGGAATATTTTCAGGATTAAATGTTGATTTCGAAGAGTTGGAATTTTTTTTGTTTTTTGGATTTGCAAAATCCTGACATTGTTTTCTTTGTTAAAAAAAATTTTTACCAGGTCTCAGTTCAATTTTTTTCCTGTTTCTTAAAATTGCTTATTATCAAAAAAGATGAAGCAAAAAAATTTTTTTTTGACTTTTTGGCTGCAGTTTTGTTTACAATCTTACTAAACTTGAGCGTAAACAAAAAAATGATTTTTCAATAGCACGAACACCAAGAAACTTTCATCATTTAATAGAACTAAATTGTCTGGCTTCTCGTTATCATTAGCTAATAGTTTCAAGGCAAATCTTCTATGAGTATGTGTTGATTGAATTTTTTAATTCAAAGTAGATAATCGGTATTCTGTCAAGCAGTTTGCTAAAGGTTAAAAGAGAGAATACTCAGAAAATTGTTGCTAATGAACTTTTAAGTTTTCTTTTTATCCAAAACTACTCTGCGGACACTACTGGCCTTTCTAGTAAAATAAAATGTCTGTGTATTCACGGCTCACTCTTTGTGATTTCTCAGAATTAGATAGCAACAAAAGAACAAGATAATCAAGGCTATTTGTATGCTCAAAACAATGGCTATGACTTAATGTATATTCTAGTGATCAATAAATTGAAAAACTTGCAAGTCTCTGGGACCCATTTTTGTACACAAACTACAAACTACAAACTACAAACGGTTAACAAGAGGCTGGCAAAAATTTTACAAGCTCTTCAATACTTTAGCCAAATTATTGCAAGAAAGCGCATCACAAAAGCATAAATATGTCAAAAAAAGGTCACAATTTTTGAGAATTGTGCTGTTTTTATAAAAATTTCAGCACCATTCATCGCTTTTCCTACTTAGTTTTGAGATTTTTTCTGAAAAGCTCTTGATTATCCAGGATATAAGAGTAGGTTGATTTGTCGCCATTTTTAGATGTGACTCTGGCCTGATGAGTGGTTGTCTGGTTTGTACAAGTTGCTCGAGAGTTGTCACCTAGGCAGGGTATATCTCACCATTGGAAATCCTCACTATTGATACTTCCAGAGGTTCCGTCGTAAAATTCTACTCACTGCAATGTAGGAATTTGGTGAAAAACAAAATTTTAAATGATTTGAGAGGTACAAAAAAAGTGCTCAGAAACTGAAAAAAAGTTACATTTTAGTGGTGGATGTAGATAAGAAAAACAAGAGGTATATAAGTTCCCCACTCCATCGCATGGACAAAAAACTTATTGCTTATGTTATATTATTCCATTAATTCTCAATTGACGACTTTCAAAGATTTTGTTTGATCAAAATCTTTTTGCTGCATTCAATAGTGTTTCAATAAATCAAAAGCAGGAGTTGGTGTAGGGGTAAATTTCCCTGAATAGAGTATCTTCCACGATAAAATTTGCGCAATTTGGCAGTGAATGTGTGAACGGTATAAATTTTTCATAAATTTTTAATAAAAATTTTTCATAAATTCAGAAGTCATTTTATTTATTGTTTTCAACTACGATAGCAGTGAACTTTCGGACATTTTTTGCGCTTTTAAGGCAATTTGCAGCCAATGTTTAGGTCAAAAAATGGGAAAAGGTTCCAACAAACGAAACCTATGTCAATTTTCTTTAATTCATTAATTTTTCTGAACTTCGTTAGAAAATAAACGTATCAGTTTCCGCAAAAGTTAATGTTAACACTAATGAAATGGAGTTGCTCCGAGTAGTCAGAAACCGTCACAAATTTTGTGGTACTTACTACGAAGTACCTGACCTAACTGCACACAATCATAGACAGATATAGAAATAAAACTCTGCAATGAGAGCTACAATTATTTTTGTTTTTTTTGCAGGTTGCAATACCCCGACAAAGTTCTTACATAATATCCACCACCCCGGGCCAAATCTCAGACCCCAACCTATAGCACGGATTAACAGCACTTTTAGGCTGTTTTTGTTGAAATAATGCCTATTTGGCTATTTTTATTGATGCGTTGGCATTTTTAATACAAGAATTCAACACTTTTGAGCAGTTTATGTGATTTTTTCAGCGCATTCTATGCTTCTCTTGCACATTTTCAAGGCATTGTTTAGACCAATTTTACACTTTCAGCATTTCTATTTCATGATTTATACAATTTAATTGCTTTTCTTACATAATTTCACATTTTCTTTCAAAAATGACAGCAATTTTTTTAATGCTTACCTGGGCATGATTTTCAACACTTTGCCTATTTAATTGCAACTTTTTTTCTTAACAAAAATTGAACAATTTTCCTGAGCAATTTCAGCACTTTTAGCCTTTATCTTTTATAAATCATCGCTATCATTGCACAACTTTGGTGCTTCACGCACCTGTCTTACGTTCAACAATTAGCGTACACTATTTCAGGAACACTTGAGAACGAGTCATTCGTCTAACAATGATCTCCCCGTAGTCCTGTTGTTTTATTTTATAAGTGAATTTCGTTATTGTGAGATGTGGCTGACTGCAGAAAGTAAAAATAATTTTTATTATAATAATTTCAATACGTTGCTTATACAATTTCAGCACTTTCGATAAATATCTCTATTCTTTTGCAACAACAAATTAATTAGAAATTTTTCAATAGCGAAATCACCATAAACATTCATCATGTAATAGTGTTAATTTGCCTTGGCTCCTCGTTATCATATGCATTAGTTTCAATGCAAATTCTCTATGAGTATCTGCTAATTGAATCTTTTTAAATCAAACTATGTTTGAAAAGGTCTCTTTGATGGATATTCGGTATTCTGTCAGTCAATTTGCTGAAGGGCAAAAGAGAGAATATTCAGAAAATCATTGCTCATGAAGTTTTCTTTTTACACGAAACTCTTTTGCGGACACTACTCGTCGTTTCTAGTAAAACAAAAGGTCCGTTTATTCACGGCTCACTCTTTGTGATGTCTCTGCATTAGATAACATCAAAAGAACAAGATAATGAGGGCATTTTGTATGTTCAAAATAGTGGCTTTGACTTATTGTATAACCATAGTGATCGATAAATTGAAAAACTTGTAAGTATCTTGGACGCAATCTTGTAAGTGAATGCAAACTACAAACGGGTACCAAGATGCTGGCAAAATTTTTACAAGCATTTCAATCCGCTAGCCAATTTATTGCAAGAGTTTTAATTCGCTTGCAAGAATCTTGCAAGTTTTTGTTATGATCTGAAAATTCTCTATCAATTAGAGTTTTTTGTGAATAAAAGTATCTCTAGCAGATATATTTTTTAATACCCAGTTCTTGTATCCATTTCTACAGAAGCCTAAATTAACAATTCATCTAGTTAACTAAAACCAGGAACAGCAAACTTTTCATTACTTCTTAGTGCTCCCCTGAAAGGTAAACACACTCCACATAAAAGCTTGAAAAAATGTTTGGGGGATTAGGCGAACCAATTCTTCTCCCTTCAATTTCGTAGCAGTACTAATTCGGCATGACACACAATATACTGGATTTATTGCTATTCTTTTTGCTTTTTGAATTGTAGTTGTTGTGGTAGAAATGTACCAAACGATAAGCATTTTAGGAGCAAAATGGTTATGTCAACTTATTTCGCATCTGCTTTCAGTTCTATAACAATATTCACGATAGCAGCAATAAACCATTATCTTTTTGCTAGGTTTACTTGCAACTAGTTAAGACATACTTTAAAAGACTGCACGAACCCTGAGTTGAACGAATTGAAAAATCAAAAATAAGTGTCTTAAATTGTTCTGTAATTTTGTTATACTATTTGTTTTTTGTGACAAAAAGCGTAGTCAATTATTATTCTCTTTGCAAAATTTCAGCCCGGTTAAACTTATTTTTATCAACTATTTTTTAACAATTTAGCATGATTTTATCAGCCATTAATTCTATGGAACGGAATTTTGAGAAAAGAATTTTAATCACCCTTGTTGAGGCGCGCAACAAGAGGCAAAAAACAGCAGGGCCAAAGGTAATTTTTACCACCGAGATTTCTTTTTGAAGAACAAAGCCTATTTATAATTGAGCAGAAAATAGCACGTTTACGAATAAGCAGCGTTTTGTGGTGTTGCAAACAATCATTTTTTAAAAAATTTCGAATGACATTTTTTACACTTTTTTAAGACATGCCCTGCCTTGGAGAGAACTTCGCTGCTAAATCGAAGAGAGGTTGCTGGAATGCACGCACAGTGAACATGACAATGACTGGATTCAAAAGAGAGTAGGTGTACTTCAGAGGTCTGGCCAGAGACTGGGTTAAGTAGAATGCATGCGAATGTCCTCCATGAGAGTGGTTCTCTTCATATCTGAATAGCAAATATAATGATAATATGGAATTGGTTAAATCAGCGTAACTCTGCCAAGACGGCAAGAGATTATGCGGTGCACAGATTACTCCAACATTGGTCTAATATTTATCAATGCTTTGTTATGTGAGGAAAAGTTTTGATTGTCAATCAAATTCTCCGGACCAACCTCGAGTAATTTTTTAATAAATTAATCTCAGATGATAACCGCCAAACTGAGAAAATATCTCCTTGTCAATTATTTTTCAACATAAAAGCGCTATTTCTAAAGGCTTGATGTTCAACAAAAGTAATCAATTGCAAATAACTTAGCTTATAAAAACAAAGACACGCCCTTGAAAAAAATGCTCAGAGCATTTTCACTGTAGTAGTATGCAATAAATAAACGGATCGGACTCGATCTTCGTGTTTAGCTTAAGAATTCAAAAAACATAAAATCAATGATGTCAATCTGTCTAGTGAGATGTAATCCTTCAAAAATTACAAAAAAGTCATCTACGTTTCACTCAAAACAGAGAAAATAACTAGAAGTTGTGATATAGGTTAAGATTTATTCTATAATTTGAAGGAATTAAAGGAAAATGGTTAATTGGTTTTCTACTATTTCTGTTCCAAAAATTTAGCACTGTTTTTTATCTGGGTCTCATAATCAGTGTATATGTCTTCAATATGTTTTAGTTATATCAAAACATATTGAACATTTCACTACAAAAAAATCTAAACTAGGAACAAATATAGATATGAAGAACGAGAAAACATTTTCAAAAAAGTTGGTGCTGTTACTTTTTGATTTTTTTTTTAGTTTTTGCCTTCTATTACGTATTCAGAAAAAGGGTTCCCTATGTTCACTTTTTGATTCCATAATAAACCCCCTCCAAACACACACACACACACACACACACACACACACACACACACACATGCACATATTCAAACTACACACACACATGCACATATTCAAACTCATACATATATACATACATACATACACACGCACTCACGCACGCACACACACACACTTACTCACAAAAGCCATTTCTTCTTTTCCAAGTTTCCTTCAATTTTTTTAAACTGGTCTCTTTTTGCAATCGGCAGTAAAATTTTAAATATTTAAAAAAAACAGCGTCTAAGAGCTACAAAATGATATTGTAGCCCTTTTCCTTACTATGAAGCGTGAACAAAAAACAAAAACTTGACTGAAGAGAAAACCGACATCGCATGTATATTCCCCAGTTTGAAAAAAAATGCTAGAACAATAAATCAAATTTGCTATAGAGCGCGCGCTTATTGTGGGGCCTTTTGATGACGCTTCTCACGCGCTTGGTGTAAGTTTAAAATCTCCACACATCGTAAGTTTTGCGGCCGAAGCTTTTTTGATAATCGTATAAACTCCCTTCCTGAAATCGCCCAGACCAATTAAATTTGGACGCAAAAGCGATCAGTACGCAGAATAACATAATTGGAAATTGTATTCAGATTAACAGATGTTAATTTATAGATGTGAGTGATTGTTGGGTTCGTTATTACAGCAGTATAGCACTAAATACTATGATTAATCACAGTGTGTATGAACCCACGCGAGGACTTGCAAGATCTTGCCCATATCTTGAAACGTTCGCGTGGAACTTTGCACGTACTTGGACGCACGGAAATCCAACTTCCCGCTAAAAAATGCTGAGTTTTCATTCTTTTTTCCTGGCTAGAGTCGGGCGCAACTTCCTGGAGGTTGAGGAATGAATCAAACGTAATAAAATATTTCTGAATATTAATGAAAGTTTCTGTTCTAAATGAATGCTAAATTTCATCACGCCTCGGAAGCAATACTAATATCAATTCGCTGGTTGTGCAACAAATTTCGAAAATTTCCATAAACATCCTAAAAGACTGTGTTCATGCGAAAGAGTTCGTTGTATTCCTGTTTTTAATTTTACTCTGTTTACCTGAAAGTTGATAAGTTTTATAGCACAAAACATTGTCCCTAACAATAAACTTTCAATCCAGACACTGATCTTTTTTCTTGATTACATACCTCACGAGGTCTGGATCATTGTCTAAGAGGGCTTCGTAAATGACCATGTAGAATCGTGGAAACCACAAAATCACCCATAGCACGCTAAAAAGAAGGGCAGTTCTTTTTTATACATCAATAACCCAATTTTCTCCCAAAAAAAGATTATTTGATGAGATTCTATATTTCAATTTTAAAGCAAGTGAGCATTTGTCTACCCCACCAGAACTGTCCGATTTCAGTTTTTGAACTATCAATTCCTGTTAGTTTTGTCGATGGTTGCAGAATCTAAATAAGATGGAACTCTCCAGTAAACGATTGTAAGTTTTAACGATTGTAAATAACGATTAAATCCTACAAGTATCGCTCCAGGTTTTATGACTTAAAATGTCATCCATAAATCTCTCTAGAATGAGTTAATTTTTTCAAATTAATATTTGTCTCAATAATGCTGCATTCATTTCAGCCTTTCAATAAGAACTAAAGTATAACTGTCAATTCTGTGTCAGATAAAATTAAACCTGGTCAGTAGAAAAGCGATCGTCAGATTTTTGTTCCTGCTGGCATTTTGTCGGACCTTCCACAGACGAAATGCCACGAGAGAATACAAAGACATGCACATAATAGCCGGAACCAGGAAGAAAATAAAACCATCATAAATGAACCGAGTTATGAAGTCCGGGTAGAAGGACTTGTCGCAATCCTTCGGGTTGTAGTCGGAAAAGAAAGTGGGTATCGATGCTGCAATGATCAGCCATACCACAAAAACACTCAAACACGCGCAAGTAATTTTCCGGTTTTTGTTGGTGAGGATTTGTTTTGACCATGCTGAGTGACATACGAGAAGATATCGTTCTACTGCTATTATTAGCAAACAGGGAGCAGTGCTACAATTGGGCTCTTTTTCAATTTGTAAAATTAGAACTAAACGCAAAGGTTAAGATATGTTCGTTGGAAAAAAAGTTGCACTAGTTTTCGTAGAAATCTATTTATTGTTGTCATAATTTATAAAAAGGACTTCAATTATCGGCTTACTTCTGCTTTTTCTATTAGTATTTCATCTTAACGAGTCACTAAATTTCTGTTCAGTAAATTTCAGTCAATAAATTTCCGTGTTTCGAAATTAAGTCAGTTTGCTGGCGTTTTCTGCACTTATAATGGTTATAACCGACTAAAGTGAGGTGAGCTAGGGTAGTGAGCGGAGCGTGGGTGGGGGGGGGGGGGGGTTGCGTGTAATAAGGCGGACGGAGTTTGCAAGGGGAGTTGGGAGGGATGTGGATTGCGCGGAGGATGGAGGGTGGTTTGTAATTTAGAGTAGAGGAGTAGAGAGTTATGGAAAAAAGTCTCAAAATGAACTTTTGATCTTGAATAATACCAGCAGTTCATAATAAATATATATTAGAGCGTGAGCATAAAACCAATGTTCAGAAATAGAAATCAACGTTCTAAAACAGAAGTCAATGTTCAAAAACAAATAAGGCATAAAGAAAGTTGCTTCAGCTAAAAAAAACCTGTTGGATACCAATCCTGAGCCTAAAACTGTAAAAAAGACCTTAATAGATATGTATTTTCTGCCAATTTGGTTTGAGAGAAAATAAACAGCTTTTTCTTTTACTGTATCCCGAGTTGTTAACATTCAAAACGTCAGATGCTCACGGACAGAACACAATATAAATTTATGAATTAGATTTACAAAAGGTTTTTATGGAAGTTTCTACAAAGTAACAGGTTTGAAGAATCCTCAGCGACGGAATTGTTCAAATTCTTCGAAGAAGTAGAACAAGAGTATTTGACAATAATAAAAAAAATTGAACAAGCGATTACCTATATTTTAAATGCAATACGATTGTGTGAACGTAAAGGCTGGTTATATTTACAAGTGAGCTAATAAAGCCGCACATTTGGAAAATTTTGAAAAACGCGAATAAAAAATGCATTTACTGAACATTATTTTTCAACAAGAAAATGCGTTTTGGTGTAAATGACAGGTTGCCAGTAATTTTTTCCACAAAAAGGAGTAGGACTTACGGGAATGACCAGCATGTAGTCCGCATTTGAATCAATTCAACAATTATAGGTTATAGGTGATTTTTTTGGCAGCGCTTAAAGAAAAAAATTACTTTTGGAAACCCTAATATCAAAAATGTAGGAAAATTGAACCAAAATAGATGCACATTTCCTAAGATACTTGTACAAAAGTTAAAATTCGTCTAATGGACCTTTAAAAAGATCAACTCTTAAACAAATTCTTATTGGAGAACTGATTTGAACTCAAAATTATGTTCTATTTGATATTTCTGATGTTTTTCAACAAATAGTTAGGTGAATCTGTCTAGTGGCATAAATTTTAGTACCACAATTTAGTTCAATCTGTTTAATTTTCTTTTCATATTTGAATTTTTCATAATTGATTTTGTTTATTTAAAAATGAGGTAACCTCCCTGTGATCTTAAGACTCATGATGTAGATTTCAATCTACATTTATTTTTGAGCTGTGGCGCTTCAATAAGGTTCAGACCTCTTCTGTTTGATAAAAAATGAGACAGCTAGGAGCTGCTCTCTTTCGCAATCAACTTTTCAATTGCAAAAATTGAAACATTAATTAGACAGCCCAAACCGTGATCTTTGTCATTATAGCCACAAGCACACATAATCAAACACAGACTCACACACACAAACACACACACACACACAATCAAACACAGACTCACACACACATGCACACACACAAACATACACACACACACACAGCTTAAATGTCGTCTAACGTGTAGCCTTCGCCCCAATTACTGTATTTTTACTATAAGGGGGCTAGGATTTCGTGTTGTTTTTTAAATGTTAGGAGGTGTTCACGTGATTTTTTTTCAAACCCTTGATGTTTGGATGCTGACTATGGCCTTGCTTCTTTTGTTACAAGCTGCCATTTTATCAGATAATTGGTTGACTTTAGACTAGCCCGCAGTGCGTTCATTTGGAAAAAAATTTAATTATATCTTTTTGATTTATTCTATATAAGTATTGTTAGGGTTTTTTACATCAATGTATTTGATATCAGCCTAATTATTCATAATCTTCTGTACATATTGTTTTAATTATTTTTGTTAGAAGTTCTCAAGTATTAGAATTGCAATTGCTTCTGCCTATATTACTAGGTGATTTTCAGTAAAGTGTGATCTATTAATATTTTGTTATTTTTAAAATTTTCATGTTTTTACTAAATTTTGATATGCTCATTCCGTTGACTAATAGAAACAAACAAAATCTGCTATGTCTGCTTGTTCTTAAAAGGATATCACTTTCATAAATGTTTAAAAAACTTGCAACATTTTAATTGCAGAGTAAAAATGATTTCTTCGACTAACAGAAACAAGCAGAAAATGTTTCTGACTTCGGACTCATATTATGTTTTTAAATGACGACTTACTTAACTCTTAAAATTGGTGATGTTAGACATTTTTTGATAAAAACTTTCAAAACATTGGTGAAATAATTTTCAGAGCAAAACATTTTTTTGATTAAAGGAAACAAGGGAAAAAGTGTTTTTTCGTCGAACTCAAATTAATTTCTTCAAGAAAACTTGCTTTACTCTTTCATAAATGTTTAGCTCATATTTCAAGAATAAGTATTTTAGTTTAGAGTTGAACTTAAAACAAAAAGCATTAACTTGCGCTGATTGAAGTTGTTTTGACATTATGGCAGAGAGCTTGGAGCTCAACAGGAAATTTACTGTTACTAGCATCAGTGGAGATCAGACTTTCATTCATCAAACAATTTTGATTACTCCAGTTTTTAAATAAATTTGAGAAAATTTTGACAAAACAGTGATCAATGTAGTGTGAGGTTTACCCCTCCTACAGTGTAAAGAATACATTACCCCTCATCAACGCTTCAGCATCTCTCCCGCAAAAATATGGCCTGATCTATAAACAATGTTTTACGCTTTTATAACAGTGCAATTGTTTTTAATAGCTGTTCGAACTAATTTTTTAATGTAAATTTACCGTACCAGAGGTATAAGGTGAATGCATTGAAAGGTAAAATTATGGTAAATGTTACCTAAACTTCACGCTAAATTAGTTCAGGTAAAAAAATTTTTGTTACGTATTGAGTACAACAATGCACATTTTTCGTAAAAGTTACTATGAATTTGAAGTCTAGTTATTTAATTTTCTTGGACCAGAACAATACGAGATCTGATGGTATAGAGTCCAAAGAAAAGCAAATAAACATTGTCTTCAGTTGTCATTAAACGAGGTACGTGTAAGGTGGATCATGATTTTGTTTAAAAAAAACTTTACCTTGACTTCATTTAGTGTGTTATTTAAGCTCACTTAAACGTCTTCACAAAGTCTGAAGAAATTAAAGACAAACTAGTGTCTCTCAAGAAAGCCATATGCGAAATTATAACCCCCCCCCCCTAAAATATATTGCTTATTTTTATTGTCGGAGAATATGTAGTCAACGCTCCATCCAATTAAAGAAGGAGGCGGTTATAAGAGGACAAAATCAAAATTCAAACGATTTAAATGGGGAAATTACAGACTAAAAACAGAAAAAGCCCTGTAGTCGTTTGCAATATCCAGAACGAACTCCTGGGCACATTTTAATAAGGGTGGATCCTCTCCGAGCCAAGTTGAGCGATATGCCTGGGCGAATATTCCATCGAGATGGAAATTCCCCTCTTCAGTTTTATCACGAACGAGGACGTCCTGAAGACTTTTGAATGCGAGACAGATTCCACAAGTGATAAGATCACAGAGTGACTGGAATGCGATTGGGAAGTACTGCCATTTCCTCACTTTCTCCACCAAACAGATAATGCTGAGGAAATACAAGTTGATCACTGCACATCCAGAGGCCATCAATAGCTGAAACAGGCACGTCACTGATATGATAGAATAACGATAGAATAACTAGATAGAATAACTAGAAAAACGATACTTGAAACATCTTGTCGAGCTTGGGAAAGTTCTCGCTATAAAAACAAAATATTGTCGATATAACGACGAAAAATCCATTAGAGTTTTTGTCGGCATCTTCGTTTTTAAGTAGTGACTAGAAGTTAAAATGTTGAATTGTAGATATTCAGATATAGGTTAAGCGTCTCTGCCTGAAGATATCGCTGATAACATATGGCATTTATCACGAACCGCATATCGATCCGAGATGTTAAGTTAAAATTTCGAAGCGACTTCTGGAGAGTAACGTTATCTTGTCTAAAACAAGCATCTTGCGCTTTTTAAAACAATGAGTAAACCAAATTCAATCACAATCAACTTCTGGCTATGTATATAGCAACTTCTTGCATTTTAATTTCTGGCACTGCAAACTTTCGAAACGTTATAAAAGTGCACGTGCTTTCAATATTAACTCATCGCTTTCCCCCCACATCGTTAGCACTTTTCAATGATTCCCAAAATTATTTCAACCATTGCAAGGTCCAAGTTTTACAAAAGGTTTACTACAGAAAGAAAAGAGTCGATCCATGAATACTACCGTTTTTCACTGAATAATTTCAGTTGAGACGTAATTTGACTTAGCCCAAGATAACCCAACCCCTAAACCACCCGGGAAAACAATGCCAACTAAGAACGACTATCAAAACGGCGCTGTTAGGGAAGAAAACCTAAAGGAAATATATAATACGGCTGAATTACATGCATGAAACGGCACGTATGAGAAAAGCAAGGAGCATCTAAAAGACGTCTGGCACAGATAATAGACATGATCAACAAGTCACGTAATACATATGCATAGATTAACTAATGGATGGGGCGACCTAATGGCACAGGTTATTATATAACAATTACGATTTGACGATTACGTACACCTAGTTGAATATTTGCCAGTTCGTTTATTGAACATGAAGTGAGCTAAAACTAGATGATACGAAAGTACGGATTATGAGCAATTCATAGTCATTTACTACAAACGTGGATTTTCATTATTGAGAACAGGAACATTGTTTTAAGACGTTATTCGAATAAGCTAACAGTTTGTTGCAGCCTCCCAAAAAGTATTGTGCAGCCTCTCATAATGATTGTTCTCTCGAACATGAGAAAACATTGATTGTTCTCTTGAAACATTCAACAACTTTTAATTCAAGGCAATTGCTTTTAAGGCATTTGTTGTAGATCTAATTTGGAGACATCATGTTCGCTTTTAGGTTGTCGACTGTGCTTTTTAACTCTTTCCTTATTTATTGTACATATTTGGACGGGGCTGGAAGAATATAGGTATCTTCTATATGAAGAGAACAGAAAATATTGTTCCGTTTAGCTTTTCGCCGATTCTTCGATTTCCTACACGCAGCTGGGTAATGAGGACGTCTTTGAATTTCGAAATAGGAGAGGAATTTCGGATCCAATGAATGTGTTCGGTGGATGGCCGGTTATAGTGAAATCTTTTCGTGGAATGAAATTTTGGGACAGTCTTTTGCGTACAAATATTTCCAAAAATTTCATTGGACTTCCTAATCTGCGCTGACATTAAGTACAAGATAGGCGGAACACATCTCTTGCGTATTAAATATAATCTGGTCCCTATTTCGAATGGTCACTTCTGCCAGAGTTGGTACGAAGTTTTAAGAGGAGCTGGATGTTGACTCGATTAGAGTTTCAGGGAAAAGTATTTTACAGAGGCCGTCCAAGTGCATCTTTGTGGTTTTCTTAGGCCCCAATTTTCTGGCGATAAGGCGGCAGATTTCCTTTCCGTGTACAAAATGGCACCTGTGTAATAATCGAAAACTCAGGTTCTGAGGCTTGGGTCTTTGTTATAAATGACGACTGCCTTATTAATGAGATTGGCGTTGTTGGCCTTCGGTTTCTCATCGCTTCTGTAAACTTTGTCAATGCAGGTTTAGTCTCCCGGTAGCTTCCTAGACCTCGTTTTCTTGAGAACTAACCAATTTTGTGTAGCTGAGTCCCAATTTAGTTAACGATGGCTAACGAAGTGCTATGTCTTTGAGAGCCGTGTTCAGTGATCTCCCAAATTTTGTTTTAAATGGGTTAGTTTCATAAAACTTTTACGCAACCTAAGTTGATAGACTATGGATTTTCGTGCTTTTTTGAATTCAATTTTTATGTTACCCTATTCATTTTGTTGTTTGGTACACGCTAGACGACAGTTCAAGGTGCAGATACTGCAGTTGACTAAACCGATGGATCTTTTCAACAATTGCCCCCCCTTTGGTACCTAGTAGAGAATCGCCTCCCCTTTTGTGCTATACTTTACCACAATATTACTTGGCCTACACTTTAGATAGCCGAATATTAGTTTAAGCGCAATTGCGGACCGCTGTTCATGGCCATGCCTCTCATGCGCTGTGGGATGTAATCTGGAAATCGCGGGTCGGTTATCGCGGCGAAGCCGCGACGCGCGCGAAGCGCGCCCACCGACCCGCCAGTCGGAAATTCTTTTCGCTTTGTATTCCGGTTCGGCTAATTGCTATACCACGGTGTATTTTATTCTATTCAATTTAATAGTATGTGCATGCGTGGAAATTTATTAGTCGTCTCTGATTGGTTAATAAATAGCTCGCTTAAATTCTATTCAAGAATAGCCCCCCCTTTTGCAAAAGGGGGGGCAATTGTTGAAAAGATCCAAACCGATAACACAATGGCTCCGCAGGAGAGCTTCTATAACTTTGAAATAACCCTTTTTATAGAAGGTCTCTAGCTATTGGAAAACAAAGCACCGTGCAAGATTACATATGTTCATTGGTACTGTTACGAAGTAAATAAGTAAATATAACCACGATATGTATCGATTAAGCCGAAAACCAGCTTAATCGATACATATCGTGGTTATATTTACTTAAAATTAGGTTAAATGAACTTTTTCGCAACTTTCTACGTATAATAGAACGTATTTAAATCTCATTTGGAACGATTTCTATACGCTTTTAAAATACTCGAATCTGGTTGGTTAATATACACCACGTTAGCAATGGTTAGTTTCACGAAAATTAAATAGATTGATAATTGAAAACCGAGATTACATTTCTGCCAATTATTAGTTAGTTACTAAATCTAGTTTGCGCTTCCTATGTAGACTATTTGGCCATACGCGTTTAAAAAGGGGCCCCCAATACTATACCTTTAGCTACTACTGACATTGTTAACATTTAAGTAGAAGACTAACTTTGTATTTAGGAACCATTGTTTCCATAATCTTACCGATAGACATACAGGATCTACACTAAGATACCTTTGATATCAGGTCGCAATAATTGTATATGGTCCTTAATTGATTGCAGATTAATTTCTCATTCCCTAACAACTTCGCTCGTGTGCCTGGTCAAATGCTTCAAGCATTGCATTTGAGATTAAACTGGGAATTGGAACACAATCAACCATGCGTAAACATTCGATTCTCAAATGAAGATTTTTCCAGTAAGTATGTTGGTATCTGGGAAAAATATGCCACGTTCTTTATCCAGGACGATTAAGCACTCGCGGACTGCGTTAAGGTGGATATATGGAATGTGGTCAAAAACTTACTGAAAATTAATTTTCGTAATTAAATATCTAGTCAAATTTGTTCAAATGAGCTTTTCAGTGAAAACAAAGGTTTTACTGGATGTTTGAAAAACTTAGTAAGGTTGACCCAAGGTGGGCTCCTTCTACAGCCTTACTGTATATAGAGCTAGGGCTACTTATTTCTGCGCGTGAAGTAGGCTTACCTATAACTCTAAGACTAACCGACTCTGTAAAACACTGAAGGTATACTTCAATTATAACGATGTATAAAAGAGTTAACACCGGAGTCAGAGTTATACAAATCGAGTTAAAGGAGTTAACACTGGAGTCAGAGTTATCCTAATACACTGGCTACAGTCAGTGGAGTTAGAGCTACATAAAAAAGAGTAGTTTCTCCTCAGTCTCTGATTGTTGGGAGGAGTACAACCAGTATTTCTTCTGCTACATTAGTGTAAATAATGTATTGGGAGACTTTATAATCAATATCATAATTAGTTTGTTTTAAGCAAAAGTTTGAAAAGTATAATTAGAATTAAATTGTTAAATTGGGAGTATAACAGAGTAGCGCTAGAGAAAATGGTAAAAAAACAAAGCTTTAATGTTTCTGCGGGAGAGCGAGAGTGCTAGTTCCACTGGCAAATTCTTTCTTACTTGTCGCTGTTCTCTTTGTGTTTTGAAAAACAACGACACTTTAGTGTTTTAGATTGTTTTTTTAACAGATGTGTGTTAATGGAATACCCTATAGTTACAACGCGCTGTTCAGGTGACTAAATGTATCGGATAGGCTAATGACTGATTCGTTCGAATTTATCGGCTACAATCTCTACATTGTATTTACAGATCTAATAAGCGGTACCCTTGAATCTCCAAAAATTTAGTGTGCTATGTCCATAACTTAGCCAGGCATATATTCAATGCTCAACGGAAATGGGATTAATCTATTTCAATCTATGGCACCAGTTTTATCGGAAAATTTTTGTTTGCTCTTAGGGTTTTGAGTTCATAATAAAGCCAGAGGATTTGTAAAAACAGTCAATTTTTTCGAATAGATATTTTTTAAGGCGTTCAATACTCCATGGTACCCTGAAGTAGCTCCAAAATCTAAAGCATATATCTCACACTTCTTCAAAAAAAATTGACGTATAGCATATAACAATTCAACAGATTCATATTGGTGTTAGAGTACGGCGTTCTGCCCGGGTAGAAATAATCGGAAAAATATGTAAGATAAGCGTTTATAAATTGGTTTTTTCACCGCAAATTTCAAACATAAATTTGCGGCAAAATGCTTTGAGTACGGTGAAATTATGTAACTTTACCGCTAGAGTAAGCGGTGAATTTACAAAAGTTCACCACATTTCCCCGCTTATTCAAGTTAGCGTCCTTGCACGGATTTCAACCTATCACCTCCTGCATGTCATCCACTTCTTCTTCCACTGCGCTACTTCTCACTAAGATCTAGCATATTTCTTTTGCATTTAAATCAAATTCACTCAACTTTTTGTAAAACATGCACGTTGAACTTTTGTAAGATTAGCGGTGAAATTACGAATTATAGCTGTGAAATGTGGTCAATTTTTTTTCTAAGTTCACCGCTTACTCTGAAATTACATAAATTCACCGCTTAAAAAAGTTTCAAAAAGATGTAAGATTATTTGTGGGTGAATTTTCCGTGCGTCTTTAATTATAAGATTCTTAACCTCGTACTTACACCATTTCAACACTTTTTTCTAAGCGGTGAGTTTATGCAAGTTCACCCCTAAATTGAGCGGCGAATTTATGTAATTCAATCGCATTCACCGCTTATCTTACATAATTTGGACACTTTTTTTCAAAGCGGCGAATTTATGTAATTTCACCGCTAAAATCAGCGATGAAAATTTGTAATTTCATCGCTACTAGGCGATAAAAATTTTTTTCACTGCATTCACCGCCTGATTTATGTAATTTCACCGCATTCACCGCTTATTTTACAAAATTTTCAGCATTCACCGCTTATCTTGCATAATTTTGCATTGAATAGCGTTGACACCTCGACCCGGGTGTGGAAGCATTGCACGCTAGTTTTCCGACTCGGGTCCGAATTTGAATTCTCTGTTATGTCGCGTATTTCACCACTAACTGTGTTAAAATGTGATTATTGAATGTCTGACCAAATTTTCTCGGATCCAATGTTGATTAATTTGTGATCGGGTAGCGAATAACTGATCGATTTAAAGCAAAATTATTGGTATGATGAACTGAACTCATAAATAATCTACGTGTGAAGATTTTTTTGGGACAAAAACTTTGAATTATCACACGGTTTGGCGACTAGGTTGATAATCTAATCATTCAAAAGATTTTTTGGAAAGGTGACACCTCGCTCGGTTAATTAAAAGATTTTTCTAATTAGGTGATAAACACACTCTTTCAGATCATTTATGTGAAACAATTTTTAAGTTCTTGTCATTATTATAGTACAATGGAGGATACAATTACTGTTCCGAACTTTGTTGGATAACCCTTGCTTTGTTGAATTCAACGAGGCCTGTTTTGAATCTGGATCTTTATCTTGAAATTTTACAATCACCAGGGAGGACAGTGAAGTTACAACGTTTTGCTGTTACTTTTGCTAATGTACTTTGACCATACGTGTAACTCTCATCTAGTGTACTAAACAATACATCAACTGTGGACTTTGATTTTTTTTCGTCTGATAATTGTTTTTGTCAACGATTTTGTTGAGGACTTTTGTAGCCTGATGCAATTTTGACCGATTTGCTTCTTATTATAGTGCTTACTACCGGAGATATGAAGTACTTATCAGATCACTCAAAAAGCTTTATCATATGATCATCTTCTATTGGAAAACATTAAATGTGTTTTAATTGTTCGCCAACATAATTGGTGATTCTTGTGACGGCTGCCGATTGATGTATTGCCTCTGTTTTTTTTTCAAATTTAGAATGAATGTAGTGATGTTTTGATTTTCCTAACCTTGTTCTCAGTTTTAAACATTTTAAAAAGATTTTAAAATTGAATTGAAAGCGTCTCTGAATTTTTATTTGTTTACCTATCTGTGAACTTGTTGTTCCGACCCCACTTGTGGGGGAGGAACTATATTTTTGTTCAGACAATTTTGGCCGATCGATATATTCATCGTAGAGAAATGTGGGTAGTATCATTAAAAAGCTCGTCTAGCGTAGAATTCGAAACTAAAAAGATTTTTTGTTTTTCGTTTTCTTCCGAAGAGTTATCGAGGATTAAAGTTTTGACATGATTTCTGATGTTTGACATGATTTTGTTCACTTTTAGTGTAATTTTTCTTCAAATTAGGAAATTTTTTGTAAAAAGATTGATTTAGAATTACATTTCGCGCCAGCCACAAAAACAATCAATTTAGAATTCCTAATAGATGAAAGGCGATATAACGACCAATTCTGGTCTCATAGGGAAGTTTACTATCAAAAAAATTAGAACTCTATTTGAGAGCTACTTTTTTGTTTTATCAAGTCACCTAGAGACTAGTCACCGAGGTTCCCTTAATCAAAAACCTGATTTACAGTCAAATGAAGCCCAATGAACAAAAAATTAGTTTCCAAGGAATCGCTCATGTCGTTTTTGGCTTCGACTCTTGAGTTTTCGTAATTTTAACATTAGGTTTTGTAATGAATATTAAGTGAACCTATCTAGAGCTTTGAATGGACAGCTAACGGCTGTTAAGACTTTAAAAATGACTTTCCAAGAAATTTTTTATAACATTAACAGATCATAAATCTATTTTTGTGAATTGTAAGTCAGTCTCATTAAATTTAGGACCACTTTTTTATCTACTGTAGCAAAAATGATATGTTTAGTGGTCTTATCTTCTTACTGTTTGTTATATGACTTCAGTGCCACAAGATTTCAAAAATTTCTAAAAACATTTTTGGATATTTTTTTATTATTGGTCCCTCTTGAAATCTTATCACATTATCCGGAAAATGATATCTACCATTGGCTTAGAAATGATGTTCAATGGATCGCTTATAAAGTTTTCAGAGAAAAATTTATGGTTTAAAGGGCTTCGACACCTTCTTCGCGCACTTTTCCATTGAACTTTTGGCCTTTGCCTGTTTTTGTTGGTCGTTTCAAAGTCATAAGACTTATTTTGATGTCTTAATGATCACCTTTGCATGCGCCATACCTTTTTTCTTCAATCTGAGGATAGGTGAGCGTATTTATTGACTTCCGTTGAATGCTGTGGAACTTAATGGCTGCTAGGGATTCAGAAAGGATTTTTCGAGAAAACTTTAACATCAAACGATCTTAACCTTTTTTATGAACTGTAAGTCAGTCTCAGTAATGACCAAACCCTTACTTTCTACTTCAATCAAAACTAATCTATTTAGCGGTTTATGTTCTAACTATTGGTGTTTTGACTTCGATGCACGAGTTTTCATAATTGTTTTTTAACTTTTTGGAAAATTTTTCTAGTAAGTTTAATTCCCTCTGGATTCTTAACACGTTATCCCATTAACTGCAGCTGCATTTGCTTACAGCAGACTTTCAATGGATCATACATGAAGTTCATGGAGAAAAACTAACGGTTTAAATGGCTTCGACACTTTCTTTTTGCACTTTTCTATTTATTTTTTGGATTTCGCCTGTGTTTGTTGTTGTTGTTTTCATTGTCAATGTCTTTTTGTGATGTCTTACTGATGAGTTATTAATGACAAACTTCCTTGGTGTCTTATTGAGGCATAACTCAGCGTATTTATTAGCTTCTGTTGATGTTTATTGAATTCAATGGCATTGATACTACGGGTTTTCTCCAAAAACTTTGTTGTTTTAATGTATTTGTTCATCTCTGTTGATTCATTGGAGTCAATTTTGTTTAAAAAAAAGAAACCCCGTGCTCTTGAACATTATTTGAAAGATGAGATATTTTTACTGGAAGACACTTTTCTCGCTCATGTTTTTTTTTAGTTTGCTGTGTTAGCCTGTTTTTTTATTCTTTTGGTAGCCATAAAATGCTGACCGGTCTCATAAGCTTATAATTGAGGATTGGTTGAATAATTTTACCGAGGCAGTCAGTTTATAGCGAACAGTCTTAAAGTATACAATGTTACATATTTTTTAATATTTTAAGGACTTTTGAATTTTTTCAGTTTTTGTTGTTAACGTCAACTTCGTCTCATCCTTGAGTTGTCGCATAAAATTCCTTGTAATTGAAAATTTAACATTTTTACTGATATTATGACGTAACTAATGTTTTGTTTGTTGAACAAATTGCGTTTTCATAGAAAGTTGTGTGAGTGGTGTATTTGTGTCTTTTTCTCCTGCTTTAGCACAATCGCGTAACAGGAGATCCCAATGATTTTCAAATGTGGCTCAATTGAACCTGTTTATTCATTTAGTGTGATTTTAGCTGTATTAGCTTCGCTAACTTGTGTTTTCGCATGGTTTTTAATTTGTTGTTCGTATTTTTTTGAGTTTTTCTGCATCTATAGTCTCTTCCTCTTTTCAATGCAGATCTCGTTGTAATGAGGCATGGTATTATTTAATTCAATTATTAGTTTTGTTGTGTAACGACTTTTTTTCAAACTAAAACATCTATTTTTGATTATCACTTTGTCAAAAATGTAAGTCAAAAGAAGGTTAAGTCAAAAATGTAGACGAGCGCGGTCGGAACATCATGTGCAAACGCACATTAACGAGCCTCCTTGTTTTGTGTTAACTGTAATCCGGTGCCCGAAACCTATCATTACCGATAAGAGGTTGTTGGCCATCTGGTAGGATCATAAGTTTTCCAGAGTCCTCTTTCGAACAGCGACTTTCGACTGGGCATTGTAGTGATCCTAATAATATTTTAGGCTCCATAATTTTCTGGTTCGTGTGTTTAGATGGGTCCCAAGAGGAGTTTTTGCATTTATCTTGAATATATCTCGCCACTGACTTATTGAGAATTTTAGCCGGGCTTCCAGAATCTGCCCTAACATGGACTTCTAGTTCACTAAATTTTAGTCTATCAACATCCGTCTGCCCGTAGAGTAACTTTTATATCGACTCAAAGCCGTGTGTTTATTGGAAGACGTCTTATCTGACATACATTCTATGTTATAACTGGATTCGGCTTACGAGATTAGTTTTGAGTTACGAGATCTCATTGACTGTTTTAGAGATTGAATTGAATTGTATACTAGTATCTTTAGAGTATCCAAAAACACTTGCAAAATTGTCTACAGTTTTGTTTTCATTAAGGGTTTGGCCGTTAGTCGGACCATCACCTATCCATAATGATCCTGCAATGCTACAGTTCTTTTTGCTCTGATAAGTTTGAGGAGGTCGGTTGTTAAAGCTAAGTCTTTGTCTGCCCGGACCGTAGTGTCATTAAAAATCAGTACTGAATCATAAAAAATTCATTCTGTTTTTTTCTATGCGCAGAGCTCTGATCAGGGCACTTATTCGCCATTTAATGGTAAATTTCAGAACAAATTCTGAGATTTTTCTGAACATCATGAATCTCAGTTTCTGAATTCTTTCTGAACATAATGAATTTTATCCTGATTTTTATCTGTATAGTATGAAAAAATCAATTCTGCTGGAACTTGGAAAAAACCTATAGACCAATAGTAAAAATTAATTAAATGAGTATATGGTTATTTGAAACATAAGGTTTAATACTATTAATAAGACACAAGTGTTAATAACAATTTCTTCACCGTTTTCGTTAATAACAGTTTTTTTCGCCGTCAATTTTTGCACTGTCAGTTTTACTGTAGATTGGCTGGCACTGTAGACTGGCTGGCACTGTAGACTGGCTGGCACTGTAGACTGGCTGGCACTGCTTCAGTTTCTTTGCCTGTTTCTTCCTGGCTTCTGAATGACTTGCTACCCAGTAATGTAAACAGTAATGTAATTCGCTCCCCTCCCCCCCCCCCCCGTATTCGCTCGACACCCCCCCCCCCCTCCGTATTCGTTCGTAGTTCACACTTTGAGGTCCATGTACTTATTTATGCTATAAAAGTGATAATTATCTTCAGTTTGTTTGAGCTAGATTCATCTGATACAACGATGCTGAAGGAATTTGAAGTTGAGCAATTTTCACATTACACTATGTTGTAAGCTCCCCCCCCGTATTCGCTCGACACCCTCCCCTCCGTATTCGCTTGACACACCCCCCCCCCCCCGTATTCGCTCGACACCCCCCCCCTCCGTATTCGCTCGACACACCCCCCCCCCCCCCCGTATTCGCTCGACACACCCCCCCCCCCCGTATTCGCTCTCCTTTAATTCGCTACCTATTCTGATGAGCGTTCCCCTTCATCTGATACAATTCATCTTGTTCCCCTAGTGGGCGCGTATTATTTGGCTAGTCTGTTCTGATGAGCGTTCCCCTTCATCCGATACAATTCATCTTGTTCCCCTAGTGGACGCATATTATTTGCACCCCCCCCCCCCTAGACGTACCTGCCATATTTTTATTTAATATAGTATTTAAGTTTAAAAATCTATAAATGCTATTTTCATGCTCAAAATTGGTGTCTCCCAAAAATTCAAAATGGTTTTGGAAATTTTCAATTTTTTTTTTCTGAATATTCTATGAACAGTATGAAAACGGAAAATCATACTAAACAGACAAAACTCATAAAAAAGTTTGATTCTGCGTTTTGTCTGAACATAATGCAAGGTAACCCTACCCTTAGGTTACTATGATTCAGTACTGACTTAAGAAACTACTATGGGAATCTAATGAATCAGTACTGAAAGTCTATGACACTAGGGTCCGGGTGGGAAAAAGGAGAAATTTAACTTTAATTGCTTTCAATCAAGATTTGGTTGCAATCACGCATTGTGTGTCTCTGTTGTTCAGACTGAACATGAAAGTGTCCCTTCCCTAATGATTCCGCCTTCTAGATGCCCGAGTATGCAACTCTTGGTTGTTTCCGAGATGGCTCCTTGAAATTGATTGATACTTTTGTTCTTTTCCTGATTTCCTTTTTACATCATGAATATGTCGCAAGTTATATTCTTAATGTATGATTAAAGTCCGTTCCAAATGAAGGTCTGTGATTTCAATGGTTTTTATATTGGCTTTTAGGTCTAAGCAATTCTATTGTCTAGGGCCCTTATTTCTAATATTGAACCTTTTGAGGGAGTAAACTGTTTGATCTGCTTGCTATAATGGATTGTCTCCACACTTTAGGGGCGGCCTCAATCAAAATATTTCGCCAGTTTATTCTTAAATGCACGTTTCTCCCTTTTTCTCGTTCTATTGTCGCCGTGGGATCAGTAATAGGATCTTGATAGGTTCCAAAGGAGGAGTGACGCACTCCTTTTGAGTTGAACCCGAAATGATGGCTAAATGGATGTTTTATATGGCAAGTAACACGAGCTTCCTATACATATACCGTTTTTCCTAATGAACGGAGGATCCTGTGATGAAAATTCTTGTTAGAGCGTTCTTCTTTTCACAATGTTTTTTCTTTTCTGATTTTTTTTTCAGAATGTCTTGCAGGATTTTGCGAGTTAAGCGAGCGGACTTGACTGTGGCAATTACAGCTCTACTATAAATTTTCCAATTTTCAACCTTTTGTTCCGACCCCTAGTTAGGGGGGAGGAATTTTATACTCAAATGGGTTCTTTTTTGTTTTGACAATTTTGGCCAATCGATATATTCATCGTAGAGAGTTGGGACTGGTATCATTAGAAAGCTTGTCCAGCGTATAATATGGAATCACAAAGATTTTTTTTTATTTTCGTTTTTTAAAGGGAGTTATCGAGGTTTAAATTTTTGAGAAAATAGAGTGAAATCCGATGATTTTATTCCTAATCAGCTGCCTAATCAGCTCCAATTTATTGTATCAAGTTTTTTACTCGAAAGCTTAATGTCGTTTTGACTTTTAAAAATCTTTGATTTTTAAATAAAAAATGCTTTTTTGAATTTCGCCTCGTTTTTCCTTTAATTTGGTCAACTTGTAGCTTAGTGTCAGCAAAGAATGACTGCTTTTTCTCTCTACTGAATTCAAATTCAACCTTTAGCGCGAATTTACACCCTAAGTTATGGTTTTCTGGATTTGATACTACTAGAGTTTGCATTTTTTTTATTTTCAGGTATTTTTGCCCAATTCTCACGTTTTCTAGTTTTGTCACATTATCAAGTTATTGACAGTTCGTATATCATAATATTGGCGTTAAAAATAATGCACAATCAATAATGTTAAAATTTTTAAGGATGTAGACTCTGGATTTAACGGCTCCGACAATAATTTCTCGGAGAATTTAATCGAACTTTTTATTTTTGTCCTTAACTCTCGTTTTTACTTTGTTTTTTTTAAGACATGATATTTCCTGTGAATTGACCCGATTTCATTGTATTTTTTATGGGAGAATAGATGAGCCGACATTCTGATATTAGTAGATAGCTGTTGGTTTTCATGACTTTCAAATCAACTGTTTTCCAAAAAAAAAACAAAAACACTTTTTCACTTGGCAATTTTATCCCCTTATTGTCTGTTTGTTACCTAGTCTCGTTAATTAGAGGCCAAATATGACAATATTGTTGTCAAGGGAAGATGTCAAAGGGATTGGTCTCACAAAACCTAATGTTTTCAAGGAATTCGTTAGGACTTTACTGGCTTCGACACGGGTTTTTCACAAAAAAATTACAATTAATTTTTGATTTTTGTCATATTTTACGTTCTTATTGTAGACATAAAGCCAATTCTGGATAATTGCAGGATCCAAGAGTTTTTTTTGGTGGAATAAGCGAAACTATTTAATTATATCATTTTGTGATTAATGGCTTTCAGGTCTTTAAAAAAAATTTTTTCGAAAAAAACAAGTATTACTTAGTTTTGCCTTTTCTTTCTTTTTTTGTCTTTTTGTTACCTGGTTTCATTAATAAGAAGTCACATAATACAATATCAGTGTTCGAATAAGGTACGATCAAACATATTTTGAGGGCCAAAGTATGGCTTTACAGCTTTTTTTAAATCGTTTTCTGGCAAAGTTTTATTGATTTTTTATTCATTTTAGTTGATTTCTAATGGTTTTCATTACTTTGAAATTGATTGTTTTTTTTTTAAAAAAAGTTGGGCGAATTTTTTCAAGTTACCATTTTTGTTCTTTGTTGTCCAATTGTTAACAAGCTTTATTATGGAGTGTTCCCATATTTTTTCTGGTGATTTACACGTCACTTTGCGTTTAGTTTCAGTTTTATCTTACGATTTTTTGACTTTGCTTTTAAATTTTTTTTTAAAACGCAGATGAATTTTTTGGTGTAATTAATTTTTGTAGTTGTTGTTTGATTTTGCTGTTCGTCTTGACTCGCTTTCTTAATATTGGCATATCTCATCGATCTAATGCATCATTTTTTACTGCACTGAGTTATTTGCTTTGGAGGCTATCTTTTCTTTCATACCCCAACTTTTTTTGAAAAATACTTCAATTTTTGCTGTTTTCTATCTGTTCCTCATTTGGTAGACAATTACGCCAAAATTTTGGACGAGCGGGGTCGGAATTTTATGTGCGATTGCATATTACCGAGCCTCCTTGTTTCTGTATGGTGTCAAGTTGAACAATCTTGACAATTTTGCATCTTTAATATTCCAATTGTGAAAGAAAATATCGTCAGTTTGTTCAGTTTGTTCTTGAAACGAGAGAAAACAAGCTATATGTACAAAGTGGAGTTAAAATTAAATAGTGCAAGGATTAATTAAACATGCACTAAATAACTTCAAGAGAATATCTTCTAGATAAGTATTTTGAGACCTACCCAGGCCAGACCGAAGTCTTGTCATATCAGATTGCCCCAGTCAAAAGTGACCTCTGATCAGACCGACTAAGACCGAAGTGATTTCCGATCCTACTCTCGTGCGCTCAAAAGCCTCCTCTGTTCAGTCGATCGTGTGGTCGAAAGTCACTCCTGATGGACTAGTGTGCGCGCAAATCCGACAAAGTGTTGCTATCCTTTGTATAATTTCTGCTGACTGTTTTTACAAGATCTTTCTTGAAACTTGCAGAGATGTTGGGTCATAGTCCTGCGATTACCTTACTGTCTTGAGATTACCCTGGAAAAGCTATGGTCAGACAACACATAAACCGTAGAGCAGTTTTTGGACTCTGTCACTGGGTTGTGCTTTACACCCCGTGCGCATCCCAAGTCTGTCTAATCATGAATTGGATCGCGCACCTTAATTTTGTTCCACTTTTTATACGTTTCTGGTAGAAAATATCTAGTTTTGCTTCACTCGGTGCGAAAAATAAAATAAAATAATAAATATTAAATATTAAATCAAATTAAATAATAAATATTAAATATTAAAGGGAGCTAAATATTAAATTAATCGTTTTCTGGCTGATATTAGTCTATACTAAAAAAAAGCAATAATTAACATCTGTGAGTACATCTGTGATAAACATTTTGTTGTCGGTTCCTTTTATTTGATTTGACTGTCGTCGGGAACTCAGCTGTTTAAAATAATTAACTTTTTGTTCCCATATAGTTGTGGAAAACTGTCTCAAAATTAATGAATGGGAAAAAATTGAAACGACTGGTTGACCATAAAAAAGGTTTGGCTCACCTCATAGAAATCAGTAGCAAAATAGATTGTGAATTCGCGCTCTTGGAACCATAGATACCCTGCAGTGTCATGGCCATGCTCATGGTCGACATCACCATGGTCATAATCATCATGTCCATGCTCGCCATGATGGCCATAATCGATTTCACCACTTTGCGTGGAATTGAGAAAGATTTCGAAATTGTCCATATCGAGAAAACTCAACTTGAACAATTCGCAACTGAATGTAAACAGCTTGAACAATTTGTAGCAGAAAGTTTTTTCAATGATGAAAACTTTCAAACTGCAAATTAACCTGATGAATGTGATTTTTAAGCGCAGATTAAACGTTTGAAGGGAATGTTATAAAGTTGAAATTCTATAACAAATTTGATATTCTTAAATGCTTGATTGTCGTTCCAGTGCCTGATATCTTTTTTGGTTTTTAATGAAAAAAATCGGCTTCAAATAGCGTATTTTTTTTGGTTTTAATTGCCTCGCTTTTAGATAGCATGCGAGGCTTGGCAAATAATAGCAGACATTTAAAAATGATTCCGTAATTCAGATGATCTCTTAGCCATTTCAATGATCTAATCAAAATATAACTAGATCAAAAACTGCCACAAATTTATTCAGTGCCCCGCTCAGGCTCTCTTTAATTAGTTTGTTTATTTTAATGATTGGCTAATCATTGAAGACCTCCTCTTTATTAGAAAGTGTTGTTTTACAATAATCAGACCTATATTTTTTGTGGCTCGATGAAACCATTATTCTGGAAGATCTTTTTAATGATATCTTGAGCTTCGACAATTATTAGGCAATTATTAGAAAATTACCTTTGCACACTCATTAAAGGTAAGTTGTGACGTCATCTAAATAGTCTAAGTTGAATATTTTAGGCCCAATTTTAACGATAAATACCACTCAAAAATATCTTCATTGTCAAAAAATATATTTTATGTGCTAAATTTCAATAAAAATTGGTTTATAAAACTATTTATTTTGACATGAATACTCTCGACGGTATCAGGTCACCAAAGTCTTCTTGAAATAGCGTCTAGAGATTTATATTTTAAAATGGTCACTTTTAATTCATTGTTTTCAGTCAAGGCCGAATAAAATATCTGGTTAGTAAAGATTTTTTTTACTCCAAGATCCATAACAACACAAATGCTGAGCTCAAACTTTAGAAATATTGTCAAAGATTATCATAATCTTCATAAAAATCATGTCAACTGTTGTGGTCATTTTGCAGCAAATATGGCTTATAGTTCCCAATTGATGACAGTTGAACTTAATTGGCGCCAGCTTACCACTAAAAATGAAATGGCCTTTTGACGACCAGCAATCATGATATCAATGATAAGTTTTTTTTTATCTGGAGCTCATAAAATTGCAAACAGCAAATAAAATTCGAAACAAAAATTGAGAATAGCATTTCATAGCAATTTATAGCAATTGATCAAATTTAGAATAATTTTCATCAACTTTCGGTTAATTTTATTTTTTTGCGATCTCGCGACACGAGGAAGAAAATCATTATTTCGATACCAGTAAATACTTGGCTACTCTTTGAAATTTGAGAAAAAATGCCATATTTATGAAGATCTCTCGCACCAAACTTAATAAACTACGAAAAATTATCTGTTTTTTTATCCATTCATTTAACCAATTCAGTGTCGTACCTTGGCATAGAGAGAAAACTGACCTAAAATTGTTGATTGTGATTGACCTACTTCTTTTCGGGCACTTCAAAAAAAAAACAAAAAATCTGATAAAAATATCGTTCAAAATTTTTTTCGAAGTTTGTGGTTTGCCTCAAATTTATTCTTCTGGCTTACTTCCTAAATTATTACCATTGTAGGCAGCTCAGCCTTTTATCTTCATCATCTACTAAGTTGGTTCATATTGCGTGTTTTATTTTTCTTCCAAAGATATGTGGTATCTTTTTTAAAACACACTTTCTGTTAATACCTTTTGACAATTGATGTATATCTTTGACACACCAAAACGCCTAACTGTATCTTACGCCTAACTGTAGGCACACCAAAACACTAAAAGGAAGTGAAATTAAGGTGACGAAAATGTTGAAAATTACATTTAAAGACAGAGAAAAAAATTTTTGGTAGATTTTGTTAGCGACTGGAGTTTTCGACCTTAATTTTTACTGCCATTATTATTCTCATTAACTGAATTTTTCTTTTAAAAAAGTAAGGAAATTTTATATACAATATTTGCATTGTGTTTTACTTTGTATACAACAAATACTTTGTATACATTGTTTATTGCATACAACATACAAAATACAATTTTTAAACACTTGAATCATTTTTTATGTATTATCCCATACTTTTTCGCTCTTCGTTTACTTGTTTCTTCTTTACAGGTCACAGGTGCTTTCATAATGCCTAAATTAGGAATAAGTTGAAGTGTCAATTGCTTAGACTAGTTTTTCAGCACTAGCCAATGAATGGTACAAATTGACTCCTTTAAAAAATCCAAACTTTTTTCCACAAGAAATTTGTTGAGAGTTATTGAAGTTCAAAGCTTCTGCAACTCCGTGCTTTTTTATTCACATCATTCACTTTGACTGTTACCAAGTTTTCTCTAATATCGCATATGTGTTCAATAGTACAAATTCATTTATTGGAATCTTTTGTATGTATTGAATGGTTGTACAGAAATTGATGTCATTCACTTCTAAAAATTTTGGTAACTTCGAGTTTAACACAATTCGCGACATAAATGTTACATTTTTCCAATCAGTTTTTGCAATGTTTATTTTTTATGTTTTCTAACAGAAGAAAAATTGCTGTCTTAATTGCGTTCTTTTATTTCAGAAACATTATTGAAATTATTTTGGCTTTCACTTTCTTTCCCATTGTTACTCTGCCCAGTTGGTGTAACCGCGTTTGCCCAGTTAACTTGCTTTTTATAATTTAAAGTGATTAAAATATTGAAAATACCTCAAAAAATGTGTTTGAATGACAAAATGAATGAAAAATTAGGGAATGTTGTATATAGCAAATTAGCTGAGAAAACGAAGCAACAAAGTATGAAGATCTGCATCAAACCTGCTGCGTGGACCTTATGCCACTTATCGTGACATAATTATTAATATTTCGGTTTGTATTAATTGTCTTGGGAGTTTTCCTCATTGGTATGCCAGCAAGTTCCAAGAATTATCATTTTTTTATCTGAATCTTGTAAAACATAATAGCCAATTCGGCTACCCGGAATTTCGTGGCAGAGCAAAGCAGCGCTGAATCAGCCGAGAGACATTCTGCTGTTTTTTTTTTCAGAATTTTGAGTAAAATTTACTGCATGAAAAATAATGTTCAGATTAAACAATGCCAACTAGGCTTGCGTTAACTGTGATTCGAACTCCTGATTGACTACTTGTAACTATGCAATTTGGGTTTCGTGGTAAATAGCTACAACCTAGATTAAGTATATAAAGCATATATACTACTATAGTATTTACCAGTTGTAATTAATAAAGTTTAACACTCATCTGTTCAGATTTAACGTCGGCGCATGCGTAATTTTCAGACTATACAGAATTATTTTCCCCTGGGCAAACACTATGACCTAAAAATATTCAAAATGAAAAGCAACACAAAAAGAAACTTTACTTATGAAAATTCTGCTAACTTCGAGTTTGACACAATTTGAGACCGAACGAAATGTTACTTTTTTACCTATCACTTTTGCAATGTTTATTTTTTTATGCTTTCTAATGGAAAACAACGCTGTCTTAATTGCGTTCTCTTATTTCAGAAAAATTATTGAAATTTTTTTGGCTTTCATTTTCATTCCCATTGTTACTTTGCCCTACCCGGTTTGACAGCAATGTATTTTATCAGAGCAGGTAATTGAACAATACGATTTACTGAAATGTGAGTAGAAGAATAAAGGTTTCAGAAAATAGCTGGAACTGGCGTATAATGCGCACAAGTAAAATGTAACAAAGAGGCTTTTGACAAAAAAACACAACCAGACCAAAAATGAAAGAAAAGACTACTTAATTTTTGGTCTCTAATGGTGTCGTCATTTTTTACAATTGAACTATGTTCAATTGTGATAATGA
>NC_134470.1:56937285-56984426 GCF_964194025.1 Convolutriloba macropyga | reverse complement strand
AATTAGCAGTCGTGTCTTCTTAGTATAAAGAAATTGCATTTTTTCAATTCAAAGAGATTTAAATATTGAAAATGCCTCCAAAAATGTGTTTGACTGTTGTTCATTTTCCTCAGAAGCTCAATTACATTGAGTTGATAATATTATTTTGCAGAGGAATTGCTGAACGCAAACTGAAAGACAAATTAGGGAATGTTGTATATAGCAAATTAGCTGAGAAAAAGAAGCAACAAAGTATGAAGATCTGCATCAAACCTGCTGCGTGGACCTTATGCCACATAACGTGACATAATCATTAATATTTAGGTTTGCATAAATTGTCTTGGGAGTTTTTCTCATTGGTATGCCAGCAATTTCCAAGAATTATCAATTTTGTTATTTGAATCTTGTAAAATATAATAGCCAAACTTGGCTACTCGGAATTTCGTGGCAGAGCAAAGCAGCGCTGAATCAGCCGAGAGACATTCTGTTGTTTTTTTTTCAGAATTTTTAGTAAAATTTACTGCATGAAAAATAATGGTCAGATTAAACCATGCCAACTAGGATTGCTTTAACTGTGATTCGAACTCCTGATTGAATACTTGTGAATTTGCAATTTGGGCTTTGTGGTAATTAGCTACAACCTAGCTTAAGTCTAAAGAGCATGTATACTACTAAACTATTTACCAGTTGTAAACAAAAAAGTTTAATATTAATCAGTTCAGATTTAACGTCGATGCATGCGTAATTTTCAGACAATACAAGATTAATTTACCCTGGGCAAACACCATGACCTCAAAATAATCAAAATGAAGAAAAACAGCAAAAAAAGAAGTTTAAAGTAATCTGGAGATGCTATGTCTCAGAGCTGAATTAAGTTCTTGAAAAATTTTGAATCAGAAAATGCCCTGATACTCAAGACCAGGCAATGTTACCTGCTAGAAAACAAGCCTTATTATTTGTTTCAAATAGAAAAACCAAATTTAGGGTTTTCTTAAAGTTCTCTAATTAGAAATATTTGAATCCTGCCATTTTTTTTGTCTATTGGACCTCTTTCGTGCCGTTTGTTTAGATATCGCTTGTTACGTTTCTTTTATTTTTGCTTATCACTTTTCTTTTTTAACTTGTAATTGGAAGTTTCATTTAAAAATTGATCGTTCAGAAAAACTGAATAAAGTTTTAACTAAGTTTAAATGGTTTTAGAACATCAGGATTCGAATGCGGAGAGAAAATCCCAGGTAGAGGTGGCCAGACTAAACTGAGCTCTGATTAGACCATCTTCAAGCGCACACATGTTCTCGGTGCGCTATAGTCACATGATCTGGAAATGGCTTCGAGCGCTCTTTTGTCTGGACAATGGTCTAGAACTTGTCTGATCAGAAGTCATTTTGGTCTGAGCAGTCTGATCAGAGGCAATGTCAAGCGCACACTAGTCTGATCGGAGGCCCATGTCAACCCCTTTTTTCAGTTTTTTTACAAACCGATGTTGCCTCTGCTACATACAATACAGCACCATTCTGTCAACAATACAGCACGATTCTGATGAGACCCCCATTGAAAGCTTGATGGGGTTGATGAGAACCGAGAGTAACTGCCGGTTCCGCATGTAAAGGTTTAGAAACATTGTAGATCAAAATCTTCTGATGAAAAGCTGTCTACATTCTTGTATTCAGTTCAAATCATGACTTGATGGCAACTCATCATTTTTTCAATAAACTCAACACTTGTTTTTTCTTTTCTTTAGCAATACATTTAGTAATGGTTTTTCGTTAGCTAAATATATGATTGAAAACATATGTTTATATTAGATGAATTTATTGTATGATATGAATTTATTGTGTGATATGTATGGAGAGATTTGTTCATCTTCAAAATGACTTTTTTGATCGCACTTCAGTCTAATAAGAGGAAAATCCGAGCGCACTTTAGTCTGATCATAGGTGGATTCGAGCGCACACTAGTCTGATCAGGCGGGTGACTTTCGAGCGCAAATAAGTCTGATCAGAGGAGTTTTTCGAGCGCACTTTAAGCGCAAACGGAGCTTCGAGCGCACGATAGTCTAATGAGTGGACAGTTAAGTCAGGGTCGGTTTTATCAGAGGTCGCTTTTTTCTGGGCAGTCTGATCAAAGGCCATTTTGGTCTGGAACTCCTCGTTATAGGCATATTTTTAATGAGTATTTCTAATTTAATAAAGAGCGGAAGTCACGAATATAGTAAATTTGTGCAAGCAGGGGGAACCGCATATAGTTAGTGGGAAGTTTAACGGGAATTAATCAACATCAGATTATAACGAAAATCAACAAGGAAAGGTAAACAAGTATTTAGCCCAGCCGCAGTATAGACATCGCAGTCTAAATCGTTATTGTCTGAAAAAACGTTCATTGTGCGGGACAACTGGACTATGAAAACAGGAATAATGGTTGTTCATCCGTTGGCATTGTGAGTTGAAATTGTGGCGTGTTGAGTCGTGGCCTGGTTTGAAGTAATTCCTCGTGATCTGTCACCAGGACAGGGCATATCGTTTCAGTTCAATTTAGACTATTATTGATTATATTTTCCACTATATTGATTCCAGTGTTGCAAATATTTTGCACATCTGCGATAGAAATTTTTCAGAATATTTTTTTCCAAATTCGGCCTCCAGAGCCCCATCTTCTGATAATGCACCTGTTCTTTGGTGCAAAAGATTCAATCCATTTATAGTGAATTTTTATTTGCTGCAAAACGATGTCAGTGAAGCACATGTAAATTATATAACTTGCCCCTTTTTGATGTTCAGAAGACAGGCAATATTTAGAAACTGTTAGTTCGTCGTGTAAACAAAATTTCCCCTGCCACATTTGAGCATAGTAATCCTTGTGCTTGTACCGATTGTGTATTCTATATCCCAAAAAGAGCTGAGAATAATTGTTTCAATTTAAATATACCTTAAAAATATGTAAAAATGGATGATCCTGATTTACAACAAGGAGAAAGGAAACAATTCTAATAGTTGAAAATCGTGTAACAATTCTATTGAACTGCTGTTATTGATCAACGATTGAGCTCAAAAAATTTACTGTTTTTGGTTCTAAATGCGTTTTAAATAAGTGTTTCCGGTGGGTGTAGAAGTTTAGAAATCCTACTTTTCTCAGTGTCGCAATTGAAAGCGACAGAACCTGAATTTCGAAAATCGGTGACCAACAGAATGTTAGTAAGAGTGTTGGCTTCCAGCTCAAAGCCATTTGGCAAACCAGACATTTGTGGAACAAAAAGAAGCGTTTTTAGGAGTTGAATGGGTGCAATATTGATTTTCTGAGGAGGACAGCGTTTATAAAAGTTAGTTATCATCCGGTATTTAACTCAGTGTGATCAAACTTTGTAGGGAGTAAGTACATACCACGGGGCAAGTTCCATTGTTGTAACTTTTGGGAATCTGTTTTATAAATACCCTGGAAGACATTAAATATCCAAATAATGCTAATTTCCTTTCGAGTGGTTGGCGTTAATTGGAAGCTTTATAAGTCGGATACTGCTTTTGTTTTACTTTGAATAGCTTGAGTAGAAATCCGCAATTTATAACCAAGGCGTTCAGGTCATTCACTTGTTCTTTTGAAGTCATAGCAAACTTTACGTAAGGGAGACAAATTTGTTGTTCAATCGTTCTAATACCTGGTGATCCGAATAGTTGCTAAGGATGAGTAAAATACCAAGGTTGTTTGATGTAACAGCAGAGTTGTAGAAGGCTCAAAACAAATCTGGCATTGTAGAGGAGTTCAAATTTGTGTAACAATATCAGAGAGTGAGAGTAGTCGTTGTCGAGTAAAGTTGGTCTTTATTAACAGAAAAAAGACATTTATAGAAAATATCGGGAGCCAAGAACAAGAGGTTTGTGAGGCTGATATTAGATTAGACAATTTTGCATGTTCAATTTGACTTAGAGAGATTGGGATCTTTTGATAAATTCCAATTTCGATTACCTAATTGTGTTGATGAATTGAATTGATTTCTGTTGCTTAAAATCCAATTGATTCGGTCCAAAAATTTTTCATCCGCTCTTTTGAATTATATCAATTTACTTTTTAGCAACTGAGTTGATGCCAAGCGGGAGGCAGAGAAAATCGGGCACATTGTGAGTAGACTTTGAAAAAGAACTTTCTACTAAAAAAAACTTTGGTGTAATGATTTCGGGTGCCAGTGTCTCCCCGACTATTAAACTAGTCTAAATACAAAATTCCGCACTTGCGCTCCTGGGTGGGCTAGTTTTCTTCAGGTACACTAAGAACCAGTTGATTGAGGAGAGTAATCGGAATTCAGTTCAAGTCGAAGAAGTCTTATGATCACTAGTAAGCAATGAATGAAAACGAAAGACAGTTTTTTGCAGAGGCACTGGTTGCGGCTCAAATCCAGTTGGCGGTCGACAACACAGCTGGCGGGCCTGAGAAATTCCCGTCGGCGTTGATTCTCGACAGGTTTCTGTTTTCATGGAAAACCCACTTCTCCGTAGCTAACGGATAAATATGGTTGGACAGATGAGAAGTCTCGAAGCACAATACCTACCCCTCTTGTTGGTTGGGCGATGCAGGAGTTTAATGCTATGCCCTGACACCATCGCGTTCAGGAACATGATGTCACCCTGCAGGAATCCGAGGAAAGCACGAACAGAGTTCAAGAAATTGGGCTTGGGCGAGAAAGAGGACATTTTAGAGTTCTCCAGACGGGTGAGCTCGCTGGGAGAAATTGCCAATGAATGCAATCACGAGGGATAACATAAACCAAGAGCAGTCTAATGATGGGTTGTTGGATCTGGAGATATTGAATTGCTTCTTCGGAGGACCCCAACACGTTCAATGATGCAGTCAATAGGGCCCTTAATATCGACGCAATCAGCCAATGATGATGACAGAGGCAACGCAGGCGTTGGGCAACCATTAGGTACCAGTAATAGTCAGATTAATGTGTGGAGAGACATCATGTTCAAGCCGTAAGTGGACAACTGGAGCCCGATATGAAGGCAGAAAAGGACGAAATGAAGAAGCAAGTGAAGAACCAGGCAGACATGATCAAGAGCGTGTCAGAAATGATCAGTAATTTTGTCAACTCGGTAATTCTTGGACTGCCTAAATAAACAACAGGAGAACAGGAGGGAAACCCGCGCCGATTGTTCAATCCGTACCTTGAAAACAACCATCGGGCCAGAACTTTGCCAACACCGATAGGAAGCAGTCCGGGACTTCGAAGAAGGAAATCTGCTGCTACAGTTGCTCTAAGATGAGAAAATACGCATGGGAAAGCAATAAACCCAAACAAAACCATTTAAACTTAGACGAAGCGGGAGCTTTCGGGGATTTAGGAAAAAACTTTCATACCGGCCGAAAACAATCAAATGCCAACTAATAACCCTAACACTTTAAACAGTGTAGAAGCAGTCAATAAACTTCAGGAACCACATTTTCTCATATCTAAAATTGCAGTGGAGGGGAACCAGACAAACGAACTGGAAGCATTACAGTTACGGGTGAAGTGAACGGGAATCCAATAGAAATTTTTATGGACACAGGAGCCTCAGCCAATATGATAAGAACTTCCACCTTTGAAAAATTTAAGGAACTGAGAAAAGTGATCCGTTACAAGACCGACAACAATTCACCTCAAAATGGGCGGCATCGATGGTGAGTGCCAAGTCCTAATAATTGGTGGCCTCAAAAGCGAAATGATTCTCGGACTCAGGGATCTACAAAAACATAACTGTGCATTCGATTTGCAGACCAACCAGTTGTGCGCAGCCCCAGTGGAGTCAGCTGTTTTACCTCCGAACAGTGGCAAATTGTGGAGAACATCAATGAATGTTAATACTAACAAGACACATGAAGCCCAAATGAAAAAAGCGCGGTCAATCAGATCCTGGAAAAAGTTAGTAACAAGAAAGATCATGTAGAGGTTATGATGGCCTCTGGAAGTGTTTATGACGATGATGGTGAGAACGATGACAATTTAAGACTCAACAGAGACCCCAGCTGAAGGGCTAAATGGAAGTCTGCAAACCCATGTATAAATTCAGGGGGTGAGTTTATAATGCAAGCTGGTGACGTTGTGGCTCCATTGTGTTCACGTCAACAGGAAGCCCAGCAGATTTTGGTGAAATGTGCCCTAGAAGTACGAGGAGATCCCTGGATAATTCTGCCAGACCTCGTCATTAAATACAGAGACGTGGCCTTGGAAGACTCCAAGCCGTAATCAACCGAAGTGTTCGAGCATGCAATTGAAACAGGTGGTCGTAAGCCTGCTAAGGTACTGCCACACCAAATCTCACCAGCTAAGATACCCATTAACCTGGAAGAAATTAGAAAAATTTTAGAGAGAGAGAGGAGTGACACAGCCATCAAAAAGCCTATATAGTGTCGCTAGTTGTACTACAGAAAAAAAAGCCGGGAGCTGGAGTATCTGTTTGGATTATGGAAAACTGAATGATGTCACTGTGAAGGATGCCTATTCTCTGCCTAACCAATCCCAAGTGTTTGATGCCCTGAGAAGTAAAACGTTTTTCACTTCAGTTGATCTAGCATTTGGGTTTTGGCAGGTCCCCGTAGCCGCCGATCATGGACACAGACCGCTTTTGTGACACCAGACAGAGGTTTTTATGAGTATTTCCGAATGTCATTTGGCCTGTCCAATGCACCCCTAACCATCCAACGACTTATGAACAGCAGAGTCTCTACGAAACAAACCTCATCTTCCTGGACGATGTCTTCACATATAGCAAGACGGCAGAGGATCACCTGAAGCATCTCGAGGAAGTGCTTGTGACTCTACGTAACGCCAATTTGAAATTGAAGACGAAGAATTGTCAGCTTTTCCAAAGACAAGTGGTGCACCTAGGTCACGTCATTGGTGTAGATGGAACTTCACTCAACACTGAGAAGACAAAAGTTAAGGAGTGGTCTATTCCTCAGACAGTGAGAGATGTCCGGTGCTTTATTTGGTTTGCTAATCACTATCAATTTGGTTTGCTAATTACTATCCCTGCACGATTTGACTAGAAAGAGTGCGAGATTTGAGTGGACCACAGCTCAGCAAGTATCCTTTGACCAGTTGGGTTTAGAGCTAGTGGCTGCCCACGTTCTCCAGCAACCGACTATACGGGCTCGTCCTTTGTAGATACTGGTGCCAGTAATGGTAGTATTGGGGCAGTGCTTTCCAGCGAAATCAATGGAGTTGATTGACCCCTATGTTTTTGTCACGAGTGTTAAGCGGGACGGAAATGATGTACTCGACCACAAAGAGAAAAGCCTCGGCGGTAAAACAAGCCCTGAAGTGGTACCGACCATATCTGCTGGGCTTTCCATTCATCTTAAGAACTTATCACGCAAGCTTACGTTGAACGTGTTGTCATGATGCGGATGGGATGACATTCCGGATGATTCAAAAGCTTCGATAAATTAACTTCACGTTTGTGCAAAGAGCAAGGAGGTAACATGGCAATGCTGACGGTCTATCAAGACGCACATGAGATGAACCTGAGTGGGTTTCTGTAGATGGAAAAGTATTGACAGAAAATTGCTCTAAAGCTGTTTCCCTTGAAGTTATTTTTGACAAGAGCACGTTAATCATGTGGTATGGCCCGAGAAGAAGTGGAAGGAGCCGCCAATTCGGAGGAAGAAGCACTGGATGGACATGCAATAATGTGGAGTAGAGAGACACCTGACCTAAAGAAAATGCAGCAGGAGGATGGAACAATTAGCAGAGTTTTCATGTGGCTTCCCTACAATGCCGGAGGAGACCTTGAGTTTGTTCCAATTTAGTGTCGTGAGAGGAAGCGCTGCAGTATGGGCCCGTAGTATTGGCATATTGATCTAGTTGGTACAAACTCACTGTGAGAAAAGTCTTTCTCTACCAGCTATGGTTTTGCTGGGACGGAAAACGCTCAATCCTTCAAATCTATGTCCCAGTAGTGGGCCGGAAGGAAATTCTGGATCAGTTGTAAGCATCCCCAGTCAGTAGGGTCATTTTGCTGTTGAAAAAAGTTATGGAGGATCCGTCAACGTTTCTGGTGGTCGCACATGAGACAAGATGTTGAAAGGAAGCTTGTTTGGTGTCAACTATGTGCAGCAAGGACTACAGCTGGAAGGAAAAATATAGAAGGACTCGTACCGTTTAATGTTGAAATACGATTTCACGCGGTTGCAGCATATATCTTGGGTCCAGTTACGATGGGCAGCGATAGGCGAGCCAAGCAGATATTGGTAATGACAGACTTGTTCACGAAGTATGTGGCCAGTGTCCCACTGACGGGTACCAGAGCACTTGATGTAGCAAAAAAGATTGTTGAAAACTGGGTTTTGCGATTTGGTGTACGCGACGTATTCCACATGGTTCAAGGAAAGAACTTCGGGAGTGAACGCATTTTGAGGGTTTGCAGACTTGAGAATTCATAAAACTAGGACTTCGCCATATCACACTCAAAGCGACGGGCAAACCAAAAAGCAGAACCGGTTGATCGCCCACTTAATCTCGAAGTACTGTGAAGATGATCCGTGAAATTGGGATAGACTGTTACCCTATTTAAGTTCCAATTACAACACTACAATTCACAGGACAACACAAGCCACTACTTACAGCTTTGTCTATGGACAAGAGTGCCAGTACTCCATAGAATTGTTCTAACCGAAGCCCCACAACGACAAACGAGCACACACAGCCTTGCTGAGGATCTGTCACTTTTACTCAGAGAACCTCATGCATCAGCTAAAAAATTTCTAGGAGTAAACCAGCGTAAAGAATGACAAACAGATCAGTACCACAAATAATTCTATGAGAAACCATTTTAAAAACAGGACAACGTGTGGGTTTACTCTAAGTTGAAAGCAAAGTCTTGATTTCGTTCGTCCCGCGGGAAGATTCTTACGTGGTTTTAGAACGGACATCGGAGGTTAATTCCAAAGTAGCGAAACCAAGTAAGTTGGCGAAATGGAGAATTCTACATAACAATATGCTCAAACCGTACTTGGAGGAAGACGATGCTTAGAGTCCGAAAGAAAAGTAGAAAACGACAGTTCTCAGATCCGAAGGTTTTCTGGAAAATCCAGGAAGAGGAAGAACCCGACGTAGGCACGACACAGCAACTTTCAAGGATGCGACGCATTGTAGAGAGAAGGAACCTAAACGAACCGGTCGATGACGGTGTGCCGAACTTGGAGGAAGTTTTTGGCGAACAAGCTGATCTGGAACCAGAGCGGATACCGGCGGAAGTTCCACCGGACGATAACAGGCTGGAAGCACCAGTAGTTGCTAGCAAACAAACAGCAGAGCAACCTCTTCATGAACCAGAGCCACTAGTGCGGGATCAGCCAACCGGTTTTCCCGAACGCAGGGAGGTAACAGCTTTCTCTCCCGATACGGGGCCTGCAAGGCGGCCCAAATGGGAGTACCACCCAGTCATTTTGATGGGTATTGACAAATATCTAGTAGAAATGAGAGGTGGTGCTACCACCCACTAACGAATTAACGCAAAGCTTTTTAAAAAACGAAAAAACGACTCTTACAAACGACGGGCTGTATAGGATTCATTCAACTGGACAACGTTGACTTTCAACTTCAGTCTGATTTCTTTTGCCGCGATGGGACCGATGGAAGCAAGAAAGTCAGAGGGTATCTTTTTGAAACACACGGCTTGAGCGGGTTCCACAACGGAGACGCCAGTAATAATATCTAGTGCCATGGTGTCTACTTGGGTCTCGATCCCTTTCTCTATTCTTCCGGATATCAAGACAGACCCACCTAAACATTGCCTTTCACGAATTTCAGTTCAAGTTCGCAGAAGGATGTAATGGCTATTAAAAACAGAGGATTTGTGGGAAGAAGGAACGGACGGAAAGAAATATCAATGTCATCTATATAGCACTCATAGGAAGAGAGAATGAAGTCAACGAAATAGCTCGAGTGCTAAGGGAGATGAAGATACGGTCCGAAACGTTCATCAAAGATTCTCTACACACTCACAGTAGAGACCGACGATGGGTAAAGCCATCGTTGAATGGAGTCGCGACCGCCAGCGTTCTATTCCCCGTCCTCAAGCAGGGATTCTGTGACTTCTTCTCAATCTTCGGATTTTGAGTTAGAAGATGGGCAATTGACGAGCGGGGACGTGTGGCAGAGTTTCCTGACGAAGGTTTCGGGACAATAATTTTGAAAAGTTGGGAGTGGATTCATTTGCTGGCACATTCCCAGACAGATGATCTAGAACCAGTTGAAAATGGTTTCTCACGATTGGAACGCATACTTTCAAACGATCGGTGATGCCATGAATTCATTGTTTGAAAAAAATGACACGTCTTTGGACGGGAAACGGTCACGCATCAGCTCTAAGCGTCACGATGTCTATCAAAAAACTTCACGGTTTTCAAAGGCGATAATGAACTAGTCCCAAGCTTTGAACGCACTGCGTGAGGAACTCATTGATTTCAAACAGGGTTGCACAATTTTGGATACATTTTGGATGATGCTTTTGTCTTATTTGACATACGGATTAATTACAGCAACCCTAATTCCGCCAGAAGGGCTGCAAAGGGTCCTTTATGGTTTGAAACAGGACAAGATGCGGGAAACCATCCCTCAATTTGAACTGATGACCTGCTACGTAATTGAGCTAGTGGATTTTACGGTGATAACGACAACGAGAATTACTGTAATAGTGAATGTTCACCACACAAGCGGACTGTGCCATGTCTACCGAGCTGTGGCGCTCTAGCAACCTATTGACGATGGAGTTGCAGCAGCGCAAAATTTGCTCCAAAAGTCTGAATTCTAGTTTTGGAGAGGAGAGATCATTTCGCAGGATTTTTGGAAGAGAAAACTATTCTATATATTATTCTATTATTCTTTAATATTATGTCTCGAACGAGTGAAGCCACTTGTCAATCCAGATTGTTTTTCGATCTACCTGCTGCCGCCTTGAAGCTGCGCCTGCAGGAAGTGGTTGTACTACCGGAAGAGCCAACTGCGGACTTCTTCGACGATTCAAATTACTTGGTTACGGCAATGTCGTCCGCCTATAAGTTCTTCAACTTTACAAGTTCTCATGGGTCGAAGCAGACTTGTCATCCCGTTCTTGGATGTCTCAGCTGTTTGATGGAGCCACCATGCGATGAACGATTTGAGAACCCCAGCAGATCTCTAATTCTGTACCCGGACCCCAGGCCAGGTCAGTACGGCAGTGGAATGGTGATCAATATCCAGCAACACTCACTACTGCGCTCCCTATTTGCTACGCTGAGGAAAATGGAATCCAAAAAACTTGGAGCAGAGATTTCCAATGCTTTTCGCGATCAGGCTCAAAGAGAGATGCTATAGGTTCTAAGATTCAACCTGATCAAATTGCACGAAGAGGTTTCTGATGATGAAAGTGTTTATCGGATTTCTTGTCATTTTGCCTAAGGAATCATCAACTAGCACATGCCTTTTCATTGGAGTGCATATCATAGTCGACCATCCAATATAGAGGTCTGGTTATTATTGCCCATAGTCCTGACTCCTATGGCTTGACAATTTACAATCTCCTGGAGCTCCATCGAGCTTCAACTTGATCTTCGAAATAATCGAGGCGGCTGCTTCGCCGGCATGGATGTCGGAGACCCCAAGACCTGATTCAAGCAAAGGAATTGGCATGAGAGTAAAGAGATTGTCACTGCCCCAGCAGACGTCCTTCTCACCTGGTGAACAATTGCAGGGTGGACTGTTATTAGAATTTTTATGTACTACAACAGAAAAACGCACTGTATGAAGTTTTTTGTTTTAATGAATACGCATTGAAACTCAAAGGGTTCTTTCCAAAACCCCAACACCTAGGCAGATGGGATGCGGAACTGCGCTCCATTGTAAATACTTTTCTATGTATTGCTAATTGTATATACAAGATTCTTATGATCTTTATTTTATATCCCAAACTCTCAAAATTCCGCCAACCGTTAAGTTGATTGAAGAAAGAAAGGAAGAAAAACTAAAAAAGTTTAAGTATATAGGATACGTAGGGATAGGTAAGGTCAAGAGAATAAGTGAACTAAAAATTTAAGTTGACTAAAAATTTAAAGGTTGCGACATTAAACGCCACTATAGCACTTGATTTTTAAAGTACAAAGGAGTGCTTCTCTTGAAACCTTAATGAAGTCAGTGGGAAAAAGGAAAATGGAATTGTGATTACAGCATAAAATGGGTCTAGAACACAAACCCACAAGGAAATAAACCCCCATTTTAAACTTCAATTTCGGTCGTGATATTTTGTTTGGTTTTGATAGTTTTATATCATGTCCAACGGGCCGCTAAGGCATGGCCATAGCCCGCGAGGCACGGCCAAGCGCGCTAAATGCGCAGCTCTTTAAAAGTCAAGGGGGCATTTCCGTGGGGGTTTATTTCTTATGTATAATTAGGTGTTTTTTTCCGTGTTTTTCCCCAAAGCCGGCATAAATGTTTCCAATGAATCCGGCTCTTGTGTTCTTCTATATACGTTTGCTAATTTTTAAAAGATTTCTAGAAAAACAGCGCAAAGAAGAAACTCTTACTGTTTTTGCACAATTAAAAAGTTGCAGGAGTTTTTCCCCCGCACTGCGTGTACCCTCTGTCTAAAGATTTATTCAATTAAGGGGCCTGAGGTTCGCTTGATGGCGAACCTCAGGCCCCGGAGGTGGTGGGTGGTGCCAGAAATGATCCAACAACCGTTTGTTTAAAGCTTTCGGTCTCATCTTTCCCGCTAGCTATGTGTCATGCCCTGCCTTGGAGAGATCTTGGCTGCTAGATCGAAGAGTGGTTGCTGGAATGCACGCACAGTGAACATGACAATGACTGGGTTCAAGAGAGAGTAGGTGTACTTCAGTGGCCTGGCAAAAGACTGGGTCAAGTAGAATGCAAGGGAATGACCTCCATGGGATTCATTCTCCTCGTACCTGGAAAAACTTATCAATGGGCACAAAACTCTCGTAGCAATTACTGCTGAGATACGTAAGAAATTGCAAAAAATTTTAGAATAATTTTGGTTAATTAATTGCAATCAATGCTTTGAATTAGTAATACGTTATTCATAACTGAAAGAGCTAAAAAGTTTCGCTGAATTTTTGTTCTTCATTCACATTTCATTGCAATGCTTGCATTGTCCTCTGTGTAAATTTGAACAACCGAGACAATAAATCAAAAACTTGGTTTTATTGGTCAAAATAAATCGCCATTTCTAAGTTTCAACTTGAGATTATCTGGCCTCACCATGCCTCAAAATCCCTCGTAGACCTTGATATGAATCTGTCAAAACTGATCCTCTCGTCACAACCCAAATGTAAGGCGCATTAGCCTCAAGCATGTCAAGTATTTAATTGAAAAAGCTGCTAAACTCGTTTTTATCAGTTGAAGAAAATACCGACCATAGCATAATTAGTGAATTATTTCAGGGTGTTTGCACAACCGTTTTTTCAGTATTATGTCACTTTATGCAGAACAGCGTCCAGAGAATTTTAGAACCTCTCTATTCTAAATTGAAAGATTTGATTAGAACTTTGTGCTGTTTAAAAAACAATGCAATACGTTCTGTGAGAGAAAATAGTCAGATATCAACCGTCAGGTATCAAAGTGGTAGAAGTCCTTATTTTTTTCTGGAGGTATGATAAGAAGATGTCCTAATAAAGAACTCTCAAGCACGAAACTAACTATGCATAAAAAAACGGAAGTGGACTAAAACAAATTGAACAATTGAACAGGTTTTTCTTATGTATTTGTTCAAAATTTTATTCAATGCTATGTGCTGAAACTCTCTTTCTGTGCCTCTCTCTTTACTTTTCTGTTCCTAATAATGTAAATTATTCGTCCCAACTTGATGATTTGTAACGCGTTTGAACAAGGCGTGCCTGCTAAATATATCTCTCAGCTGCCTCGAGGCATCCCTTGACTAGGCTCTTTCAAAGCATTATGATAACCATTTAGATCTGAGTGATGTTGTATGTCTAGGATTCTGAAAAACCAGCGGTTAGCTTCTCAACTTTTGGCGATTTACTACCTTTTTCTTTGCGGTCCTCTCTATTCTATGATATCAAAATAAAATAATAACTTCGTCCGTTATTCTTCAAGGCATAGAAGAGAAGTCTCGGCTAGTGAAAACATGTCTTCACAAATCTTTGGTTGAAAACCGCAGTAAACGTTTATGCTCCAATAAGCACCTGTCATATTCGGGTTCATTGTCAAGGCGGGCTTCGTAAATGACCATATAGAATCGTGGAAGCCACAATATCACCCAGAGGACACTAAAACACAACTCTGTCGATAGTTTCATACATAAAAGAATTGATGAAAATATAATTAGCAAATGAGATTTTTTTTATTGCATTGGGGCAGAACAATACTAGGATCAAAAGTTTTCGTACAAATCGTTAAACTAATGATTTCATCAACTGTCTCTCAATTTTGCGGTAGATTAGATCACTTGTTCATTATTAGGTGGTATGTTGAACTGAAATTGATCGTTATTATATATAGACAACTCAAGCCACTATCAGCACGTGCAGTCAATATAATGGACAGAAAAGGCATGTACGTCTGTAAACCCTAGTGATCCAAGAATTTATAATCTTGCAAGAATCTTGCTAGCAGTCTTGCAAGGGAATACATACTTCTTGCAAGCATCTTGCTAGATTCTTACAAGATTATGAGTCCATCTTGCAAGAATCTTGCAAGCTTTGAATCCGCTCAACACTAGGCAATTACTTGATATCCTCAAAGCAATAGTTTGAATTCTTTGCACCCTTAAAAGTTTGGTTAATGACCTAATTGACCATCGAGTGTACATCGAGTAACATAGCATTGACGGCCTAAAGTTCGATATGATTTCTTGGATAAAACATAGATAAAATCAAAGGAGAGCAATCACGATCATTTAACTCCCACTAGCCCTTGTTTCGCGAAGTTTTAGTTGAATGTTTAAATAGATTATTCTTTTAGTTCCGAAAGTTTCTGACTGCCAAAATTGGCTCACTTAAATCAACTTACAAAATAAGTACCTGATAACTCTTTTTCTATATACTGTAATTTTTTGTAGTTTGAAGTTTTGAAAGCGAACAATCTATGCAAGCAAACAAGCAAATATATTTTTTTTCGTGAATTGGGGTGAGATCAATAATAATAAAGTATTGGGATCTTTTCCGTTTGTGCCCCCCCCCCCCCCCCTCAGCTAAGTGGATGCATATTATTTGCACCCCCCAGACGCACGTGCAATATTTTTACATAATGAATTACTATGTAATGGCACATGCTCTTTAATTAATTGGGGGGGGGGGGGGGGGGCATAACGTACTGGGGGGCACAAACTGAAAAGATCCGAGTATTGTTTAAGGTAACGATTTTAACTTCTTAATTTAGTTTCTTTAGGAAACATTTTACTAAACATTTTATTACTTTATGGAATAAAACTGATTTCAGCAACTCAAGCACAGTACCCTTTTGCTTGTACTGAAGAGTCTCGTGGATAATTTTCAGTTTCAGTGGAGCGTCATTTTTTTGTCTAAACATTAAGAAAATTTTATCGTTTGTGCAACTCTTTACACAGATTGAAACATTGACATTACTTGTCCCTTATATATTTGAAATTGTCATATCGGCACTATGTTTTGAAACAATTAATGTTTTGGTGAGTAGAACAGAATTAATGCAAAGGTATAAACAAAAGCAGGTAGCTTGCACAAGATGCACAATTTGTTCTCAGTTTTTATCAGTTTTTGAGATTTTATTTTTGTTCACTTGTTCGGATTTCGAAATGTAGATGGAGCTTTTTATTAACTTTCCATTAGTTCAATAAATTTCGGAAATCGTTGCTTCGAATTCTTGGTATGCAATTTGGCAAAGAAATAGCCCATTTTTCCTCGTATTTTAACAACTGTATATTTTAGTGTTCCTAAAATAGCAATTTTTCGAATATATTTTTGTGGATGAGTTTTTGTCTTCAATTTATATATTTTTATTTACTTTCATCAAAAGTATTTTGCTTGGATTTTGCTGAATCAGACATACTTTCCAGCACTTTGAATATGCTAGTAAAAGAAATTGAAGTTTGGTTGCATCGATGAATGAAAAACTGTGATTGTCCGATCTTTCCTTGCTACAAGAAAACAGATTTTTGCTAGATCTCATCTCAATGAAAAATATCCGGAAACTCCTAGTAATGAAAAATTACTACGAATAAATCATCTGACTTCATTCACTCGAATTCTTTTTTATAAAAGTAAAGTCTCTCTCTCTCTCTCTCTCTCTCTCTCTACAAAAAACAGACAAATCTAAAGGTGGAAAACTGCTTCAAAACAAAAAATTGCTTTTCTAATGAAAGTTTAAGGTTGGAGCATATCAAACCCAACCTTCATCAATAATTTCTCAAAAAGTCGATCGTATTTTAAAATATAATGTGACCACATGGGAGTTTTTCAATGTTACCCACACTAATTTATTAGTATCTCCTATTGATAAGGATTTTAAAAACCAAAAATTTTTTGTTTGGACCATTCGAATAAATTTTGGTGGGGAAAATGTTTTTCTTTTGAAAAATAATCAGATTTATTGTTAAAAACCCATTATTTTCTTGCCTTTACAGGAAACTTCTCCCACGTGCTGCATATTAACTATGCTTTGTTTCTTTACTATTGTGCTCTTCTGACCTATCCTAGATTTTTTTTTGGATTCTAGCTACTTCATGTCTTGCAAAAGCAAGAGCCTTCATTTTGCTTATTCAGCATAAAACATTAAACTATTTTCCTTTGTAGTATCAAACAGTCATGGCTCTCTACATACCTACTGTTTGTTTTTATGGAAAATTTTTATCCAAAGATATCTCCAAAGAATTATCCAAAGAATTTGGAGTCGGAGAACTTCAATTTGTGACAAAGTGTTAGTCATAGAACTTTCGTTTACCACAAAGTTATATTTTTACCACTGTTTTAAAACATTTTTTTCCTTTAAGAAATCAGTGTTCGATAAAATGAAGGATATATAAGACCAAAACTCTTTGTCAACCCTGGATTGCAATAGTTTTTCCTGTCAATCTGTTAAGAGTAATCAAAAATGGTAATGCTTCCCAGTGGAACCAAATTTTGTATCGATTCAGATTTTATAATTGCTCACCACACATTTGATTCTCATCAGATTGTATGTTTCTTACACGCCATTTTATTTTATTTCTCATGAGATGATCTTTCACTATAGTCTTAAATATTATGTTATTTGATTATATCGCACACTCTTATGAAAGCGTAGGATCTTATATGGATTTATGAGACAGATTTTCTGCCGAGACAAGGCTTCTATCGGATAAGACTTTATGTGACAGTGATCTCAAACAAACGCTTCATCAGGTTGCTTTTTATCGCAGACAGTCAGTTAAGTTTTTTTCAACAGTAATGGTCACTCTAATTTTCCTTATCTGGTTAGAATAAAAACTTGCGGATAACTTACGTCGCTTCAAAGCTTTGTTTTGATTCGAGTTGGTATATTATCTACTTCAGTGCTTTGGCTCAGAACACTAGTTGAGTTGAGTTCTTTTTATGCAACCTATTTAACTTTGAAGCTGAAATATTTTTCAGCATTGTTCATCAGAGAGGGTCAAATTTATATCGTGTTTTAACTTCTAAAATCGAAGAAGTTTTATCCTGTAATTTCTGATCAGTTTCAATTTTAGTCAACCGATGCTTAATCTGATAAAAGTTATCTGATAAAAATTGAATATATTTTTGTGGACGGCATTTTTGTGTTCAAATTAAAAATTTTTATTTACTTTTATCAAAAGAATTCTGCTTTGATTTTGCTGAATCAGACATACTTTCCTGCACTGTGAATATGCTAGTAAAAGAAATTGAATGTTTGGTTGCATCGATGAATAGAAACTGTGATTGTCTGATCTTTCCTTGCTACAACAAGACAGCTGTTTGCTAGATCTCATCTCAATGAAAAATATCAGAGAACTCCTCATCAGATCAATGAAAAATAACTATGAATAAATGAACTGACTTCATTCACTCGAAATTTTTTTTAAAAGTTAAGTCTCTCTCTCTCTCTCCCTCTCTCTCTCTCTCTCTACAACAAACAGACAAATCTAAGGGTGAAAAAACTGCTTCAAAATAAAAAAGTGCTTTTCTAATGAAAGTTCAACGTTGGAGCATATCAAACCCAAACTTCATCAAAAATTTCTCAAAAAGTCGATCGTATTTTAGAAGTATAATTTGACCACATGGGTGTTTTTCGATAATACCCACACTATTTTATTAGTATCTCCTATTGATAAGAATTTTAAAACCGAAAAATTTTTTGTTTGGACCATTTGGTTAAATTTTGGTGGGGAAAATGGATTTCTTTGGAAAAATAAATAGATTTATTGTCAAACACTCATTGCTTTCTTTCCTTTACAGGAGACTTCTCCCTCGTACTGCGCATTAGCTTTGCTTTGTTTCTTTACTATTGTGTTTTTCTGGCCTATCCTAGATTTCTTGGTTTCTAGCTACCTCTTGTCTTGCAAAAGCAAGAGCCTTCATTTTGCGTATTCAGCAAAAAGCAATTAACTATTTTCCTTTGTAGTACCAAACCACCATGGCTCTCTACATACCTACTGTTTTTTGTTATGGAAAATTATTATCCAAAAACTCTTCAAAGAATTATCCAAAGAATTTGGAGTCAGAGAACTTCAATTTGTTACAAAGTGTTAGTCATAGAACTTTCATTTATCACAAAGTTATGTTTTTACAAATGTTTTAAAACCTTTTTTTTAGGAAATCAGTGTTCTATAAAATGAAGGACATCTGAGATCAAAACCTTTTGTCAAAACTGCATTGCAATAAATTTTCCTGTCAATCTGTTAAGAGTAGTCAAAAATGGTAATGCTCCCCAGTGAAACGAGATTTTGTAGCGATTCAGATTTTATAAGTGATCAACAAACATTAGATACTCATCAGATATTATGATTTTTTACACTACAGTTTTTTTTAATTATAATGAGATGATCTTTCTTTATAGTCTTAAATATTATCTCATTTGATTCTATCACACACTCATATGAAAGCGTAGGATCTTATATGAATTTATGAAACCGGTTTTTTGCCGCGACAAAGCTTCTATTGGATAAGATCTTATGTGACAGTGATCTCAAAACAAAGGCTGCATCAGGTTGCTTTTTATCGCAAACAGTCAGTTAAGTTTTTTTCAACAGTGACGGTCACTCTATAATTTTACTTATCTCGTTAGAATAAAAACATGCTAATAACTTACGTCCCTTCAAAGCTTTGTTTTGATTTGAGTTTGTGTAATATCTACTTCAGTGCTTTGGCTCAGAACACTAGTTGAGTTGAGTTCTCTTTATGCAACCTATTTAACTTTGAAGCTCAAATATTTTTCAGCATTGTTCATCATAGAGGGTCAAATTTATATCGTGTTTTAACTTACAAAATTGAAGAAATTTTTTTTTGTAATTTCTGATTAGTTTCAACTTTAGTCAAGCGACGCTTAATCAGATAAAATTTATCTGATAAAAGTCGAATATATTTTTGTGGATGACATTTTTGTCTTCAAGTTATATTTTTTTATTTACTTTCATCAATTTATTTTGCTTGGATTTTGCTGAATCAGACATACTTTCCAGCACTGTGAATATGCTAGTAAAAGAAAATGAATGTTCGGTTGCATCGATGAATAAAAAACTGTGATTGTCCGATCTTTCTTGCTACAAGAAATCAGCTGTTTGCTAGATCCCATCTCAATGAAAAATATCAGGAAACCCCTCGTCAGATCCAGGAAAATTTACTATGAATATATCAGCTGACTTCATTCACTCGAATTTTTTATAAAAGTAAAGTCTCTCTCTCTCTCTCTACAAGAAACAGAAAAATCTAGGAGTGAAAATAGTGTTTCAAAACAAAAAATGCTTTTCTAATGAAAGTTCAACGTTGGAGCAAATCAAACCCAACCTTCATCAATAATTTCTCAAAAAATCGATCGTATTTTAAAATTATAATGTGACCGCATGGGAGTTTTTTCAAGGTTACCCACACTATTTTATTAGTATCTCCTGTTGATAAAGATTGTAAAACCCAAACTTTTGTTGTTTGGACCATTCGGTTATATTATGGTGGGGGAAAATGTTATTTTTTTGAAAACTATTTTGATTTATTGTTAAACACTCATTACTTTCTTGCCTTTACAGGAAACTTCCCCCACGTGCTGCATATTAACTGTGCTTTGTTTCTTTACTATTGTGTTCTTCTGGCCTATCCTAGATTTTTTTGGATTCTAGCTATGTCTTGTCTTGCAAAAGCAAGAGCTTTCATTTTGCTTATTCAGCAAAAAACAGTGAACTATTTTCCGTTGTAGTACCAAACAACCATGGCTCTCTACACACCTACTGTTTGTTGTTATGGAAAATTATTATCCAAAGAACTCTCCAAACAATTATCCAAAGAATTTGGAGTCAGAGAATTTAAATTTGTGACAAAGTGTTAGTCATAGAAATTTCATTTATCACAAAGTTATGTTATTACTATTGTTTTAAAACTTTTTTCTTTTATGAAATCAGTGTTTTATAAAATGATGAAAGTCTGAGATCAAAACCTTTTGTCAACCCTGCATTGCAATAGGTTTTCCTTTCAATCTGTTAAGAGTAGTCAAAAATGGTAATGCTCCCCAGTGAAACCAAATTTTGTAGCGATTCACATTTCATAAGTGCTCACCACACGTTAGATTCTCATCAGATTGTATGATTTTTTACATGACGTTATTTTAAAATTCCCATGAGATGATCTTTCACTATAGTTTCAAATATTATCTTATTTGATTCCATCGCACACTCATATGAAAGCGTAGGATCCTATAAGGATTTATGAGACAGATTCGTTGCCGAGACAAAGCTTCTATGGTATATGGTCTTGTGTGACTGTGATCTTGAACAAACGCTGCATCAGGTTGCTTTTTATAGCATTCAGTCAATTAAGTTTTTTTCAACAGTGACGGTCACTCCATAATGTTCCTTATCTGGTTAGAAAAAAAAACATGCAGATAACTTACGTCGCTTCAAAGCTTTGTTTTGATTCGAGTTGGTATATTGTCTAATTCAGTGCTTTGGTTCAGGACACCAGTTGAGCTGAGTTCTCTTTATGCAACCCATTTAACTTTGAAGCTCAAATATTTTTCAGCATTGTTCATCATCGAGGGTCAAATTTTTATCGTGTTTTAACTCAAAAAATCAGAGAAGTTTTATCATGTAAGTTCTGATCAGTTTCAACTTTAGTCAAGCGACGCTTAATCTGATAAAAGTTATCTTATAAAAGTTGAATATGTTTTTGTGGATGACATTTTTGTCTACAAATTATATTTTTTTGTTTACTTTCATGAAAATTATTTTGCTTGGATTTTGCTGAATCATACATATTTTCCAGCACTGTGAATATGCTAGTAAGAGAAATTGAATGTTCGGTTGCATCGATGAATAAAAACTGTGATTGTCCGATCTTTCCTTGCTACAGGAAAACAGCTGTTTGCTGGATCAAATCTCAATGAAAAATATTACAGAATTCATCTTCAGATCAATGAAAACTGACTATGAATAAATCAACTGACTTCATTCACTCGAATTGATTTTTAGAAATGTAAAGTCACTCTCTCTACAAAAACAGACAAATCTCAGGTTGAAAAAACTGCTTCAATACACAAAAGTGCTTTTCCTAATGAAAGTTCAACGTTGGAGTAAATCAAAACCAAACTTCGTCAATAGTTTCTCAAAAAGTCGATCGTGTTTTGAAAATCTAATGTATCCGCCTGTGAGTTTTTCAATGTTACCCATTCTATTTGTTTAGTTTCTCCTATTGATAAGGATTTTAAAAGACAAACATTTTTTGTTTGGAAATTTCGGTTAATTTTTGTTGGGGGAAAAGGTTTTTCTTTTGGAAAATAATTAGATTTATTGTTAGACATCAATTACTTTCTTGCATTTACACGAAACTTCTCACACATGCTGTATCTTAATTGTGCTCTGTTTCTGTTTTTTGTGTTCTTCTGGCCTATCCTAGTATTTTTGGGATTCTAGCTACGTCTTGTCTTTCAAAATCAAGAGCCTTGATTTTGATTCATCAGCAAAAGACAATCAAACTGTTTCCTTTGTAGTTCCTGAGGTCTCACCAAAAACCATGGCTCTCTACAAAGCTACTGTTTGTTGTTATGGAAAATTAGTATCCAGAGAACTCTCATTTACGGAAATTTGGGAGTCAGAGAACTTCAATTTGTGACAAAGTGTTAGTCATAGAATATTCATTTATCACAAAGTTATGTTTTTACCATTGTTTTAAAACTTTTTTCTTTCAGGAAATCAGTGTTCTATAAAATGAAGGACATCTGAGATCAAAACCTTTTGTCAACCCTGCCTTGCAATAGGTTTTCCTGTCAATCTCTTAAGAGTAGTCAAAAATGGTAATGCTCCCCAGTGAAACGAGATTTTGTAGCGATTCAGATTTTATAAGTTATCAACAAACCTTAGATACTCATCAGATTTTATGATTTTTTACACGACAATTTTTTTTTAATTCTAATGAGATGATCTTTCCTTATAGTCTTAAATATTATCTTATTTGATTCTATCACACACTCATATGAAAGCGTAGGATCTTATATGGATTTATGAGACCGATTTTTTGCCGAGACAAAGCGTCTATTGGATAAGATCTTATGTGACAGTGATCTCAAAACGAAGGCTGCATCAGGTTGCTTTTTATCGCAGTCAGTCAGTTAATTTTTTTTCAACAGTGACGGTCACTCTATAATTTTCCTTATCTCGTTAGAATAAAAACATGCAGATAACTTACGTTGCTTCAAAGCTTTGTTTTGAGTCGAGTTGGTATATTATCTACTTCAGTGCTTTGGCTCAGAACACTAGTTGAGTTGAATTCTCTTTATGCAACCCATTTAACTTCGAATATTTTGCAGCATTGTTCATCAGAGAGGGTCAAATTTTTATCGTGTTTTAACTTATAAAATAGAAGAAGTTTTATCATGTAAGTTTTGATTAGTTTCAATTTTAGTCAGGCGACGCTTAATCTGATAAAAGCAATTTAGCTTGACATTTTTGAAATCTTACACTACAATGATTCTGGAATTACTTGGGCTGTTAAACACGTATGTGATTTTCGCTGAGTATGCATGTCATTTTTGCTGTCTTGAGGTTCTAAACCATCCAGAACTGACAAATATGAACTGAAAAAGATTTTATTCATGCTGAGTTATATGGTCGTCAAGTTACTAAAGACTCCATGTTATGAATAGGGTCGTCCAGAGCATTTTATGGTGGTCAACCTGGGTCTGAAAAAGTAGGGCGTCTTCGGCTCCTGTGAATTGAAAGGGGGCCGTTGCAGGACAAAGACACTTGCCCCGTAAATGTTTTTTTGTTAGTTTTCCATCTTAAGGCTCTATCCTACCACATGATTAATTCGAATTTTCCCAAATTTAACCACACATGAGTATGAATCTTTAAAGGATTTAATTTTTATGTCAACTTTGAGAAATGTTTCCTCCAATGAATTTTAAACAAAGTTTTTATACAAGTTTTTGTAACAGCTGAATTGATATCGAAAAGTATTAATTACTAAAGCTGATCATTACAAACAAACCTGGTCAGTAGAAAAGCAATTGTCAGATTTTTGTTTCTGCTGGCATTCTGTCGGACCTTCCACAGACGAAATGCCACGAGAGAATACAAAGACATGCACATAATAGCCGGAACGAGGAAGAAAATAAAGCCATCATAAATGAACCGAGTTATGAAGTCCGCGTAGAAGGACTTGTCGCAATCTTTCGGATTGTAATTGGTTAAGAACGTGGGAATGAAAGCTGCAGTGATTAGCCCGACCACCAATAGAGTCAAATATGCGCAAAAAATTTGTCGGTTTTTGTTTGTGAGGATTTGTTTTGACCAGGCTGAGTGGCAGACAAGAAGATATCGTTCTACTGCTATTATTAGTAAACAGGGAGCAGTGCTACAATTGGGCAGTTTTTGTAAAGCATTCAACCGTAGAGTAATACTTCTGACTTTAAATGTTCTTTTTGTCATCGGCGTGACTTGAATGGTCCGTCATACCAGTCAATCAATCAGTATTTTTTGATTTTGAATTACTAAGAGTTCTAGTATGTTCTGACTAAAAGTTTCTTTCTCTTTAGTTATTCTTCTCACTATTTTATACAGATTCAGGCCAGTTTTTCTGCAACTCGTAATATTAACAGTTAACTCTCTCGTTGAAAAATGTCATTTTCCAGTTTAAATGCAGTTAATTCAGTTGAGAAGTGTAATTCAGCTCTTAGATATAAAACTTCGAGCTGTATATCAAAACTTAGATATAAAGAGTTTTCTGATCTGCACAGTGGTTACCTTTTTTGGCACTCATAGAAAAAAATCGATTGTCGTAAGATCAGTCGACTCGGTCAACGTAGGAATTTTTGTAGCCAAGGTTTTTGTATTATCAAATTGATATAAAGCAACGTATTACCATAAAGCAACGTAAAAGTACTAACGTCCAAAGTAACAAGCGAGACTTGGACGGCAGGGTTTTTTGATGCTCTCACGGGTTTCTATCTGATGTTACTGACGTCAAAATCGGTTCATAATCGGTCAACAATCGTCTATTAAAAAAATTGGTCAAAAATTGTCTACTTAAAACATTTAAGCCGAAAACCACCGTAATCGATTCTGGATGGTTAAATTTCGTTTCATTACTCGGTAACATCCTCCGGCCTGGAAGAAGATGTTGGGAAAACTAGCGCAAATTTTATACGCGGGCGGACAAGTGAGACGGTCAACGTACGCAAAGCGGAGGAGCGTGCAACGCTGTCGGAACTGTAACGGAGTTCAGTGATCCGAGCATTAGGATAGTAACCCCTATGGTTGGTTTCCTCAACAACCAAAACCAAGTCACCGGTCGTATGGGGTTGCTCGGCAGGCGTCTGCTACTAAGAACGTAGGTTCAACGTCGTACGTACTCTTTGATCAAGCATGACCAAATAAACTTAGCATACGACTGCGCACGGGCGTAGCGTTTGCGATGGTTTAAATCATTATCGCCAACGAGAGAGGGGATGCCGTTAGAGTATTCTCCAACAGGACGTGATTGAGCGTCAAAGCGTGCAAAACGTTGGGATCGGCGCTTACGGGCGTTAGCGGAAGTGAATTAAGAGCCTGCTCCACGAGACAAAAAGTAGTTTGCAGCAACTCATCCGTGAGGCCACGTGTGTCAAGAATAGTATATAGCACGCGTATGGAACTGCGCACGAGCCTTTTGCGGTGAGCCGGGTGGATCAATCCTCCACTTTATACGTTTGTGAGCGAGCTCAGCTGCAATGTTGTCAATGTTCCAGTTTTCGACACCTTCTCTCCGCTCCAATAAAAAAGGTGCCATTGTCCGACCAAATTATGGCAGGTGTACCCCTACGTGATGCAAACTGCTCAACTGCCATAACACAGGAACTGGTGTCCATGTATATATATATCTTAACATGGACGGTGCGAGTTGTAAGAAAAGTGAAGAGGTATCCCCAACTTTTTTCAGTAGTAGCAAACAGTTACCTTAAGCGGCCCAAAGTAGTCAACGCCAGTGATTGTAAAGGGAGGAGACCGGTTTAGGTAAGTCAGATATGTCTGGTTGCATAGCTGCAGCTTGGAATTCTCTGCTACTCAAGCAGTGCCCTTTCTTTGATGGATCGCAATGATGATCTTTGTTTCAGTACGGTATATTGTTCCTGTACAGTCGATCGTAGCTTTGCAACGCCCTGGTGGTATTGGGCACGTTCAAAGAAAAATTTTACAAACGGGTGACGTGCATCTACGATGATTGGGTAGTTTACGTTAAAGCCAACTTTCATTAACCGCTTGATGCGGCCAGAGGAATTGATTAGTCCATTTGGATTAAAAAACGGCGAATGAGGAGCTATTCGGCTGCTCTGTTGAACAGATTTTTTGTCATAACGATCTTTTTATCCAATTAAAAGGACTTTCCTGGCACCAAGTACTAGAAAAGATGTTGGGCTTCGTCAAGCCAAGGGGACTAGTAGTTTTGCTATCGAGTTTACGTTAGCCGGCATTTTTAGGCAAATATAGGAGAAAGTATGCAGCAATGTGCAAATACTTTTTACAAGATCTAAACCTATCAAATGGGAACATTTATTTTTACTTGTATTAGTTAAAAAGCGGATCTTTAACGCAACTGCTTAGTTGCAAAACGTCAGCGGACATTCCACGCGTGCGAGCGTTAGCTGGATTATCCTTCGTTGCGACGTGATTCCCTTGTTAAACCACGCTATACACCAAAAGTCTGCAATTGCGGTTTGCGACAAAGGTTGGCTGCTTTTCATTAGATATAATCCATTGAAGAACCTTCGTGCTGTCAGTCCACATGAATACTTGGTTAGTAGTTGCAATAAGTGCCTGCGTATTTTCCCTTTTCAGTCGTGAGTCAAGTACAACTGCTTGTATTTCCAGTTTTGGGATGTTAATCACTTTCATTGGAGCCACACCTGCTTTTCCAATTCGAATGCAAGCTATGTTTTGTCCGTGCCCGCAGAAGTTTTTACTTGGCCTGCAGGCATGCTACGGCAGTAGAAATGTCCTGGGAACTATCACCGAACATAAGCAAATCTAGATTATCAAAACGTCCACTAAACTAACTTCGACGAATCTTAATGTTTTCAGGCTTCCCTAAGTCTGCATTCCAAACTACAATTTTTCAAACCATGCAATGTGGGACCTCATTATCCTATTGTCGTTCTAGGACAAGCGAGATGTCCTTTAAGAGCACTCCAGCACCAGCAGTAAACAGCGCATCAATACCAATGGGGTCGAAACTTTTGAGATTTTCGAGATAAGAGTTAGAACAAAGCACTGCGTGGGTAACTCGATAAAAGAGCAGCTGGTATTTGTACTCACAACTAAGGTTTGAATAGTGTGGTCCCGTTTTATCCGGAGCCAAGAATCCTTGCGGCAAGAAACAAAACTTTTGCCTCAGTAGAACGAGGCGGACCATCAATTCGATCAGCCAGATTTGTCACATTGCTTACAAATTTGCTAAGCTTGAACCTGCCCAGATGAAGTAGATGTACCAATTCCTTCGGCCTATTGATGGCTTTCACAGGAGACTCCATTGAGTTAAGGTAACCGTCCATGTAAATGTGTCAGGAACGGCTTTTGCAGGGTCGGGTTGAAACATGGCATTGATTCTCGCAGCGCGTTGTAGTGCATAGTTGGTGCAAGTTGTGGAGTTCTTAGCTCCGAGGACACGGAGCGAGTACTGATAGACTACAAAGTTATTTGTGGGGTCTTTCCTCCACAAAATTGAAAAGATTGTGGATCTGATTGTATTGAGCTAACCTGTAGAAACGTTCCCTTGATGTCGGCAGAGACGGCCTATGGTTGTTGGGGGAAGCGGAGAGGTACATAATTGAAGGTTTGATTTAAATCAATGCCAGTGAGTAAGCACTGATAAACAGGGCATCGTGACATTTTGCTGCTACATTGAGCACCTTTCACACCTTACTCGGTTTTTCCGGGTTTGCAAACGGATGTTGAGTTAGGTACCGCTCTTTGTCTGACCGGTTCTCAACCTCGTGAGCGTTCGGAACCTCTGTTGCGTATTAGTTAAGTAAATCCTCCAAGATGTTACTATCGTACTTCTTCATAAGGTCTTCATCCTCGGCCAGTCGTTTTACAGGAGACCTGAGTTGCACATTGAAGGAGAATAATTATTTGGTGGCTTGTTGTTGTCTGCCGTCCAAAACAGTCCGACGGTGTATCTCAGGCCATTGTGTACGGTGGTATTGTCAAAGGTTTCCTGAGCCCATGCATCTGCTGCATATCGCGAGACAACCTGTCACTTTGAACCAACGATTCAATGTCGTACCATGACAAAACCTGGCTTGCAATTTCGTTGTCTTGTTCACTATTCACTTTAAAGCGCGTTGAGATTAAAAACGAACTCGATGGTAACGGACCGCTTAAAACCCAACCTATGTTGAGATTCTGTCCATTTCAATGTCTTTTTAGGAATAAATAATATAATCGACCACGGATAAGTGTGATATATCCCTTGCAGCGCCTGTATATTCGTTATATCTGAGCCGACATTCACTTTCTTTCACGATGGGTTGATGATAAACAGTTCAAAGTTCTGATGCTCACTTGTTTTCTTTCTACCGCGTACATATACACTTGACAGTTAGTTTTAGTGGTCTACTGTGCAAACCGAGTCTGTCTGTGACACTACCGGACACCAAACTGTTACAGCAGACGGTATCACACATGACTTTTGCTTTTATATATAAACCGGATAAATTGACCGAATTCAGTCACCAAAAGTACGCCAAAGTCACTAACAGATTACAGCGTTTTGGTCTTATTTGGGGTCAGTTTAATGTTAGTTGCTTTGGTTTGAGCTGTAAAAACAGATGGCTGATTATAAGGGACATATGTAAAGGTTTTGGATGAAAAGATGCTATCTGCTCCATGCAACAGCATATTATGCAAAACTATAGCATCCTTCTGCCCAGAATTTTCCTGGTTGAGGACACTGGCCGGATGTGTGCTTGTCCCGTAAGCAGGGAGAGGATAGTTTATTTTCGGCAACAAGCTCAGCGCATTGTGTGGGACTTTTCTCTTTGAAGACCTTGCATTCCCACAGGCGTTGATTGCCCTTGCAGGCGACGCAACGCGAGTTAATTGGCGTCAACGATGATGGAACTTGCTGTCTGGGCTCCCTTTGTTGCGTATTTGCTGTAAAAAACTTTCGAAGGAACTTTATTCTTGACTGCTGAAGTGTTATTATGTTTTGGCATTGTTGAAGTTTGGTTCATAAGATCATGTGTCTCAGCTTTTTTTTTTCAGCCTTTTTCATTAACATCTCTCAGGTTTTTCTCTCAGCCCCCGTGCTTTTTGACAGAAAAAAATGACCAAGACTGTTTACGTTTGGTGGTACCTTCTGTACCGCTTGTTCGAGAAGGAAAGCGGTCTTCAAGTTGGCTTCATATGACAGTGACTTGAAAACTCCAACAAGGCTGAATTTTGCTACAGAAAAGTTTTTGCTAATATCACCACTGCGCTTTCTGAGGGGTTGAAAGTTATTTAGTTTAACCAAGTGAGAACTTACGACAGCTTGTGGCTGGCCAAATTTACGTTTCGTAAATCCTTTTTCATTAAATCACAGTACGCAAAATCATATTTCAATTTTTGCTTTACCAGTGCCGAGGGTTTTAAGGGAGGTCAACTTTACGTCATCGGCGAGAAACTAGCGCTTTTGAATTGACTATGCCACTCATATCACTATTAGGGTTCAATATTAAACTGTTCAGGTTTCCACTTGGGCGAAAGAATGTTCTGGCTTGTTATTGCACCAGCCTATTCCCTAATCATGAGTGCATTGTTTGGTATCATGAATATTGTTTGTATGGAGTAGCTGGAGCAAACACCTGCGTGCCATTGCAAATCAACAGGGGTTGGGCCAACGTAACCATGTAATGATTCAAAAACCGGAGTAAGCGAAAGCGGCTAAGATTTTGTTGGTGGTTGCGATTTGGTTTTCTTGATGTAAGCCGGATGGAGACTGCATATCAATTAATAGGGGAAAAATCTGATGGACTTGTGGCAGAACATTACTTGTCGGTGGTATATTGTTTGTTTGTTCTTTTGGCGGCGCATTATTAACATTGGCAGGTAGGTCGATTGATTACCTGTGCTGTGTGAGAACTCAAAGACTCATTTTTGGGCTCAAGTTGTTGGCTAAAAGCAATAATTAGCTTATTAGGGGCAGAAGAAGCAGCGGAGCGAAGGACTGTTGGTACTTCAAAAGTTTTAGGACGGTGACGGTACGAATCGGTGTTATTGGGCAATAATGGTGCGCCGCTTAGATAGTTGTTTTGAAAACTATGTGGGACGAGAGTTTGATTATTCAAAGAAGATCATGGAATGGTAGCGCTGAGGTTCGGTGCGAATACAAGAATTGAGTGGGGAGGAGCATCAGTAAATATGAGTTCTGCATTGTGCGATTGGCTAATTGCGCTGGGAACGGCGCGGGAGCGAAAGGGAGCTTTTGTTTCAGGGGATGGAACGTTAGTTGTCGAAAAAGGAAGGAGAGTGGCGTTTGGGGCTCATGATACAAATTTTAAATGTTGTCGGGGACATGTACGTTCTGCCGAAGTTTTCTCAGGCAGACTTGACCTTTCATGTCTTCTGCCTTGCGAACTATGAAGTTGTGCATGTGGAACAAACTAACAATTGTTTTTAAATTACTTGCGGTGCGAATGGCTGTTGTAAAACGGGCTGTTGAGCTGGAGGTGACGAAACCCCTGGGGCGTGTACAGAAGGTGGGTGACTGTCTGTGGTTTCTTGGGTAGTTATGCTTGGAAGCGCCATGCATCGGTGCGCCTGGTACAACACTGTTCATTAGCGGCAGCCAAAAAATTATCAAATGTAGTATAGTAAGGACCGAGTTGCCGTAAGATGTCATTGCTTAGAATGTAAATGCCTCGAAAAATTTTTGGAAACGAGTGTCTGAAATTTCAGTGTTCTGATCTTTCTCTGTTTTGCCGTCGTTGTGGCCAGGGCGTTGTGGAGTATCATTTGTAAACTTGGTTCACCATTTTGGTCATGGAAGTTATAGCTTAGCGAAAATGAGGCGTCGATTCAAATTTGGTCACTCAAGTTGCCGTTCGTCCTTCTCCCGTCGCGCTGCGCGTATAGCATTCAGCGCTCCACTTCTGTTTATGTTGAGTGGTTTTTTGCTCGACCATCTTTTCTGCTCTTTGGGCTGGGTGTTTTGCAGAATTTCGACAGTGTGGTCTTTCTGGGTGCCTTTTGTGTTTGGTCTGTTTTGCGTACATTATGCTTTGTTTGGAGTGTGCGTGTAATAGATAGCTGTTTGCAGTGATAATTCTGTTGATTTTTTGAAGTAATAATATCGTGATGTTCAATAGTCTTGATCAAAAAGTCAAAAAATTGTACGATGCTACATCGGACCGTGAAGCTGAGTCGCACACTATTGATGAAGATATCTTTCATTATATAAAAATCAGAGTAGGCGAATCAAAGTTGAATGCCTAGCAACAAATGCAACGATGTTTTCATGACTTGTAGACACAAATGGGGACTTTATTGCGCTCGATGGAATAACAGATGATCCAAGCGCACTTGTTCTTTCAATACAGTCAATTACTTGGAGGCAATGACAACTAAGAACCACAAAATCCTTACTTTAGCATGAAACTACATCATTTCTGCTGATGATAAAGTACGTGCGTTTCATGAATCGAGAGCTTCCATTCGCTCAAAAGTCTCCTCACAACTGGCCTCGTCAAAACTTCTAGTCAACGTAAACATTATTAGGTGACTACCAAAATGAAGAGAGATGAGGTTGAAATACAAAATTAAGCTGCAATCAGACTCACTAAACAGAAAAACAAATAGAATTAGATTAACTTCAGGAAAACAACTTGAAACTGTTGACCGAAGTAACTCTGAGAGAGTTTGAATTGCTGGACGGCGTTCCCAAAGGTAGCCAGATTGAAACAACTGCAATTGCTAGTAGCTCGATGAGAGGTAAAAAAGTTGTCAATTTTGCTGAAAAAGCTGAAAAATTGATTGTGGTGGAATTTGTCACTTAAATTTATCTCACAAAACTCTTCTGCAAAGAACTAATAAACATTTCGGTTTTGACTTACAGATCTGGGCTTGTAATGATCTGCTATCAAAACTTTGATTGGCACTTCTTTTCCGATTGCAACCAGTAGTTGTAAAATCGTATTGGCCCTATGCAAGTTGATGTCCATGGCTCGCGGATCAGTATGCAAGTAGTCCTATGCAAGTTCACGTCCATCAATCACGGATTGTTATTATTATTTGGATTTTAACCAATCCCTTTTCAATTCACGGGCATCATTATGTACGGTACATGGGCCACTGTAGTTGACAGTGTTGCAAAATAGCGTGGGAACGAAAGCCAACACCAAGGGTAAGCACTCAAGAGCAACATATATAATGTCCCATGCAATTTATCCATTGTATGGGTTTTTCATTATTGTGGGCTTCAACTTGTGAAATTATTTATGGGGACATCTCTGTGAGCTCGGAACAAAGCGACAAACTGGAGTCCGACGAGGACTGGAAAATAAAAAAAGCACACTTGAGAATAAAACAAATAATTCTCGCGGCACCATAATAAAGATGCAAACACTCTTGCGAAGTTTTAATTTGATCGTCCAAATCAATGTATTATGAAATCGTTATAAAGCAACGTATTACGGTGAAGCGACGTAAAAGTATAGTCTGTCCCATAAAGTTGAAATAAGCGAACGTTCGAAATACGCCAAAAACATGCAATTGAGCATCAGTGTGCTCATTTGAATGTCAATATTTTCTCCATTAAGTTTCGCTTTCATTATCTGTTTCTACATGTTTTAAATTTGAACTTTGACCTTTGAACTCTAACCTGTGTCTGAAACGTTCGCTTATTTCACTTTTATGGGACACGCTATACTAACTTCCAAAGTAACAAGCGAGACTTCGACGGCAAGGTTTTTGCAATACTTTTTTGCCCATTTTTTATCTGATGCTACTGAGGTCAAAATCTGTTCATAATCGGTCAAAAATCGTCTAAATAACCTAAAAATATTAAGCCAAAAACCACCGCAAGTGGTACATATCTTGGTTACATTTACTTATTTTAGGTTAAACTTTTTCTAACCATTTTACGTATATTAGAACGTATTTTATTCTTATTTGTAACGATTTCTATACGTACTTGTTACTTAAAAATACTCGATTCTGAGTTAGAGTTCGACCAACTAAAATTGAGGTGTTTGAACACAATTCTATGGAAACGAAAAATCGAAAAATGTTTGTACCCAATAATATCTAATTTCTGACAATTTATGAAGAACATAAAGCATATCAGGCTCAACCTGAACTTCGCTTAAGATTTTACTTTCGAGTGATTAAGTCAATATTCTAGCAAATCGCAACAATTCTCATTTTTTAAAAACAAAAATTTCGAAGCTTTGTGATCAAAATCATATAGTGCCAAAAAATGATAATTTGAAAACATCTGACAATGTTTATATGAAAAAAAGATCTTCAATTAACTCTTATCGCGTTGGGTTCGTTTAAACCAGAAAACTTTATTGCGTTTGCGTTTAAATTAGTGTACACTTCCCGGGTTGACCCCATAATTCAAAAAGTTATAAAATTACAACTTCATATTATGGCTTATATGAAAAGTTGTAATCATAGAACTCTCATTGTATGAAAGTTGTAAAATAACAAACTTTTAAAGAAATCTTGAAGAGGGCTAAAACAATGCAAAATTAGTGTGTTTCAAAAAATTAAATAAAAAAAAATCGAAAAAATTATTTTTCAGTGATACCGTATTTATGGAAAAGTTGTAGTCATAGAACTTCATAAAAAAATTTTTTTTTGAATCCTAAGATGTAGAAATCGTAAGTTAAAATTTTACCAATCTTTAAAAACTTTTTTGAATTATGAAGTCAATGGTCCATAATATGAAAGTTCTATGATTAAAACTTTTGGTCAGCCCGGGTTATTAAAAGGGTGTTTTTTTTTCGTAACAGTGTTTTCTCAGACATTTTTGAAAAACTAATAATTATTGAGAAACTAAAATTTTTTTAGTTGAAAACAAGAAAAAGTATTGAAGTAAACGTAGATAAGTCTGCTCTTAGTTATATTATTCGTGCATTCTGATGCGTTTTCTTGTTTTACTGTTCCAAGTTTTGTTTTCTTTGGAGCACTGTTTAGGTTCGGTTTCGTACCGAGCTACATCAGTGTTCCAATACTCCTGCCCGGCCCGGAATGAAAAAGAATTTATGGTGGCAAACACTTCTTCAAATAAAATGTCAACAGGTTTATAGACATTTTTAGAAAACAATGTAGTTTTTGTCACTATTGTCAACTTTTGTCAATTTATATATATAATCGAAATATATCGTCCCAAAATCTCCTTAAGGACTTGCCCTAGTTTTTGAAACGTTGTATTGAACGCTGAAAAATCTATAATAGTTGGTTGCTCGCCGCATTTTTTTCAAATTGGCCGTTTTTCCCCTAGCAATCCATATAAAAACGGTGTTTGAAAATTTCGCCATATAATCATTTTTAAACTGAGGGCGCTGAATGGAATTGTTAGTGATATGGTTCACTAAGTAATAAAATCATTGATTAACAAACTGAAAGTATCTCAATAGAATTTTTTATTTTCTATTCAGAAGTAAAGTTCAAACTCAATTTATTTGTAACTAATTTTGACTTCATCATAGGGAAAAAATTCGAGCGTCCTTTAAGCGCATTTGATTTGTGATTTTATGATGAATTGTTATCATCACTGATTTACAAAAGTTACCTGCCCGAAACGCTTGTCTAATCGCGTTTTCGATGGGTTTCGTACCTTGGGGTATGATTAATGTCTGAAGAAAAAAAGATTTCATTTGAAAAACCAAAAACAGCCCTGTAGTCGTTTGCAATATCCAGAACGAACTCCTGAGCACATTTTAACAGTGGAGGGTCTTCTCCGAGCCAAGTTGAGCGATATGCCTGTGCAATTCCTCCATTGAGATGGAAATTGCCCTCTTCAGTTTTGTCACGAACGAGGACGTCCTGAAGACTCTTGAATGCGAGACAGATTCCACAAGTGATTAGATCACAGAGTGACTGGAATGCGATTGGGAAGTACTGCCATTTCCTCACTTTCTCCACCAAACAGATAATGCTGAGGAAATACAAGTTGATCACGGCACATCCGGAGGCCATCAATAGCTGAAACGGAGACTAGTTATAGCTGGCCTCCCAAATTAGAGATCCAAGACCGAAAGGCCTCTGATCAGAATCAACGCAACTCCCAACAAAACTATTGGGCCTCACATTTTTTTTTGTTTTTGTAGACGGAGTTTCATCGATAATACTTTTAAAAGTCATTTTTGTTGAGGACTGCCTGATCAATGTCATTTCGGTCTAAGCTAGAACCCACCTCCAGTTTGTGAATAGATCACGCTCCAAAACTATTCGCGACAAAAAATATCACACAATATTATGCTCGATCAAACTGTGCTATTAGAGGACCATGAAAAAGATTAAAGTATGGCCAAATTAAACGCAGCTTGAAAATTGAATGATCAAAATATCCAATACCAGGCACACTACGAAATGAAAGAGGATACCAAAGTCAATGAAATCACAAGTCTTTTTAAACTCAGCCTGGACCTAGCAACGGATCCTTAGAAGGGGAGATCTAATTCAAATAACCATAAAAACGACGAAGTCACGAAAAAGTCCAGTAATGCATATTAAAGTGCAACATTTCGGTTGTTTTTTAAAGCGTTTAGGGTTTATGTTATTCAAAACAAAAAGATCTACTGACACTGTCATTTATTTACATAATTATTAGACATTGGTTAACATCTTTTAACTATCTGATGAAAGTGGCGAAAATAATAACACCAAATTTGCTGTAAAAATACTGAGAATGCCGTAGTACCATTTCAACATTATGTCAAAACACCCTTTGAATTGAATAAAGACTGAGTTTTTTCTCCAACTTTTTATTTGTCTTTCAGATTAGCACTTTTATGAAATCGGTTCTTCTTTCCATTTGATCCTATGCATTAATTCATTCTGTTAAAAGGTTTAAAATTTCGTTTCGTTTCAGCTTCATCTTTCTCCGCTAGGAGAAATATTACGAAAAAAAACAGGACAAGTTATAATTCAATGAATGAGAAGAAAATACTATCACAGATGTTGATATTGCAAAGAAACTCTAAAAACTCAAACCAAGTCTATGGATACCGACGAAAAATGGTTTGAAATAAAAACAATTTTTAGTTTTTAAAATTGTGTTTCAGAATGTTAAAAAAATGTTTTGATTTTCGACGAAAAACAAAAATTGACACTCACAAAAATTCACTGTACTGAAACCACCGTGGACCAACATAAAACGATTTGATACCTAAAAACTAAAAACTAGTGTACAATTTTTGTGAATTATTTTCTGAAAAAAATTGTCTTCGTTAACTATATTAGGAATCTAGCAAAAATTGACCTTATTTATAATTTCTCTGCCTAATAGCCACAGATTTCGAGACCGCAGGAAATAGCTTTCAAACTCTTTCAGAAAAAAATCCCAAAACCGTTGATCTTCCTGAAGAGGACAATTTTGGATTATGCCAAAACAAGCGAAAACCGAGGAGTTGTGAGATGCCCAATTTAAAATTTTTCCTTTCCAAGAAAACTGATGATGGCACATTCTACAGGACACAGCCTGGGTATAACACACCTCAAGTATCATGAAATGAAAAACGTCAAAAAGATTCACGATATAAATTGATAACGTGATTGCAAGAAAACCGATAGCCGCATACTATTTGTTCTCAGATTTCATTTTTTATTCATACTTAACAAATTTATGCTTGAAGCAGTAGATATGAATTATTTAGCGTCAGAAAAGCCCATTATTGTCTTTATATTGCTCACATTATGTTTCATTCATATTGGTAAAATAAAGCCAGGCTGGAAAAGAAAAAATTTGAAACATTGTATCTATCAATTAGTTGCTAAATAACGAATTGGAATTAAAATGCACTGCATTAACTGGCGAGAATGTTGAAACGCTCAACTTTAGTCAGGGAAAACAGCTGTGATAGGCAAAAGTTAGGACAGAGGAATTTTAACAATCCCGGACCGAACTCCAAGTTTATATCAGTACTAGGCAAGTCTAAATCCAAGTCTTATTTAGGTTTCCAGTACTGGGCAAGTCTAAATACAAGTCTTACAAGTCTGGCAAGTCTTAACCAAGACTTGGATAACACTTGGAAGTTGATTCCCAAGTCAAAACCAAATTTTCAAAAATTTTCGAGTGAAATTTTTGAATTCGAAAAAATTTCGCAATGTGCCACGATTTTTGCATTTTCACATATGCACTTTCTCGGGGCACCTGACAACTGATACCAGCTGATACCAAATGACCCGGCGACTTAGGAAGGTGAAACAGGGCGACCCGGGAAGCTGACACAGGGCGACCAGAGGCCATATGGGGCCGTTTTCAGCCGTTTTCAGGTGTTTCTGAGCCGTTTTCAGCCGTTTTTCAACCATTTTGTGCCGAATTTTAGCCGAAAATCGACATATATTTCAGATCTTGAAATGTCTGGGTATTCGAATTGAGGAAAAGTTATGAAGAAGACTGTGAGGGTTCCCATGCAGTCAAGGGGCCCAGTGTTACAAAGTTGTGTTGATAATAGTGCGAATCTGTCACGAAATATGGGTCAAAATGGGGACGAAAATGGGCATATGACAGTGCCAGTGCCGGTGTACAGATTGTCACAAGAACCAGTCCTGCCCTCTGTTAATTAGCATTGTATCAGTGTATCATGGGCATGCGGCAGGGCATACCATGGGATATTTTGGTGGCATACGGGCATTTGGGCTAGATTAATATGGTCTAATTACACGGTGCTCACTACCTTTTTTCTCATCAACCAGTAATCCAAATTTAATGTGCCATATAAAGTTTTAAAGTTTAGATAATAACGGTCTCAATGAGCTATGTCCCGTTTAATTTGACCCAAAATTGATGGAGTTATTAAAGATCTGGCGTTGTGACACCCGAAAATCTGAGGTATGCCCGATGGCCCATCGTTAATAACTTTTTTATTGAGTGATTCGATCTGGATGAGTTTTTGATATGAGTAAGCCTATTATCTGCTCTAACAAACAATATATGTGCGAGCTTGATTGGTATCAATTTGGTAGAGTTATTAAAGATCGAATTCGAGGTACCTTGTGTGTATGTAGGTCGATTTAGGCGGTGCTCACTACCTAATTTCCCATCAACCAGTGATCCAAATTTAATATGTTATATATAGTTTTGAAGCTTAGATAATAATGGTCTCAATGAGCTATGTCCCATTTAATTTGACCCAAAATTAATGGAGTTATTAAAGATCTGGCGTTGTGACACTCGAAAATCTGAGGTATGCCCGATGGCCCATCGTTAATAACTTTTTTATTGAGTGATTCGATCTGGATGAGTTTTTGATATGAGTAAGCCTATTATCTGCTCTAACAAACAATATATGTGCGAGCTTGATTGGTAGCAATTTGGTAGAGTTATTAAAGATCGAATTCGAGGTACCTTGTGTGTATGTAGGTCGATTTAGGCGGTGCTCACTACCTAATTTCCCATCAACCAGTAATCCAAATTTAAAGTGTTATATATAGTTTTGAAGCTTAGATAATCATGGTCTCAATGAGCTATGTCCCATTTAATTTGACCCAAAATTAATGGAGTTATTAAAGATCTGGCGTTGTGACACTCGAAAATCTGAGGTATGCCCGATGGGCCATCGTTAATAATTTTTTTTGAGTGATTCGATCTGGATAATTTTTTGATATGAGTAAGCCTATTATCTGCTCTAACAAACAAAATATGTGTGAGCTTGATTGGTATCAATTTCGTGGAGATATTAATGATCGAGCGCGAGGTGCTTTGTGTGGATATGGATCTCCCACATAAACCCCCAACCCCACTACATCAACCCCCCCCACATCAACACCCCCAACATCACACCCCCACACCAAGCTCATGTGTGCTAACTAAATTAATAGGTCTCAACTAGTTGCGTACTAATTTCACTCAAAAAAAATGAACGAGCGCAAGGTAACATTGGTCGACTTGGGTCAACTTGCCTTCTACTCGCAGGCCGGTTTTTCGCAAACCACTGACTCAATTTAAGAGTCATATATATGGTTATAAAGCTTATTTCAAGGCGGTTCAAATGCGCCATGTTTGGTTCCGATTGGTTTAGTATTTCGGTAAATATTAATGATTTAAGACTCTGTACCCCGAAAAAATTGGTCACGCCGAGTGCTCGTTCGTTAATAACTTTTTGTTGAGTGAATTTTTTCGGCTCAAAATTTGATATGATTGATCTCATTATGTGTGCTAACTAAATTAAAAGGTATCAAACCGTTGGGTACTAATTTCACGAAAAAATTCATGAACGAGCGCAAGGTAACATGGGTCGACTTGGGTCAACTTGCCTTCTACTCGCAGGCCGGTTTTTCGCAAACCACTGACTCAATTTAAGAGTCTTTTATATGGTTATAAAGCTTATTTCAAGGTGGTTCTTATGCGTCATGTTTGGTTCCAATTGGTTCAGTATTTTGGTAAATATTCATGATTTCAGATTCTGTACCCCGAAAAAATTGGTCATGCCGAGATCTCGTTCGTTAATAACTTTTTGTTGAGTAAATGTTTTTGGCTCAAAATTTGATATGAGTGAGCTCATTATGTGCTAACTAGATGTGTGCTAACTAGATTAATAGGTCTCAAACCGTTGCGTTTCAGTTTCACGAAAAAAATGAACGAGCGCAAGGTAACATGGGTCGACTTGGGTCAACTTGCCCTCTGCTCGCAGGCCGGTCTTTCGCGAACCATGGACTCAAATTAAGAGTCATATATATGGTTATAAAGCTTCTTTCAAGGCGGTTCTAATGATCCATGTCTGGTTCCGACTGGTTTAGTATTCCGGTAAAAATTCATGATTTGGGACTCTGTAGCCCGAAAGAATGGGTCATGCCTAGTGCTCATTCGTTAATAACTTTTTGTTGAGTGAATATTTTGGGCTAAAATTTTGATATGAGTCAGCTCAATATATGTGCGTTCACGCACCCATTTTCTGCAAGCACTGAAGGACGGATTGGGGATAGTGGAAAGCAATTAGTTTTTTTTGAACGGAAACAAACGGATTTTTTTCTTAGTTTTTTTCAAATTGTTTTTGATTTGTGGCTCAGGTCTTTGGAAACTTTGCTTCTTGTCTTTATTTGTTGTTTTTTTCAGAGTCAGGGGCCCTGTCTTAGAGATACAAGAGGTTTGAGTCAAAGAGACAAGGAGGAGGCAAAAAAGATTTACGAACGTTGCTCAATCTTTTTGAAGAACAGATGGTGGTTCCTCAAATTTGAAAATAAGTAAACTCTTGTGGTCAATGCAGCTTTCAGTGGTGCAATTGGTCTCAATAATGAACAGCGTGTGGCAATAAAGGCAGGTCTTTTCGTTTTGTACTAGTTGCGTTGCAAAACCGTAATCCTCATGCTTTTTTAATTTTTTCTAATTAAAATTTTTTTCTTAAGGCAGGAGACCATATTGAAGTTAAAGACACAATGAGAAACCCACGCACTGGAGCGTTCATCTGGTCAGTTTTAGTTAATACTGTTGGTCACAAAAGTTACTGTTTGGAAGATGAGCGTAGATATCTTGCCTCCCAGAGGAACAAGTCACAGGGCAGCTCTGAACTTTCGTTCCAGTTTAATACTGACCCGAATTTAACGGCGCCTGACCCTTTAACGGGTCCAGAACTGGGATATAACTTGGCCAAAATAACCAGCAAAACCGCTGACTCAATAATGCGCCAGGCTGCTAACAAATTGTGGACCAAAGAAGAACAAATGAGGCACAAGCTGTCACCAAAAATGAAGACAAAGAGTGGAACGGTTGCGAGAACTGACTTCAGTCCAACGCGCAAAAGCCAAATGAAGGGTGATTTTTTGTTGAGCTTTTTGTTCAACTGCAAGTCAACCCGCCCCACAATGACTCCACGCAATTAATGCGAAAATCCTCTTCTAGTCTCGATCATTATTTTAGTTGAAAAAGGATTTTTTGTTGCAGAACTGTTCAGACTGAAGTACGACGATAACTGGCTCGCCATGTACGAGCACGCAAAGACCAGCTTCAATAACCGTGCTAATGAGCTCAAATCTGACGAGCGAAAAAGTGCAGGGAGTATCAAGCCCAATGATGAGGCTGGAGTGGCAGCCAATATTTTCGCACCGGACGATCAAGCATGAATCGAAGCAGAGAAAAACACAAACTTGAAAACAGTCTAGTGCAGCTTTTTAACTGTGCGGATCTAACTTTAAAGCTTCAAATCACTTGCTATCCGAAAGCGTAAACTTCCTTGAGTTCATTTATTATTTAACGTTGATTTTCCCTGCTATATACTTAAGTCTATTTTGTTTTTGTCGTTGATCAGTCTTTGCTTCAAAATTTTCTTCAATTGATCTTCTTCACGTGTTTTGCTTAATGATTTTTCATCAAATTGTTCTAAAAGATTGCGGAAATTATCTAATAATTTAGGGACATTCGTTAACAATTTTTGTGAGGGCTGATTTGATACTAATATTTTTCCAGTTCTATGTTGTCAAAAAAAGTTGACTGGATTACACTCAGTCAGTGCCATTTGTACGCTGTCAAACGAAATGTTGAAAAGTTCTATCGGAGCGCGGAATGCATAGTCAGGCCGATTTCTGAGCGGTTATTTGATCAGAACATTTTAACAAAAGACCTCTGGAAGGAAACCTATGAAATAGTTTGCAAGTCGTACGATACTTTGAAGCCGTCTTTCAAAATTGATTGCGATAGCTATGGTGGATATCGGCTAATTTACGTTGGTGATGTTGACTTGCAAGCCTCAATTGTAATCAAGGCTCCAATCGGATTTGTGAGAACCATTCCTGACGGCATAACAGATTGGTACGTGATGCGGTCTGAAAGGACCGGTGAACACCTCCTCTTAGTCGGTCCAATTCGATTCGTCAATTCGGACTGCAATCCGAATTGCGAATATGACTTTTCGAGTAGCTCCGGCATTGTCCAACTCAGAACTAAGTGTGACGCATCACTAAGAACTCTGAGCTTTTAGTAAAATATGGCCCCGAATTTTTTGAACAAAACTATTGTTAATGCCATACGTGTGAGCAGTCTTTAAACCAAAGAGTGAATTCGGAATTTGTCGATTTCATAGATTTGTTTATCAACGAAGTTGCACAATTAGCGTACCAGCCAGGAAGAGTATGAACTTAAGAATTCATTGACAGCCGTTAAACCGAAGAAGAAACAGTTGCAACAAAAGGATCGAGTTGAGACGTATAATATATTAACCGAGGCTCCTGTCAGTCAATTCTCAACATTTCCCGTTTTTTCTCAATGTAGATACGTCCCTACAGTCACTAAAACCCCTCCAGTAACCATGTGTCTTTCTTCGCCGGAAATTGATCCAGCGGGAGAATTGAGCGATGAAAAAGAGATAACAGATAACGGTTTTCACAATTTTTCAGGTGATCCAACTTCAAGAGCGTCGTCTCCATTACATTTTCAGCCCTTTGTTTGCTCTGTCTCGACAATATCCGAAAATAGTATACTTGAAGATGTTGGAGAGAACGCAGATTCAACAATGTTATATTCTGGTAGCGATGTAACGTTAAAACAAGCAACTTCTCTGCTTGAGTTAGTTAGTTCTCGTTTCGCTCTATCCGATGAGGCGTCTGTTTCTTTGTATTCAGTTTTTCAGGCCTTACTCCCCAGAGACAATCAACTGCCTTCTGGTCACTCGTTGGTGAAACAAATGAAAAAAGATCTCAGCAATCAGACGAGAGCGTACCTAGACAGTTCAAAAGGCGTTGTCATAATCCTGAATTTCTGCAATCAATTACAAAAGGTTTTGAAACGTAATCTAAGTCAAATTGTGGCATATTCAGACTTCAGGCTTGAAAATTCTCATTTGGACCTTAATTCAAATGTTGCACCTGTTGTTAATCAGCTGAACTGTTCAGCCATTGAAATGAATCTCGTACTCTCAACTGACGGTGTTAATATAAAGAAATCTACATACAGGAGGGAATTGTGGCCAGTATGGCTCTAGTGCTCCAATTTGCCGCCAATATTACGTATGTCGCGAAAGAATATTATTTTGGCATGTCTTTTTGTGGGTTTTGGAGCGCCAAATTGGCACGAAATTGTTCCTCGGTTGAGAGCCGAGCTGATTACGCCGATCGAAATTGATAGTCCAGATTTTCCCAGAAAAACAGTTGTCTTCAAAGTACGACTACTGGTAGCAGATATGAGTGCCAGAGCCCATGTTTTAAACGTGATGCAATTTAATGGATTCTTCGGCTGTCATTTCTGTGCTGCTGAGGGCAAGAAGATTTGGAAAATGCATGCGTACTATCCTTTCCAGCAGAGTGGTTCGATTCGGGAGCCGGAGCTAAATAATCAGTTTATTCAGAGGGCTGAACTTACATCAATTTTGCGGGGCGTCAAGCGATTTTGGCGTAAAAGGGCGTAGTGCTTTCAGTGACCTGGTTATCGGTCTGCCTCTGGCGGCGCCTGTTGATTATATGTATTATGTTCTGCTTGTAGTTTTTCCCGAGCTGTTGAAGCTTATCATTAGAAAAATGACAACATCTATTAAGCGAGAAGTGAATGATATTGTGAATTCACTGGCGTGTCCTTGTGAACTCGTCAACTACTCGAGGAAAACTCGCTCGTTAGATGAAATTGGACAATTTAAAGCTAATGAGTTCATCAACTGGATGTTTTACGATAGCCCTGTTGTTTTTCGTAAGTGCATTCCCAGCACTTTATATGAAAGTTTATTAAATCTGGTTTTTGGCGTTCGGCTGCTGCTCGAGTCAAGTAGGGAAAATGACATATTGTTATCCGAAAATTTGTTGAATCATTTCTGTTCTAATATTGTTGATATTTGTTGGCAAAACGAACGGTCGGAGACTATCAACGTTCACTCCTTGCGTCATCTTCCTGACCAAGTAAGAAGGTTTGGGCCACTGTTCGCTTTTTCGGCAATGAGTTTTGAGTCTGCGAATCGAATCTTAAGTGAAGTTTATAGTGGAACGCACCACGAGTGCGATGTCATTTGTCGTAGATTTTTGCAAAAGCAGCGCTTGTTGGACCTTCATAAAGACCTTGAACAAAACAAGTTTAGCGGACTTGTTAAGCAACTGCTACATCGGGATGATTCACACAAAACCAATTTTTAAACTTTTATGCGCGAAACAGAGAGTCTGCATTATTGGCGGCTTACTCATCCAAACGCAATCTTTTTCAATCGATTTTCAAAAAATAATTTGTATTTCGATTCGCCGGCTTATTCTCAGGCGCCATCATCTGGTATGTGCAACAGTTTTGTGCGTTATAGGAAGACAGACGAGGAATGTTTCGGGAAAATAATCTATTTTTTGTCAATACCAGATGAACCGTTCGATTGAAAAGTGCAAGCCAGAGTTCAGGAATATGAAATTGTCGAGGAAATAGGACCGGTGAAGGGATTTTTTTATGTTATAAAAAGAATTGACTGTGAAGATTTAGTTGATGTCGACTCTATGATGAAAGTTTTCTGTGTTCCCTTCTCTGAAATTGAGTGCTCAGTTATAAAGCTTTGTACTAGTTTTGATCACTCTTATAGTTTTATTGAAGTTCAAATTTTAGAGACGGATCGGATTTTTATCTTAAATTTTATATTTCTTTAATTTTTAAGATAATATACCATTAAAAGCTTATATGCAGAAGTCATAACACGTTTGAGGCTATATTACTATTAACAGTTTCTTCATAAAACTCATAACGCTAGTTATGGGTTTTCATAAAAAATTTACGTCCTGTAAATAAATGGTCTTTGTTTGAAGCTATTAAGCCATTAATAGTTTCTTCAGAGGAGATTCATAACGCTAGTTATGGGTTTTTATCTGTAAGTTGCATTTTGTAGTTTATTAATATCCGTTTTAGCTTTTTTGAAGCTATTATTTTATTAATAGTTTCTTCAGAGAAGATTCATAACGCTAGTTATGGGTTTTCATCTTTAAGTTGCCTTTAGTAATCTACTTGATTTTGATTGAGCTTTTTTGAAGCTATTATAGTATTAATAGTTTCTTATAAAAGAGTCATAACGCTAGTTATGGTCTTTCATGTAAGTTTTGTTTTGTGAAGAATGGCTTTTGTTTGAACACGTTTGAAGCTTTTTTTACTATTAACAGTTTCTTCATAAAACTCATAACGCTAGTTATGGGTTTTCATATAAAATTCACCTCCTGTAAATAAATGGTCCTTGTTTTAAGCTATTAAACTGTAAATAGTTTCTTCAGAGGAGATTCATAACGCTAGTTATGGTTCTTCATCTGTAAGTTGCCTTTTGCAGTTTATTAGTATCTGTTTTAGCTTTTTTGAAGCTATTATAGTATTAATAGTTTCTTCAGAGGAGATTCATAACGCTAGTTCTGGGTCTTCATCTTTAAGTTGCCTTTACTAATCTACTTGATTTTGTTTGAGCTTTTTGAAGCTATTATAGTATTAATAGTTTCTTATAAAAGAGTCATAACGCTAGTTATGGTCTTTCATGTGTAAGTTTTGTTTTGTGAAGAATGGCTTTTGTTTGAACACGTTTGAAGCTATTTTACTGTTAATAGTTTCTCCATAAAACTCATAACGCTAGTTATGGGTTTTCATATATAATTTACGTCTTGTAAATAAATGGTCTTTGTTTGAAGCTATTAAACCATTAGTAGTTTCTTCAGAGGAGATTCATAACGCTGGTTATGGGTCTTCATCTGTAAGTTGCCTTTTGTAGTTTATTACTATCTGTTTGAGCTTTTTGGAAGCTATTATAGTATTAATAGTTTCTTCAGAGGAGATTCATAACGCTAGTTATGGGTTTTCATCTTAGAGTTGCCGTAAGTAATCTACTAGTATTTTCATATTCAAGTTGATTCTGTTGCTTATTGATGTTTCGGTCATTCTAAAAACACTTTCTTCTTAGACCAGAATTGTATTTGTCGGAATTACAAATCTCCGGGATGCGTTGCCGTTGCTTCGGCAAAATGAGAGAATTCGTCAGTATCGGTAAATATCTTCCCGACTGAGCTTTATTGTTGTGATGTTATGCTTCCCTAATTGGCAATGATTTCTAGCCCTTCTTATAACGCTGAAGGCGGTAGGCGCTCTGTTTACCTTAGAACAATGATCCAAAAGTTAATGATTTATACCCATATATTTGTAATATGTGGGGATAATGATGTCAACTCTCTTACTGTTGAGGAAATTTGCCGGAATTATCAGTTTGTTATCCGTGCTCTGCATCCTCGAATAATACGCTTCAGTGGCTTTTCGAAACGAGCTGAATTCGATGAAAAGCTGCATGAGAAAAATAACATTTTTCGCGCGGAAAATCTGAAAGACCGCTATAAGAATCCAAAATTGGTCAAGAAAAATGATTTTGAAATTAATGGACGTAACACGTGTCATCTAAGATACACTCAGCATGGTCTCCAGCACTTGATGGCTCACTGTCTTAGTTACTTGATTGACTCTTTTGGCGATATCGCAAAATAAACTGGCAATGAAAGGAAATGCTTAAACTCGCTTTAAACGTTTTGTAAATTTACTTGTTCTAAACTTCGTTTTACTGCCTCTCAATTTTTTCTTTAGGCAGACAACCTGGAGAAGCAAGAAAAAAGAGAGCAGAGATATTATAATTTGGTCAGAGCAAACAGACTCTGACCACCAATGGTCAGACCAAACAGACTTTGGCCACCCTTGGTCAAACCAAACAGACGTTGGCCACCCTCTGTCATTCCAAGCAGACTTTGGCCCCCATTGGTCAGACCAAACAGACGTTGGCCATCCTTGGTCAGACCAAACAAACTTTGCCCACCCTTGGTCAGACTTCGGCCACCCTTGGTCATTCCAAACAGACTTGGCCACCCTTGGTCAGAACAAACAGACGTTGGCCACCATTGTTCAGACCAAACAGACGTCGGCCACCATTGTTCAGACCAAACAGACGTTGGCCATCCTTGGTCAGACCAAACAAACTTTGCCCACCCTTGGTCAGACTTCGGCCACCCTTGGTCATTCCAAACAGACTTGGCCACCCTTGGTCAGACCAAACAGACGTTGGCCACCCTCTGTCATTCCAAACAGACTTTGGCCCCAATTGGTCAGACCAAACAGACTTCGGCCAACCTTGGTCATTCCAAACAGACTTGGCCACCCTTGGTCAGACCAAACAGACGTTGGCCAACCTTGGTCAGAACAAACAGACGTTGGCCACCGTTGTTCAGACCAAACAGACTTCGGCCACCCTTGGTCAGACCAAACAGACTTTGGCCAACCTTTGTCATTCCAAAAAGACTTTGGCCATAATTGGTCAGACCAAACAGACTTCGGCCAACCTTGGTCATTCCAAACAGACTTGGCCACCCTTGGTCAGACCAAACAGACGTTGGCCACCCTTGGTCAGACCAAACAGACGTTTGCCACCATTGTTCAGACCAACT